>NW_020174430.1:2004153-2008446 GCF_003031525.2 Neophocaena asiaeorientalis asiaeorientalis | reverse complement strand
TTTTTTCCCCCTTTCTGGGTTTATTTTTTTTTTTTTTTTTTTTGCGGTACGCGGGCCTCTCACTGTTGTGGCCTCTCCGTTGCAGAGCACAGGCTCCGGACGCGCAGGCCCAGCGGCCACGGCCCACGGGCCCAGCCGCTCCGCGGCACGTGGGATCCTCCCGGACCGGGGCACGAACCCGCGCTCCCCGCATCAGCAGGTGGACTCCCAACCACTGCGCCACCAGGGAAGCCCTGTGAGGTTAATTTTTGATATTATCTGTAACTGTGAGAATTCACAGGGCTATGTTCCTGAACGCTTCCTAGATTATGTGATTAACCCTCATTCCAAACGTAAATGAAAAATGTGCCCAGGCTTGACCTCTATGTGGGTGAGCAGGTGCTGCCTAGCTGTGCTGTAGGCCTCGTGTTTTGTGCTTTGGAATCAGGCCTCACAGGCTACCTCTGGGCATCAGGCCTCCATGTTTCTAGATGTCTACTAAGAACAGACTGGCGTTCTGTGAATGAAAGAAGCTTCTCCCCCTGCAGTCAGTGCCCACTGGGTAGGGAAGGACCTCAGTCACCTATTAGGACACAATAAACAGCCCTAGTTGAAACTGAATGGTTCGGTGTTACTTGCATAAGTAGAATTTTGAAAAACATAGAATAGTTACAATTGTGAAAAACATATAATACGTATTTTATTATTTTCTTTAGGGGGGAGTACATTGTGCTTTTGTATGCACAGAATTTATTTACCTAGACACTGTCAGATATTTACTTAGAAATGATAATATACTGAGAAAAATAGCAATATTACTTCCCTGTAAGAAAGTTCCTGCACCCTTCAGGCCTATGTTGATGCTCCAGTAATTGGTGTGTGGACTGACCGGCCTAACAGAACATTTAACCAAGCAAATGTGGCCATTCTGTGGCTCTAAATAGTCACACACAAGGTCGGTCCTTTATAGCTGCTAGCAGAATTCAGTCACTAAGCAAGTGATACTGAGTGGTGGGCGATGTGGGGCTTTTAAAGCAGCACAGGTCAAATAAAATTAAATGAAGATTTATGCCCATTATAAAAATGTCTACGATGCGATCGAGCTTCCCCAAAACGAAAAAAGCTGCTAAAAGTGAAATAAATGATATCTGCCTCAAGCATGATTTTTCCCCAGAGTCTCCGTAGCCCAGAGGGCAATGGTAGCTGATTCTATAGAATGGTGAAGACCATGTATTTGTTGCTTTGAAATCTAGGTGTGGTCTACATGACCAGAAGCAAGTGGAGACAGTTCCCAAGAGAATCCACCAAAGGAAGCCTGTGAAACCATCACAGGCCGGAAGCTGTCCCGTAGGGGAGGCTGGCCTGCGCAGCCTGAAAAGCAAAAGAGGTGGGTGCAGTGACGCGGACAGCACGTGTCTGTTGGAGAGGCCTGGACTTCTGCGATGCTATGTTACTGTTTTTCCTTTGGGACACGGATGTCAACGGCCTTTGAATCAACTTTCACAGCATACTTGAGGTTTACTGACTTGCTTAATGTAAACTGGGAAATCACAATCCCGGCCCTATGTGCACAGGATTTCCCTAGTGACCCCAGTGGAGATTCAGGAAGGTGCCTTACTTCTCATCGGCCACTGAAAAACACTAGTGAGCACCTGTGGTGGTTCCTCGTGGATTTAAACAGTCAACACAGATTTTGTGAAAACCTACCATGAGCTAGGGCCAGGCTATGAATGGAGTCCTGTTTACCATGGGACCCTGTCCCCAAAACAGGGACTGGCACGTAGTAGGAGATACCATCATTGTTTGTGGATAGAATTAATAAACAAGAGGTTAGAGAGGCAGAGTTCTCACGTGAGGAGGCTTACAGCCCACAGAGAGTTAGGTAATACAGCCATGATCACACATGTAGGTACTTTAAATTGGAGGGGCACAAAGGAAACAGTGCTGAGTACTGCATCCACACGTCTGAGGAGTTCTCGAGGTTGTTGATTTGGTGGGAATGTGTATGTGTGTGGGTGAAGGGGGCTGTTTATCAGGGAGAGGTTCCCGGGAGAGGTTAACACTGACACTGAGATTTTAAAAGGCCAAACATGAACAAAGAACCTGGGAGACAAAAGAGGAAACGGATTCCGGGCAAGTGGAACAGCATGTGCAAAGGCTCAGAGGCAGAAAAGAATATGGCATTTTAAGAGATATTTATAAGTAGGTGTGTTGATCCTGGGGTTTAAAGTGCGATAGTGGAAAGAATGAGGAGCATTCTGTGTGGATGTCTGGGCAGGTATCTAAATATGACAAGGAAAAATCTTTGAGGATATTTGCTGAGAAGCAGAGAGGACCACTTGCAACATTTGAGCAAGAGAATCACATAATCGGATCCACCAGATAGGCAGCGCCCTCTAGCAGCAGCATGGGGGACGAGGGAGAGAAAGGCAAGCCTGAATGACAAAAGGACAAGGAACAGAAATAGTGCAATGATCCTGATAAGAGAAAAGATGTGCCTCAACCAGGCAACGGCAATGGGAATGGAGAGAAATTTAGGTAGTGAAAGGACATTTAGAAAGATTGGAAATCTTTCTAAAAGACTTGGAAACTGATTGAAAAGATATGTGCCATTAGAAGAAGGAATCTGGGCTTCCCTGGTGGCACAGTGATTGAGAGTCCACCTGCCGATGCGGGGGACGTAGGTTCGTGCCTCGGTCCGGGAGGATCCCACATGCCGCGCAGCGGCTGGGCCTGTGAGCCATGGCCGCTGAGCCTGTGCTCCGCGACGGGAGAGGCCACGGCAGTGAGAGGCCTGCATACAACAAAAAAAAGAAGGAATCTAAGATAATTTACAATTTTCTATCTGGGGCAACAGGACAGTGGTGCCATTCCCTGTAATGATACAGGACACACATGATGAATTCCATTTGTATAAAATAAGGTTAAAGTGGCTATAGGGCATTGAAATGGGGATGTCTTTAACACAGTTAGCTATTGGATTTGGGGCTCAGGAGTGGAGTCTGCACTAGACAGACCCGCTTGTTATGTTGCTCACTGCAGCTACAGAGTGGTGGTAGTTGCAGCTGTGGCCCAGAATGAGGTAAAAGGAGAAAGTGCAAAGTGAAAAGAGGAAAGGATCCAGGCCCAACCCACCCTGGAAATTACCGTCCTTAAGCTGTGAGTAGAGGAAGAGCCCAAACGGAGGTTAAGAAGGAAATTTCAAAGAGGGAGGAGAAGCCTATGGAAGAGTTGATGAGGGTAAGGAGACCGTGTCCCCAGAGATCTCTGGACAACGCGTCCCATGCATGCTGTGGCCTGGACAACCTCTCACCGGGCGGTGGGGTCTGTGATGCCTTCTTGTATCTGGTGGCGCTGTATCCCAGCTTCACCTGCTCTTTAGGAACTCGGCCACCTTGGGGTGAGGAAGCCAAATAGGCCATGAGAGAGACGCCTCAGAGAGGCTGTGCGCATATGTCTGACTGATGCCCCAAGCGTTCACCTGGCCTTCAGGCCTTCCCAGGTGAGGCCCCATGCGTCACAGAGCAGACACACGCTGTGTCACGTGCTCTGTCCAAATCCCTGACCCAAGGAATCTGTGAGTATGATACCATTGTTAGTTTATACCACTAACCTAGGGGCTGGCTTCTTACCCTGCACTAGCTAAATGGAACAGAGGCCAAGCAAAGGGACAGAAATCTGAAAGACAGAGTAGACAAGGAGGCAGACATTCAGAGTAAGAGGAGGAAGTCTATTAGATTTGGCGACTGGAAGGCCCATGGTGGTCTGAGTACCTCAGTGCACCGGTGAGATTGGAAGGCAGACCCTAGTGAGCTAGTGAGCTGTGCACTGGAGAGCAGACTGCTCTTTCTACAAGCATTTCTCTTTTCTTTCAGCTGCTCTTTGATGATTTGCCAGTGCCAATATCTTTTATAATTCTCAATAATCTGTTACAAAAAATTAATTGGCAAATATGCTTTTCATTTCTTAGAACTCAGAAAATAAAATCCCCAAACCAGAATTTACCTATTTGTCTCAAAACTTTAACACAAGTGATTGATACCTTTAAAAGATATTTTAGTATGATATACACAGCACTCAGTTTTTATAATTATCAATATTCTGACAACATGATTTTAGTTACTACAGTTGTTTGCTGGAATATTTTAAAGTAAATCCCAAATATGTCTTATATCATTTTGCTCTGGAAATGCTTCAGAATACATCCCTAAAAAGTAATGCTTTTGATATTACATTACTAAATACAATTAAGGCATCTAACAAAATTAATAATAATCCTTTATAGTGACTGAATTTTTTTTTTTTTTTTTTTTT
>NW_020174430.1:1977566-2003873 GCF_003031525.2 Neophocaena asiaeorientalis asiaeorientalis | reverse complement strand
GCGAAGCACAGGCTCCGGACACGCAGGCTCAGTGGCCATGGCTCACGGGCCCAGCCGCTCCGCGGCATGTGGGATCTTCCCGGACCGGGGCACGAACCCGCGGTCTGAGAACCTAATATGTTAGGCATTGGTCTAGGAACTAAGAGATATATAAGTGAAGAAGAAAGACAAACTAGAGGAAAAACTGCAAAAGATGTTAAGTAGATCTTTAGATACCACAATGCCAGCTTTCAATTATTTTCATCCTCATCAATAAAGGCCTTCTCCTTCAATCATTGGTCACCTGGTAGCCACACAGTATATGCTGTGGTCTCATCTCCTGTTTGGGAGAAACATGCTTTTAGAAAAATATCAAGCAATTGTAAAGTTATTAAGTCATAAATCTGTTGAAAATGTAAATAATAATAATGAGAGAATGTCTTTCACGTCAATAAGAAATAAGGCAGTAATGCAAACCCTTACCACCCCCATTAAATAGGAGACCTAACCAGGCAAGAAGATAGGAAACAAAAATGAAAGGGATTACAGATTAGAAAAGAAGACCAGCTTCACTCGCAGACGACATAATTGCCCACAGAAAATATGAGGAATCTACAAAAACCTGCTAGAATTAATGTGATGTTTTCAAGGTCACATAATACAAGGTCAACACACAAAAATCAACTGTATTTCCGTATACTAGCAACAACAGATTGGAAGAGAATAACGTGTCTGGGGTCCCTGAGACCACTCTCACCCTCAGTGATTCACTAGAAGAACTCACGGGCCTCAGCATGAGTTGTGCTCATGGCTGATATTTATTACAGAGCCACAGTCAGAGTCAGGAGAAGTCTGTATGAGGGCCCTATATGCCCTCTTCCTCCCATGAGGGGTCACACAGAGCACAGTCTGCCCTCAGCAATAAATATGCAGCAACGTGTGTGATGTTTCTGCCTAAGGAAGCCCACGAGAGGCTCAGTGCCCAAGGTTTTCATTGGTGGCTGGTTATGTGGGCACCCTCTGCCTAGCTTGTACCCCAATTCCAAGCTCCCAGAAGCATAAGCCACATTGTACAGTCTAGGCACAATAAGCCTCCCTTATCAGTTAGGGAAAGTTTTATATAAGTGGAGGGAACTGTTTACCAACCACATACCCAGATACCACCTAGGGGTCAATCTTGCAGGCATTTCTCTTTAAAGGTAACAGTTTGGGGTCTGCTATATTAACTCTTTTAGAACAAATACCTACCAAAAAATATAGCAGGACTTTCTTTTAAAGAAACTGAAAAACGTACTCTAAAATATATATGAAAAAGCAAAGTACATGAAAAAGAAAATAGCCAGTAATAAAAAAAAAAAGAGGACTGAACTTGGAGGACTTATATTATCTCATGTAGGGCTTACTATAAAGTTACAATAATCAAGATATTGTGGTATAAGCATAAGCATTGACATATAGATTTATGGAGAAGAATAGTTAGTTCAAAAATACCCACACATATATGGCCAATTAATTTTGGAAAAAGTCACCAATGCGATTCAATGCATGAAAGGATTGTCTCTCTAACATATGTTCTGGAAAACTGGATATTCAAATCAGAAAAATGAAAAATAATCTCAATCCTTCCATTACATCATATAAAAAATTTAATGGATAGTACATCTAAACACAAAAGGTAAAATTATAAAATGTCTTGAAGAAAACATAGAAAGACATCTTCATGACCTTAAGGTAGGTCCAAGATCCTAGGCTGGTCACAAAAGCTGTATGTATAAGAAAAAGCTAACTGTGTTAGAAAAAATTGATAATTTCAGTGACATCAAAAGTAAAACTTTTAGCTCTTTAAAAGACATCTTAAGAAAATGAAAAGGTAAGCTAAAGAATGGGGAAAAAATCTTTGCAATACATATATATTTGGCAAAAGAATTGTATCCCCAATATAAAATATTCTTATAATTTAGTAACAACAACACACCTTTTATTTAAAAATGGCAAAAACTGGAAAAGACATTTTATAAAAGGGGACGTAAAAATGGCCCATAAACAAATGAAAAGGTATTCAATATCATTATTCAGCAGAAAAACATAAATTAAAACCACAATGAAATAACAGTGCTCACTAGACCAGAACACTTTTTTAAAAAGATTGGCATCAAATACTCCACCCAATAAACAACCTTGGCACATGAAATGTTTTCCAAGATAGACCACATGCTAGTCCATAAAGCAAGCTTCAGTAAATTTAAAATGATTGAAACCATACAAAGTATGATGTCTGACCACAATGGATTGAAATCAGAAAGCAGTAACAGGAAGAAACTTGGGGAATTGACACATATGTAAACATTAAACAACTCACTTCTAAATAACTAATGGGTCAAAGGGAAATTAAAAAATACTTTGAGATAAATTAAAATGAATTTATAATATATCACAACTTATGGGATGCAGCTTACTCAGTGCTTAGACATTGATAGCTACAAATGTCTATATTAAAATAAAAAAGAAAGATCTAAAATTAATAACTGAAACTTCCACCATAAGACACTGGGAAAAGGAGAGCAAACTAACCCTAAAATGAGCATAAGGAAGAAAATAATGAAGAATATAGAATAAATTAATGAAACAGACAATAGAAAGCAATAGAGAAAATCAACAAAGCCAAAAGTTGGTTCTTTGACAAGCCTTTAGAAAGAGTGACTGAGAAAATAAAGTGAAAGACTCAAATTATTAAAATCAGCAATGAAAGAGGAGCTACTATGTCAACCTTACAGAAAAAAAATATAAAGGAATAGTATGAATAATTATATGCCAATTAACTGGATAACCTAGGTGAAATGGGCAAATTTATAGAAAGATATAAACTATTAAAACCAACACACGGAGAGTTAAAAATTCTGAATAGACCTACAGCAAAAACGGCTATTAAATTAGTAACTAAAATTTATTCACAAAGAAAGCCCAAGTCCCTATGGCTTCACTGTGAATTCTACCAAACATTTAAAGAAGAACTAATAAATTACTCACAGAGTCTCCAAAAAGAAAAAAAATAATAATAATAGAAGAGAAGACACAACTCACTGCATGGGGACAGTATTAACCTGATTCCAAAACCAGACAAAGATTTCACAATAAAAGAAAATCATTGACCAATATCTCCTATGAATGTAGATGGGGAAATCCTCAACAAAAATACTAGCAAACAAAATCCAGGAGCATGCAAAAATGATTACACACTATGACCAAATGGAACTTATACCAGGAATGCAAGATTGATTCAATTAAAGTAATATATTGGGTTGGCCAAACAAACATTTTGGCCAACCCAATACTATATCAACAGAATAAAGCACAAAACATAGGATCATCTCAATAGATTAAAAATAGTGTTTAACAGAATCCAATGCTCCTTCCTGATAAAAAAATACTCAACAAACTAGGAACAGAAAAAAGTCTTCCTTGACCTGATAATGTGGATTTACAAAAACTCCATAGCTAGCATCAAATTTAATGGTGAAAGATTGAGTGCTTTCCCCACCGAGATCAGGAACAAGAGAAGAATGTCTACTATCAACCAGTTCTATTCACATTGTATTGTAGGTTCTAGCTGGGCTATTAGTCAAGAAAATGACATACATGGCATTTTGGGAAGGAAGGTAAAACTCTCTCTGTTCACAGATGACATGATCTTAGATATAGAAAAGTCTGAGGAATCCATTAAAAACTATTAGAACTAATAAATGAATTCAGCAATGTTAAGAATACAAGATCAATATATAATAAATAATAAAAAAGAATAAATAACTGCATGTCTATACATTTTCAATGAGTAATTGGAAAATGAAATTATATAAAGAATTCCATTCATAACAGTATCAAAAAGAATAAAATATTTAGCAATACATTTAACAAGAGTGCAAAACCCATACTCTGAAGATTATAAAACACTGTTGAAAGTTATGAAAGAAAATCTAAACCATTGGGAAGTCTCCACGTTCATGAATCTGAAGGCTTAATGTTGTTAAGACGGCAATATACCCCAAATTGACCTTCAGATTCAGTGTAATTGCTATCAAAATCCAAGTTGATTTTTTTGGCTAAAATTAACAAGCTAATCATAAATTTCAAATGGTAATTCTGGGGCCTTAGAATAGCCAAAGCAATCTTGAGAAAAGGAAATCAAATTTGGTTGACTCATAATTCCGGAGTTCAAAACTTACTGCAGAGTCACAGTCATCAAGGCAGTGTGGTACTGATATAAGGATAGATATATAGATCAATGGAATAAAATTGAGAATCCAGAAGCAATTCCGCATGTTTATGGTAAATTTATTTTTGACAAGGTGTCAAAACAATCCACTGTCCAAAATAATAATTTTTTTTCAACAAATGGTGCAGGGAAGATTGGATATCCACATGCAAAAGGATGAAGATGTACTCTACCACAGACCATATACACAAATTAACTCAAAATGAATAATGTAAGAACTAAAACTCTTAGAAGAAAACACAGGAGTAAATTTTCTTGATCTTGGATTAAGCAATAGTTTCCCAGACATGACACCAAAAGCACAAATGAAAGGAAAAAGAATACATAAATTGGACTCCATAAAAATTTAAAACTTTAAAGAACTGATATCAAAGAGCACCATCAAGAAAGTGAAAAGAGAAGCCTTAGGGAGGAAGTGTTTGCAAATCATAAATTTGATAAGGTACTTATACATAGAAAATATTTTTTGAAAACGCTATGACTCACTAAAAAAATACAACCCAATTAAAAATGGACAAAGATTCTGAAAAGATATGTATCCAAAGTAGATATACAAATGGCCAAGCAGCACATCAAAAGATGATCACATCATTAGCCATTAAAAAATGCAAATCATAACCACAATGAGACAAGACTTCACACCCACTAGGATGGCTATAATTAAAGATGAATAATAACAAGTGTCCGTGTGAATATAGAAAAATTGGCACTTCCATACACGGTGGTGAGAATATAAAATAATGCAGCAACTTTGGAAAATAGTCTAGTAGTGCCTCAAGAGGTGAAATAGAGCTACCGTATGACCCAGAAATTCCACTCCTTGGTATACACCGAAGAGAAATAAGCATATCCACACAGCAACTTGCACACGAATGTTCATAGCAGTATTATTTACAATAGCCCCAAAGTGGAAACAACCCAAGTGCCCATAAACTGGTGAATGAACAAACAAAATGTGGCATATCCATTAATATCTGTACAACGGAATGTTATTTGATCATAAAAAGGAATGCAGTGCTGATAAATGCTACAACATGAATGAACCTTGAGAACATCATGCCAGGTCAATGAAGGCAATGACAAAAGATGCCATTGATCTAAAATACACCAAATAGGCAATTCTATAGAAACAGAAAGTAGATTAGTGTTTGCCTAGGGCTGAAGGCAGGTAAGAGGAAGAGGTGAGGTGAACAGTGACATCTGAAGGATACAAGTTCCTTTTGCATAATAAAAAATTGATACCTGTACAACTCTGCAAATATACAGAAAACATTAATTTGCACATGTCTAAATGAGTGAATTGTAAGCTATGTTAGTTATATCTCAATAATGCTGACAACTACATTTATTTTAATTTATTATATTTTCTTTCTTATATTACATTTAATCAATCATTTAATTGTCACACAAAAATAAATATACTTCCAAAGGGCTAAGGTGTGGATAAAATGGAAGGCTCATATATTTTTGGTGGTAAAGTGGCTCAACAAGACATTTGTAAACTGTCTTGATATATCTTGTAAAATTTAATTATGCTTAACATGTGACACAGCCATTCCAATCCTTGGTATATATTTTAATTTCCCTTTGACCCACTCGTTGTTTAGGAGTGAGTAATTTAATGTTATATATGTGTGAATTTCCCAAATTTATTTCTGTAATTGATTCCTGATTTCAATTCACTATTGAATTGTTAAGGCAACGTACTTTGTATGCTTTCAATTATTTTAAATTTATTGAGGCTTGCTTTATGAACTAGCATGTAGATCTCTCTTGGAAAACATTTCCAAGGATGTTTATTGGGTGGAGTATGTGTACACATGCTCTTAATAGTTTTATTCCCAATAGCCTGAAACTAGAAATTATCTAAATGCCCTTCAACATGGAATACTACATGCAACAACACAGGTAAATCTCACAGACATTATGCTAAGTGAAGGAAGCCTCACCCAGAAGGCTGCATACTATGATTTCATAGATATGACATTCTATCCATAGTTATAGAAATCACATCAGTGGTTGCCGGGGGCTGGGTGCTGAGGAGGGAGAATGATGGCACAGGGGCATGGAGGGACCTTCTTAGTCAATGTGAAGGCTAATTATATCTTGATTAAGGTGATGGTTATGCGACTGTATACAATTTGTCAAAAGCCATCAACCTTAAAATGTTTGAATTTCATTGTATGTAATTATAGGTCAATAAAGTTGATTTCAGAAAGAAAAAAAACCAAATCGCTTGATGAAGTAAATCACACTTCTCTCAGATGTGTTTGCAGGGTTGGGCCCTGAGTGATGGGATTTCAGGAACATTTGTAACTTGTTGACTTGCTGGGACCACCAAATCACACGACCATGCCTTCTCACCTTCCTTGCTCCGCGTCTGTATATGGTGATCTCAGTATAGTATCATGTAATGCAGAGAATGCTAAATTTACAGTCAGGAATCGTGATTCCAGCCCTGGCTATGTCATTTACGAGCTGTGCAATTTGGGGTATATATCCAGGCCCTGTTCTATGGGATTGTTGCACAGATTGAACTATATAAGACCTATATAGCCATCTGCCATACTAGATGGGATTGTGACTGCTAAGTATTTTATTAACGCACATCCACACAGAGAAGTGCTACACTCTGCTGAAATATTTGCAGGATTTTAGTGCCCTAGCCCAGGAAGCAAGCCAACCTGCCCTCAGAGCTGGTCTCATTCTGTGTCCACTGAAACCCAAGGGGAAGGTTTAATTATCTTTGGTCACTAATTTCAAAAAAAAGAAACAAAACAAATCACTAGCATGGCCTTCTCTCTTCTTTTCCATTGCAGATCTCTAGATGTGCTATGGAATTAAGTCTAAATGCAAGACGAATTCTCGAGCATGTGAACTAGTCGTTTCTCATTTTATCCCTCATTCTGTTGCGTGTTCTCAGCATCCCTGCTTCAGAACAGTATCCCGTCTTTTCTCCCGAGTTTTCTCCCTTTGCCTCACACAGCTGCCCCTCTTACATTCAATTAAACTGGACACATGGACTCTGACTTCAGATTCAAGTTTACTTCCCCCCCTCTCCTTCAAGCAGCTTTGGCTCTGGAATACAGGGGACAAAGGCATTAGGAGGATGGAGATTTGGGTGATCCTTCGATTATGTCTGAGGCTGAGCCATCATGAGTGACCATGTCTGGACAGTCACTTCAGGTCACTCAGGGAGACAGCCAGTTTTCTCTGACCTTCACAGACCCCGGCCCAGATTCATCACTATTTCTTCTCAGCTAGAGAGGTCATTGTCAAGATAACTGTCCTCTCAGCAAACTGGACATTTTTTTTGAACTAGCATTAGCCCAGACTACCTTTAAAAATGGTGCAAGTTTATCCTAAATTCTTCTCTCCATCCCAAACATGTATGCACATATTTGAACTAGGAATCACAACCACCAGCCAACCCTGGACATATCGTCAGGCTCTTCTCTCACCAGACAAGATCCTTTGCCAATCTTCTAAAACAACAATAAAACGTGATGCAGGCGGTGTCTGGTTATTCTACGTGTGCTGCTAAATTTTTATTAAACTATTCATAGAGTCTGAATTCCTATTTGAAAAATGAGGATAATATCAACTTTGCATGTTTGTGGTACAGATTAAAATACAATAATAACGTGTATTTAACTAGTACAGTCGCTAGCACAAAGGAGTACTCAGTACATGCTTTCCTTTTTCTTTTTAGTCACACAGACCTAGTTTAGATTTGTGATTATTAAGAAAAATACAGGATTCCAGAAGTTTACCATATAAGACCCTTGTTGGATCTAGCTCCAACTCGCTGCAGATGTCAGCTGAGGTCTGTTCCATTCATGTGTCTCCGACTCACAATGGCACAGAACTTTGCACAATGACAGTGCTCACTACATATTTATTAAGTTTACGGTTTGGTAATAGTAGGTGGTAGCTCTTTTCTTTTTTTTTTTTTTTTTTTTTTTTTTTGCATGCGGTCCTCTCACTGTTGTGGCCTCTCCCGTTGCAGAGCACAGGCTCTGGACGTGCAGGCTCAGTGGACATGGCTCACGGGCCCAGCCGTTCCATAGCATGTGGGATCTTCCCGGACCGGGGCATGAACCTGCATCCCCTGCATCGGCAGGCAGACTCTCAACCACTGCGCCACCAGGGAAGCCCTAGGTGGTAGCTCTTATACTGAGATTTGAAGATCCAGTCTCTGCCTTTTAAGAGCTATGTGCCCACTTGAGAAGAGAGGGACACAGAGTGTTCTTGGTGACATGTTGGACAATCTTCCTTCAGATCAGTTTCTTTCCTGAAAGTTAAGGAAAATACCCTCTTGCACTCCATGCCGGAAGCTTCATAGAGAAGGTATGATGTCTCATTTGGGCAAAGTTAGCATGGAAGACTGTTTCAAGAAAATGCCTAAAATGAGGGCTTGGATGTATATTTGAAACCCACTGGATGTGAGTAAAGAGAGTGTGAGTGAACGAGATTGTGTAAATTCCAGTAGATTTAAGGAGAGTGGTGTAACCAAAGGGTGAGAAATGTGTAGATCTAAGTAATGACGCGGTCCCCAATGATCTTCCCAGCATTTCATCGGCAGTCTCCAAGTAACCAGCTATAATATATTACACCGTGTTTTTCAAATTAATTGATTTCGTGCTCCTGGGATGTACATTTAGTCTTTCATCTACTGAATCTCTGCTTTGAGGCTACATGAGCTTTCGCCAGGAGAACTACTTTGATGCAGGTACTCCAGGGGGTGGGAATCCAGTCTATATGTATGAGACACTGCTGGTCCCTCTGACAAGGCACTAGCACGTGAACAGTGTGGTAAGGGGGGGAGCCCCCCATCTTTCCTCTTCTGTTACCTGAGTTCCGTGTTGGATGTTTTCATCACAATTCGATACGCCAATCTTCCTTGAAGAGGTCTAACAGCCTCTAATGTTTGTACTCTCCAAAAAATTGCAGTCAAAGGCTATTAATGGGTTTCTCTGGTTCAGATGTCAGCTACGTCATTCACCCATTGCACGCGCTTATTCCAAACGGGTGGCCTAATCCGTCCACACCCCGCCACAGCTCTCCTCTCTGTAGCTCTTCCCACCCGACCCAATATGGTCATGAGCATGTGAGATCTGTATGGCCAACGACCATCAGAAATTCAGGACTCTTCATTCAGAAAGGCCTAGGGCACCTGGATTCTCTTTCCACTGCCATCTCTAAAGAGCTACAGAACCTCCTTCAAAGCACATAATCCTTTTTAGGCTTCAACTTATCTATCTTTAAAACTGAGATCATGCTGGCACCTCAGAGGAAGAGATGGCCTTTTTCCTCATTCTGTGTGGCTTCCGGTGGGCCCCACGGAGTGATCTCCATGGGAAACAGTCTTTAGATGGAGGATGGGACTCTCTTTCAACCTCATCCCAGGTCGCTGGGGATGCTAGTTGCGCTTTGAGCTACAGTGGCCTTAGCCTGGATGCACACCGTTCTGTGGCTGTAAGCAGCAGGCCACAGCGGCCACTACTGTCTCAGAGCCAGGAGCCCACGCACAGTGTGGACAACAAGAGGGATGACAGTCTGCCTGCCCCCTGGCTGGACTGGCCCCAGGGGTGCCCTGGCTTCTGGGAGCCTGGGTCACCCAGCCAGAGTTGTGTGCTTCACCCAACTCAGACAGGAATGTGAAGGAGCCAGGAGGTGAATCGTTGACCTGGTGCAGGTGTTTCACGTGACTTACTGCATTGTCCCCAAGACCAGGTCACCAGGTAGAGCAACCAGCTCTGGCCAGGAGACCTCCTGCCTTTGCTTCCCTTCCTCTCTCTGTCCTCATCCTTCCTTCCTTGGGGCTGCACCCTGAAGAGGACTTAGCAGGTACAATTCTGGCATAAGGTTCCATTATCCAGGAACCCCAAGCCAGGGCAGGTGGAAATCCCAATAGTGTTCTTGGGGGTGAAGGGCTGCAGCCAGAGCCCCTGCCCTGATGGGAGTCCCAGCTCTGCCACTTGCTGGGTGTGTTCCTTTGTGCTTTTTTGCTCCACTCTTGCCTCAGTTTCCTCATCTGTGAAATGGGGATATTAGTACTACATACTTGATTCCAGTTGTTATTAGGACTGAATGAGTTATTATATGCAAAATGCTTTGTGTCTGATACACACTGACTGCGTCAGTGGTCACCATCATCACCATCATTATTCATGTGCTTCATCCTTCTCTCCTCCTCAGCTGTCTTGTTTCCTGCTTCTTGCCAAGCTTTCTATAAATGCTGTGGGCCCCTAAATTCTTAACACTATATTCCCTTTAGCTTCCAATACTCAGAATCAGTGCAGGTTTCTTGCAAGCCAAGAATCCTAACTGGTAACTGGTACAACCGAGCCACTAGTTACGGTTCAGGAGGCAACGGAGAGTTTGAGTCGTTTCTGAAGCCAAATCAGAGCAGGGCCGGGAAAGTACGTTAGCCTGTCAGAGAAATTAGGTCATTTACCCAAGATCCCACAGCACAGCCAGGAGTAAAACCTAGGTTTGCCTACAGAAACCATCCCCTTTCAACCACACCAGAGGTTGTAACTTTTTATTTAAAATATCTGGCTTTTCTTGAGCGCTAACTCTGCTTAAAATGCCTCAGGTATGTAATTTCATTTAATTCTCAGAACGATCCTAGGAGCTAAGAGTAGATTGTAGTGTCCTAGTAATGAAACGGCAAATATAATGAGGGAAGCTAAAATCACCTGCCCCTCTCCACAGCTGGTCTGCGGTAGAGCTGACGTGCTAACCTCAGCCTCTGGGCTTCCACGCCTGGGCTCGTCTCCTCCCCTCCTTGTGGCCTCATTTTCACATTTTAAGATTTTACTCGGATGGCCAGGATATAAGCAGTTAGCTAGCGCAGGGCTGCTTGGACTGAAGTGAGGAAGGGAAGTGTCTCCCACTTCTTAGCTGCTGGCTCAGAGTAGCATCTGTAAACCTCCTGCCACCCCAAGCTGCCTGCCATCTTGGGGGTGAAACAGTGGGGAAGCGTAAAGCCAGGGCAAATCATGCCAGGACCACTCACCAATTAACAGGCCCTCGGAAATACCTCTCACGTGCTCCTGTCCCCCCGCAGCTGCAGCTACTTTCTGGTGACCTATGAGGGGGTCCTGGGGGGCAGTCTAGGACTGCAGGGCAAGGCTGTGGACCCAAGTTACACACCTAAAAGGGCTCACACGTCCCTCCCGGGTGACAGCAGAAGGAATGGTGGTAAATTCAGTGAGCGCTGCTTGAGGGAGCCTGGCAGTCCTGTCTATTGGATACATCGTGGACCTGAGTAATGAGATCATAAAGCTGAAAACACTTGGGAAGTAAAAGTGCTATGTAAATATAAGACACAACTATCTTCCATGTGCCTGGGTAGAACTCTTCTTATTTTAATTCACTCATCTCTTTATGTCTTGCCTTTATTTTTTTAAGGGATTTAGGATGGCTGACCCAAATACACAACACAGGATGTGTGTGTGAAAGCCACATAAGCAAAGCAGAAGATGATGAAGGCTTAAGGAAAGACTGACAGATTTTATTATTCGCAGATCTGAAACTGTTGAATGACAAGTGACACCATCAAATAAAGAAAAAGGACGAGCAAGAGAAGGAGGGATATCTTCAACATTTATAGCAAAGGGTTAACCTCTGTAATCCACACATACTTCCACAAATCCATTTTAAAAATTATAACGCAATAGAAAATGGATGAAAAACACAGACAAGCAATTCACAGAATAAATACAAATACCCAGAAAACATATGAAGTATGGAAGTGAATATGCTGTAACTTCTCCGGTAACAGTGATATACAAATTAAAATGAGGTGCTATTTCCTGCCTGTCACCCTGGCAGGAGACAAACTATTGAGAGTGTCTGTATGAGCCATGGGTACTTCAGGGACTTGGTGACATTGCTAATTAACACGGCCCTTTTGGGGGCAATAGAGTTGGCGACGTAACATTTTTAAATAAACATGTCCTGTGACCAAGCAATTACACTGTAGAAACCCAGCTTATGGAAACACTCTTACATGTGTATAAATATTTGTATGTCCAAGGCTATTTGAGGGAAGGACTAAAATAACTATGTATCCAAAAGCGTAATAAATTACAATATGGTCACCTAGGCACACCTTGTTTTTATTGTTCTTCACTTTATTGCCCTTCACAGATACTGTGATTTTGTTGTTGTTTTTGCAGTACGCGGGCCTCTCGCTGTTGTGGCCTCTCCCGTTGCGGAGCACAGGCTCCGGACGCGCAGGCTCAGCGGCCGTGGCTCACGGGCCCAGCCGCTCCGCGGCATGTGGGATCTTCCCGGACCGGGGCACGAACCCATGTCCCCTGCATCGTCAGGCGGACTCGCAACCACTGCGCCACCAGGGAAGCCCCATAATGTATTTTTAAATTAAGGTATGTACATTGTTTTCTAGACACAATGCTATTGCACACCTAACAGACTACAGTATAGTGTGAACATAACTTTTACACGTGCTGGGAAACCAAAACATTTGTGTGACTCGCTTTATCGTGGTATCTGCTTTACTGTGGTCATCCTGAGTGGAACCCAAAATACCTCCAAGGTCTGCCTGTATCATGGACTTATGCAGCACTCAGCAGAGTGCCATGTGGCTTTGTAGATGCAAAAAAATTATATGAGATCTAGTTATGTTTAAAACATGTAGTCACAGAACTTTGAGTACAGTGGAATGCCATTTATGTACAGCCCGTGTGTTAATTATATACATATGTATAAATGTACAGAACATTTTCTAGAAGGATAACCATCAAACTGTAAACAGGGGTGAATGAGGAGTTCATTAATTAAATATTAATTGAGCACTTACTAGACGCTAAACAAATATTAATTGAGCACTTACTACATGCCAAACACTGTATGGGTATTGGGGATAGAGATGTGAATGAAACAGACATCTCACAATGGGAGGCAGATAAATAAATAACTACATTTACATGTCCATAATATATAGAGGGTGATAAGGGCTGAGAGGGAAGAAGGAGGGCAGCAGGGTAGCAGTTCTCTGATGGGAGGCTGGATTGAGACAGGAAACTCAGAGAGGCTCCCCTGAGATGACATTGGAGACAAAGCCAAAGAAAATGAAGACATGAGTCACACAGATACCTGGGAAGGATTGTTCCACGGGGTAACAGCAAGTGCAAAGGCCCTGAGGCAGGATCTGCATGGCACAGTTGAAGAGCCAGCAGGAAGGCAGTGTGGCTGGAAGAGACTGTTCAAAGGGAGGACATGGAAAGAATGAGGCCAGCGAGATGGTCGGGCTTGTTCTCTGAATGAGATGGGAGCCTGTTGCAGGATTTTGTGCAGGGGAGTGACAAGATCCAGCTTTAACAAGGTCACCCTGGGTGCTGTGCCACCAATAGACTGAAGCAGGGCTAAGGTGTCGTAGGGTGAGGTTAGTAGGCTACCACAAAACCCAGGCAAGAGAAATGAGTGACATAGACCAGGGAGGAACTACATAAATACCAGTTCCCGGTCCCTTATGGAGAGGCTGTCATGTCCTCTAACTTAAGCTGTATGGGATCCAAAGTGGTTCGTGTCATAGTACTCCTACCACAGAATGTAAAATAAACCTCTTAGGATAAACCGCACGCTTTGAATTAGCTTTGGCGTCAACAAGGGGCAGAGAAAGACTGAATTAGCAAGAACCTGGATATGACATGCTGGGAATGGGAGGGGCAGAGAACAGTGACAGACAAGGCCAGGGCAGGCAGGACATCTCCGGGGAGTCTGCAATCACAGCTTAAGCCCAAGAGGTGCGGTGGCCATCAGGAGACATCCAGACGGAGTCAGCGAGAGAATGGCGTGGGGCTGGCTCTCCATGGAAGGAGTAGGGGCAAGAGGCGGAGCCAGTGCCTCAGCACAGCCAGGCAGATGTAGCATCCCCTGGGGCTTCAGACTAAGGGATGCAGGGAAATCCTGGGAACCTGGCACACGAAGGAGAAGGTGGCAGGGGCCTGGGTAGGTGGCAGGTTTGCATACTGGGGGCAAAGCAGGAAGCTGCTGAGGAAGAAAGTTCTGGGGCTATGGTTGGAGCGGGGGATGCTGCCTACAGGCACCCCTGAAGGAAACGATGTCCGGATCCCCTGGCCATTGAGGTACCAGCTGCGGACAGTCTGCAGGTGGGGCGCCCTGGATGCTGTGCACGGAGGAAGCAGACAGCTGAGGGTTTGCTCCGCAAGCCGGGGCGAGCTGTGACCTTGGCCGGGACCCAGTGATTTGGGGTCCCCCCCATCCACGTGGAGCCTCATTAATGGTATGCACAGAGCAGCCCTGGATGCACGGAGTCAGCTCAGTCATCTGCCTCAGCTCTCAGAGCGTTCGGTTTCGAGTTCTTGAAAAGTTTCCCCACTGTGACTAGTCAAACGTGATCGCTGTGCTGTCTGCCTTCCTCCACTCACAATATTTATCCTCATTTCTTTTATTGATATCTATCCTCTCTGCTCTGTTAAAACTGCTTGAGTGGCAGCTCCTATTCTACCGGAGCCCGAAACCCATCTACGCTCCAGACAAGGAAGCACAAGGCTTCTGTTCCCTATTGTGCTCGCGTGGCCTTCGAGGATCAAATCTTCCATCTTAAACGGCATTTTCAGAGATGCCTCGTCTAAACGAGGTCCTGAATGCATTTAACCAGTTCTGTCCAAACACAGAAAAGATCCCAATCTTCCCTCTTCCCTGGCATCCGCCCTGCTCATCTTCCCCACTCGTTGAATTATTATAACCACGTCAGCTGTTTTTCCTCCAGCTGCGATGCTGAGTGGTGCGCCTCTGGGCGCCAGGTGCACTAACACCTGGATTCCAACGTGTGTCATGGCCGGCGCCTCCGGCTCCAACCTCCTGCAGCCTCCCACCCAGTGTGGGCTGGGCATCACCACCACCCTGACTTTAGGAAGAGGAAAGGGGCATCTGAAGGCTCTTGACAGCTTGTTTAAAAGTTCTGGCAGGTCAATGAAGCTACCATTGGTTAAAAAACAGTTCTCTCTATGCAAAGCCCACTTTTGTCTTCAGGTAAGACAGGTGACCGTGGCTTAGTGCAGGCCAACTAATGACATGAGTGAAACGTCTCACCTTCATGTCCACTTAACAGACACCCCTAAGACCAAGCAGCTAAAATGAGGAGAGGCCGCAACTGAACCCAAATCCTCAGACTCCCAAGTATCAACCCCCCGTGACACCTGCCCATATGGGCTGCCATGGCCCTTACCTCGCCCTCCTGAAGAACGTGGGTCTACAAGTGAAGCTCAGGGGTAAAGGACAAGGTCCTATAAACCACATTCCAAACCAGGCTGTGGCCGATGACTTGCTGTGTTTGGGGAACATTCGAACAGAAGGTTCTGCGTGTCTCACTGCCAACCCCTAAAACCCCAACTGTGCTTCAGGCCACGCTCTGGAGATGAAGGGCTTTTCCCATCTGGTGACCCTCTTCTGCTGCAGGTCTTCAGCCAAAAAAGTCAATTTGGCCAGATTGTGAATAAAACCACTTTAAGAAATATGTTATAGTCTAGTTGTGCAAACTACAGACAAGCCAAATCGGAAAACACAGATTTCTATCAAATTTTCCACTCAACACAACTGATCACCATATTAAAGATTTGTATGGCCACGTTTTATTCATCTTCTAGTTTCTCTGGCTTCTGATTATGCCACCGCATTCTGAAGCACCTTTATCCATAGTAAAACTGGAGAATTTTCTTAAAAATAAGCAAACACACTTAAATATCCACATGGGGATACAAAAAGACAGTGTGATGTTTTAGGAAGAGCATTACCATAAATTCAAACTTCCTAGAGTCCAGTCTCGCTTCTGCTACTAATTAGTCGTGTGGCTTTGAGAAATCCACTTAAACTTTTCTGAACTTGTGCTCTCTCTTTTAAAAAAAAAATAAAAGAGAAAGAGATTAGGTTGTGTGATTTTAAAAATCCCTTCCAGATTTAACATTTGATTCACCGGTAGACTCCCCTGGTAACTGAGGAGAGAAAGACTGTCTGTTTAACCCTGGTTTTACTGTTGAGTTTAGGGTCAGAATGAGTTCCACGTAAACAGAGTGTCACCAGGTAAGTACCCCAGTGGGTCCTCTCCCTCGCCAGTAGCTCAGTCACAAAATACTCCACATTTTCTTGGCGGGCTTCTCCTATGCTCCCCGTGGAAAATCCCTTAATCAACTGATTCTACTCAAGCCTTTTGAAACTGTCCCCGTTGACTTACTGGTGATCAACCAAAGGGCTGGTCCACAGAGGGACCACTTTCCAATCTCCAGTTTCTATGTTTCTTTTATTTTCATCTGAGCCCCTCCAAATCCTCACTCTACCCCTGGGTCTTCTTCCTCCCTTTCAGTTTGTGCCATGGAGTTTTACCCTTTTTATGATATCAATCCCATCAAAACTTGCATTCGCATTTAAGATGGTAGCTATTCTAAAGGCATGATTGTACTAGAGCATCATATACTTGGGGGAGAGAAGTTATAGATGCAATATTCTTACACATCATCTGCCTTCTCCAGCACCCATCCTTTATAACAGTACTTAATCTTCAAGGGCTGGGAGGCACAGGGGGTGGTCAACGCTTGCATTAATTTCACAGAGGGATGGTTAACATTTCTAGCAGTTAAATCACATCACGGGAGAAATCGACAATGAGGAAACTGATGGAATTAAGCATAGAAGATGCTTCCAGTCCAAACAGCTGAATTTGTACTGAGTTGGACTGTTTTGACTGAATTCCCCCAAACATTCAGTTTGACAGTCACACGTATGAAAGGTGTCTGTCACTGTCTTACAGATGAACGCTTGTTCATTACAATAATGTGCTTGTGGATTTTTGATAAAGCCGTAGCATTACCCCTCCCCAGTGTGGTACCCCTGATTGCTTGTGCTAAGTGGAAATGGTGGGTCACATAAAAGGCCCATTTTATGGGCAGAAGACCTAAAGAGACACTTCTCCAAAGAAGAAATACAGATGGCCAATAGGCACATGAAAACATGCTCAACATCGTTAATAATTAGAGAGATGCAAATCAAAACTGCAATGAGGTACCACCTCACGATGGTCAGAATGGCCATCAGTAAAAAGTCTACAAATAACAAATGCGGGAGAGGGTGTGGAGGAAAGGGAACCCTCCTCACTGCTGATGGGAAAGTAAGTTGGTGCAGCCACTGTGGAAAACACTATGGAGGTTCCTCAGGAAATTAGAATTACCATATAATCCAGCAATCCCACTCCTGGGCATATGTCCAGACAAAACCATAATTCAAAGAGATACATGCAACCCTATGTTCACAGCAGCACTATTCACAATAGCCAAGACGTGGAAACAACCTAAATGTCCATTGACAGATGAATGGATAAAGATGTGGGGTGTGTGTGTGTGTGTGTGTGTATATATATATATGTATGTATGTATATATTCACACTGGAATGCTACTCAGCCATTAAAAAAACCCAAAAGAATGTCATTTGCAGCAACATGGATGCAACTGGAGATTATCATACTAAGTGAAGTAAGTCAGAAAGAGAAAGACAAATACCATATGATATCACATATATGTGGAGTCTAAAATATGACACAAATGAACCTATGAAACAGAAACAGACTCAAGGACATAGAAAACAGACTGGTGGTTGCCAACGGGGAGGAGGGTTGGGGGAGGGACGGATTGGGAGTTTGGGATTAGCTGATGCAAACCATTATACACAGAATGGATCAACAACAAGGTCCTACTGTGTAGCACAGGGAACTACATTCAATATCCTGTGATAAACCATAATGGAAAAGAATATATATATATATGAAAAACAGAGTCAATTTGCTATACAGCAGTAATTAACACATTGTAATGTAAATATACATCAATAAAAATAAATTAAAAAATAAATTTTAAGAAAAGGCCAATTTTAAATCAGTGGTCTGTTTACACTGTGACCCTAGGTCTAGAGCCGTTTGCTTTTCCTAGGATGGCCAAGGATCTTTGAAAAATGACCAAAGTTATATAAACCCAAACACTTAAGAAATATGCAGACAGAGCCCAGGGTTAGCTGAATCCACGGGCATAGCAAAAATCTGGGCCTGGGTAGGACACAGTTTTGAAAGAGTGAAAAAAGCAAAGATACTACTCAGGGTGGCATTTCTGTTTGAAGTGTGTCAGCAGTACAAGAACTGCCCAAACATTTGGCGATATCCAGCAATCCTTCAGAAGAAAATCAGAAAACTTAGCAGCCACCTAAGCGCACACCCAGTAGATTTTATCCAAGCCCAACCCTGAACTTGAGGAAAATGCCCGATGGTAGAGTGTGATAACCCACAGGTGGATACACAGGGACAGAAGATGGCTGGCAACTGAGAGGAGGTCAGAACAGCAAGAACCTGTCCCTCCATCCAATGTCCCCTCTGCCGGACCAACTAACACTCAACGTGTGTCTCTTGCCCTGGCGAATAAGGCTGAGCCGTCCATCCTGGGATCTAACCAGAGGTGGTCCCTGGGTTCCTCCTCTCCTGGAGGATGGGGCCATGCTGTCCGCAGCCCAGATCTCTGCCTGTGAAGGGCTGTATTAGAAAAGCCCTAGCAGCTGTCCATGTGTTCCACCCTATTACCAACATAAATGTGTCTGGTGGATAAGGCACTGCAGCTAAACCCACAGTGAATGCCAGCTCCGTTAGTATGGCAGGTGAGCAATCTCTTAGGACATAGAAGGCCCCTCCCTCATTATAGGGAAATAAATGAGCTGTGTCCCATGGGGAGCTGGGAGATGGAGGACAGATTCTTTTATAAAGGGAGGCAATGGGCTTTGAAGTCAGACAGATGTAGGTTGGAATCCCGGCCCCGGCGCCCAAAAATTGGATGGTTGTAAGCAAAGGCTTTAAATCTTTGGAGGTTCCTCATCTGTAAAATGGGCAAAAATGATTCCTATCTCACAGGAACATGAGGATTAAGAGACAGCAGTGGTATGAAGAGTCAGTCCAGTAAGTGACCCGCCCGAGGGGTTGGAGATGTCCTGGTCGGTTCTCCAGGGGTCTATGGTCTGAGGACCAGACGGGCATCTCCCCTGGCTCCTCAGAACCCCTCCCCACCCCTCCGCAGGGCGCTATCAGCTCTCAGCTTCCCTGGCTCAGGTTCCTGCCCTTGGGGAGCTTCGAGCACCTCCGGCTGTTACCATATGCCCCACAAGGTCCTTCTCCCCAATGCCTGGCTTCCTTTTTGCTTGAGGACACAGTCAAACCTGGGGGAGACTCAGACCCACCACAAGTTCTTCTTTCATTATTTCCTTCTTGCAAGGTGAGAGAGGACAGCATCTCGGAATGAAAGATTCTCCTCCATGCCCTCTCTCAGCAGAGGCCCTAATTCATTTTTCATGGCCCCTTGCAGTGACAAAAGCTGCCGCTTTCTCTCTTGTAAGCGCGCTCTGTGCAGTAAGTCAAAGCTGATGTGCATGGTCCCCCCGGGTGCAGCACGCGCTTTGATTTAATTTGCCCTGTTGTTTGGCATGGAGCCTTCGCTGCGAGTTTCTTTGCAGACGTGGGGAGGCCTGGCCCTGACAACGATGGGGCTCGGTGACAGATGGGGTTCAGTGGGTAGTGTTTAAATACTTTGCTGCAATGAGAAAGGAAACGCTGGGGAGTGACAGATGCTTCTGCAGAAAGGCAGCCAGACAGACACACACATCCTGTTTGTGGGAGCTGGGGCCCTGGGATGCTCGCCCGTTTTGACTCGGCCAGAATCAGCAGGCGTCACAGGTGAGCAGTGGCTTCAGAGCCGATGGCTGGTGAACCCACCACGGCCTCTTCTATAGTCATAGAAGACCTCCTGGAGGGGCTTTGTATGGACACACACGTGCCCCATTTATACCACTTTCGAGCTCCTTGTCTGAGATCACACCGTGCCTGTCCATATGGGCCCAGGAGAAAAACCAACACAGTGGGATTCAGGCTGGATTCAGAAAGCATCCCTATTTAAGAACCACCTGTGGTAAAAACCATCTGGGGAGCCATGGATGTGCAGAAAGGGAAAGAGATGCACAGAAGCCGTCAGAGTGATATAACTCAAAGGTGGAAAGCAATGAACTGACCCCATCAGGTAAGAAGCACACGTATTCCTGAGGCCCAACCGATGACTTTCTACATCCTGGTCCATTTTCTTTTTATGCTGCCTCTGCTGTGACCGGCAGACCAGAGGCAATACTGGCTGACGGGCCCTATCTATTCCTGATGCTGTTGCAATCATTACCGTGGGGTCAGTTGTAGTGTCTTCCCCAAAATGAATGGCTGCCCATGGGATGTTTGGCCAGCAAGACAACAGTCACAGTGAAACCTTAGTGCTTCATGGCAGGAGAACATGGTACAAGGAGTGATTGTCTGAAACCGACCACACACATAGCCTTTACTGAGCATGCCAGGTCCCTTCCAGAGCAGCCTGTGATCCTGCACAAGTGGTGCAGGAAGACAGAAGACAAGGTGGGTGTTCTTTTCATGTAGGGAAGGGTCACTGGGGATGTCTGGTTTCTTTAATTCTTTGATTTTCTTTTCTTTCTTTTAGCGGATTTCTGAGTGAGATGTTATTTGCGAGAGAAGCACAGTGGAGACCAGCTTGTTGGTCGAGGAACTGAGCTTGGAATGAAAGTCACAAGATGGTATCAAAATAGGGCAGGAGGTGCTACTCGGGAGGTAGGAGGTGACCCACCCGGGAAGGCAGAGCTGAGCCGGGAGGGCAGCCTGAGCCCGGACCGTCTTCCTGCCGGGAGTCGGCAGCTGAAAGCTGAAGGCGACTCAGGAGGTACCTTTAGAACTGAGTCTCCGGCTGCTCACCTGGTGCCACCTTAAGAGCTGGGAAAACCCACACCCCGCCTCACCCCCTTCTCTGACTGGGCAGCCGGCTTCCTTCTGACAGGTGAATTGAGATTTTCCTCTTGGCATTTTCTGGATTCTGTTTTACAGCTGATCAAACAGGCGTTAACCACCTGGGAGCCAAGAAGCTGAGTTTCCTGGAGCAGCCCGCTGGGCCATGCCGTGACCTTTGGAGGTGCAGATGGGACACTGGCAGAGCCCTCGAGGAAGAAGCACAAAGGGTGCAGTCAAGGCTGTTTTTAGCAGACTGGGCTCAAGAGCGTCGGGCGGTCATGTAAGATAGAAGTCTGCATTATAGTGAAATCAGGCTAAAGAGAACACAGATAAAAAGATGAAAGAAGGGAGTAGGAAAGGTCAGAGCAGAGCCAAGAGGACCAAAACAACAACAACAAAGGCAAGCTCCAGTTCACCCTGATGCATGCCTGTTCATCTCTGTTGTCACAGCTGGGAGGCGGGGGCTACGGGCGTCTAGAGAGCAGAGGTCAGGGATTCTGCTCAGAACCTCACGCTGCACAGGCACACCCACCTCCAAGGACCACCCAGCCCCAAATGTTAGTAGCGCTGAGGTTGGAAGCCCCAGGCTGCAGGGTCCAAGCAGCAACAGAAGATGCTGACCCATCTGCAAAGTCCTGGCTCCCTCCTGCCCATGGGCCATTGGCATCCCCAGGGACCAAGCTGCTCTGTCTCCTGGGGCAGAGGTCAACGGCAGAGGTCAGGAGAGACAGGGGCTCCCGCGCAGAAGGGCAGAGGGGTAGGGAGCATGCTGGAGAAAGAAACAGATGTTCTTTACAAAAAAAACAGTCAAGGCAGAAGAGGGAAACTACGTGGAGAGGAAAGGTAAAATGCGGTGAAATGCAGGGACCAGTTAAGGAAAGGCGGCCAGAAGTCCCTCCGGGAGAACAACGGCTGTGAAGAAACACGACGGGATGTGAGGTGAGCTTAGGAGAGAGAGTAGACAAAGCCTGTTCGCGGGGAGTGTCAGGGAGATGCCCAGGAGGGTGACGTCCTGGTCTAAGGAACGCGAGGACAGCTGAGGAGAAAACAGAACAGTTCTAGACAAAGACCAGAGAGGAAGAGAAATCACAGAAATAACGTGTAGAGCAAGTAAGAGACACGTGACTGAGGAAATCGGGGTAGTGAGGCTGGACAGAAGCTTCCACGGGAAGGCGGGGGGCGGAGTGGGCAGGGGATGGCGTCTGTCTATCCCAGGAGCTGGGCTGAACACTGAGAGCTAAGAGAGCCCCTGCCCGCTTTCTTTAGCAGGTGGCACCTGGAAACGGCTGATGGCCTGGAGGCAGGGGGCACACCACGAGAATGGAGCTGTGGGCAGGGTGCGCCAGCCCCTCCCCGGCTTGCATTCACGGATGAAGGGGCCCCAGATGCGTCCTTTTGCAGACTCCACATCTGCGTGCAGAACTGCCGCAGCGCCCACCTGCTCTGCTCCGGGACGGGGCTGGGGCCTCCGTAGCAGAACAGGAGGGTGGTCTCCAGGCCTCTCATATGAGGAGCGAGCGGCGAGGGGTGGTCTTCCCGCTGCGAGATGAACACTTGGCTGAATCTTATGGACTCGTTAACCAGCTAGCTGGTCCTGAGACCCGGGGGAATAATTTCTGTCTCTGCAGATCTCAGGTTCCTTGTGGGCAAACGGACAAGAAAAATAGGCCTACATGTTTTTCAGGCTTTTTCTCTGGAGCTAACACCCAACGCTGCTTCTATGGAACTTCAGAAAAGTTGCTAAGTGTATTCGCTTTTTAAATGGTTTTGTTTGTCAACGGGCTCCATTTTCATAATTGGTGTCCTATGGCAGAAAACCACGGCTTAGGCACTGTCCTCAGGCACAAGAATGACTCTCAGTTTTTTCATCCATGAAATGGGAACAATGATGTCTCTCCAGCAGGACCATCGTGAGGATTAGAGGTGGTGCACGAGACACAGAGCAGACCCTTAATAAATGGGAATCCTTATCGAGGCTGGACAGTAAGCTCCTAGGACACAGGGTTTCCAAGAAGAGAGTTTTGCTCACAGGTATCATTCTGGAAACATGCTCTTGCCGGATGGAAAATCCCCGAATAGCAGAGGAAAAACAGAGGGGGCTATTGCTTTAGGATTAATGTTTTCCCCCAAGTCTAAGTGCCCTGCAAGACGTTACTGCAACCAGTATTCGAAAAGAAAGACTTCTTTACCGAATAAGTTTGGAGAAATTTTGGATTAAATCGATTAAATGCAGGGCTCTTCAGAATCTTTGATCAGTTGTTATACACCACGGATCTCCAAATGGGTAATAGAGCACACACAGTTTTTAAAACTTATTTGAACACAGTACATTTTTCCTCCCTACAGAAATATCTATTAACCTCTCAGAGACCATCAGTGTTAGTCTGAACACAATTTCAGAAAGAGGTGTGTACACAGACACATCCTTTGCTTACCCAGCCATATGTCAGTTATGGAAAGACCCAAGTATCCATACATCCTACCCATGATTCTCATCGATCATTATCAGAGACCATCCAAAGAGCATCCAAAGTTTCATGAGTCTTCCTTCTTTCTTTCCACCAGCAGTGCTTGCTCGCAGATGCCTCCCACCCACATCTGAGCCTCATATCCTTCCATCAGTACCAGCTTCCTCACAGAACACTGTAGATCTTTGTTGGGGGTTTCTTTTCCTGCTTCCCAGCCCCTCCCCAAGTTCCATTCCTCGCCCACGCACCCTACCCCCTTTCCGGGCACTCTGCTCTCAGGACTGGGCGGTGCATGGCCTGGGACGCCCAGGACCACTAACTGCACCTGGCAGGCAGCCCTGGTCCAGCTTGTTGTTCTGCCTGCCACTGCATCTAGGTCATCAAATTAAGAACCTGTTGCCTGATGCCTGTCAGAAATAAATGAGAAGAAGCGAGGAGAAGGGGGAGCTGGTAGGGAGGCGAGGCGAAGGGATGATTGCAGATAAATTTCCAATTTTTCATAAGACGCGGAACAAATGTTAAAGATGAGGAGAAGAAGGTCTGCTAAGTACAGCTGCGCTGACGGACCAGCCCCAGCCAAGCTGGGAGGACAGGGCAGGTGGAGGAGGGAGACCGAAGGGCTTCTTGGGGCGGGTGACGGTCCAGGAAGAACCCACCTGCCAAGACCTTCCACTGGGAAGGGCAAGGCCCCTTGACTCCCCGGAGTTCCCTCTGTACTGGCAGGAGGGCAGGTGAGGCAGAACCTCGGGCTCAGGGGCATTTCCTGTTCCCAGATTCTGGGTTCCTGCACGTTCATCGGGAAGACTGTTCTCCTGGGGGGAGGGGGCCAGCAACGGGGGCCCCCCCCCAGTTAATCACTCTCCTCATTTGACTCCACCCTCTTTGAGAAGCAAGCAAATTCCAAGCCTAGTAAGTACACAGTAGACTCGTCATATCTCAAAGCACTTCGTATACACATCGTCAAATCAAGGAGAAACAAACATTTATGATCTGATTTAGCTTTGCGATAACCCTGTGAGGGAGGCAGTGCAAGTTATGGGTCTCCCCATTTCACATCTGAGGATACTGAGACCCAGAGGGATAAAAACTTCATACAAAGTCAAACAGTCCATGAGGATCGGAGAGGACTCCACGAGGACAGCCGTCATCACACGAATACGTTTCAGTATGTGATGGAAGGGTGATACGGGTTGTAGGTGAAGAAAATACTGACCCTCCTATTTCTGGAAAGGACAGATTAGGTCATTCAGCCAGCCCTCCTACTGAAAACCCCTGAAAGAGCTAATGGAGACACATCTTACATCCTTCCTAAAAGCACCAAAGAGATTCCTTCCTGGTATGGAACTACCAGACCTTGAATTAAAGGGAAAACAGGAATCAAGAGACAGCTGGCCCCTAATCTGTGGGCATTTGCTGAATTTGTTGGACAACCTCAACAGGCCAGCAGAAAAGAAACCAAAATTGGAGACCTCTTTGAAGTGGGGTGCGTCTAATAGGAAAACATTGCTATCATAAGTTGAGGCCTCAGGAGGCCTCATCCCCAAGATGAGAGTGAAGTGAAAGTTGAACATCCTTCCAGGAAAGTGCATCATGGTTTGAACTACCTGGGTTACCCAGGGAACAAGAAGACCTTAATTTAGTTTAAAGTGATTTTGAACAGAGTCCCCCAACCATCTTGCAGACACAAACCCTCATCATCTCTGGAGGAAAATACTTTAATCCTAGGGTTTAAATTGCTTCAAGCTTTTTTTTTTTTTTTTTTTTTAAACACAATGACCATCATACAGCAAAACATAAATAGGCACACAAGAAACACGATATTAAGAGGGAGAGAAGCATAAGGTAGATGACAAAAAACAGACTCACAGATACGTCAGATAAAAAAAAAATAAAACAGAGACTATAAAACAGCCATGCTTATTTTATACAAAGAGATGAATGAAAAGCCTAAAGAATCTTCATGGAAAACAAAACTGTGAAGAGTAAATAGCGTATGTGAGGAAAACAAAATAAGACTTCTCAAAGCAAAAAAATTATATATAATAAATGAGATTAAAAATACCAATGGAAAAGTTTAAAAGATGTGACACAGATAAAGAGAGGATCAGTTAGCTGTAGGATAAGTAAGAAACGTAAAGTTAAAGGAAAGCCCATCGAGGAGGGCTCACAGCTGTAGCCTTGACCTGTGTCACCACTCTGGGGCTGGGAATCTCCTTCACCAAGAGATTCAGCCTCCTGACTTCTTGCCTCTCTCTCACCTTAATATCTCTGTGGCTTTAAAGATGATTTCCAGCGTTTAAGAGAAGGGAGCTTTCCAGAGGAGAGGAAGGGACAGAAGCCATGACATCTAATCCAAAGGAACAAATTCCAAAACCTGAACCAAGAGACCAGACCTCTGGGAATCTCCTCCTGCCACCCATCTGTTTGGGTACCACAGCCAAGGAGACAGCCCACTCTACCTAAGATGCAAACCTCGTCCATTTCCAGTGGGCCTGTGGCCTCCCCAGCAGACCAGCTGGGGCCAGGCAGTCCCTGTCTTCCCCAGAGATTCCTTCTCCAGTTGGCGGGATGACTGCATATTCCAAAGGGCAGAGTAATCATCTCCACAAGTCTGGGACAGGCCTTCCCAGTAACCCCCCTACACACACACACACACACACACACACACACACACACACACACACACACTATTCTAGCCTTCAGCCTTGCTCTGTCCCTGTGTTTTATGTGGCATCTT
>NW_020174430.1:1918272-1977471 GCF_003031525.2 Neophocaena asiaeorientalis asiaeorientalis | reverse complement strand
GTTGGTTGGCGGGATGACTGCATATTCCAAAGGGCAGAGTAATCATCTCCACAAGTCTGGGACACGCCTTCCCACTCACCCACACACACACACACACACACACACACACACACACACACACACACTATTCTAGCCTTCAGCCTTGCTCTGTCCCTGTGTTTTATTGTGGTGGCATCTTCCTTCATGAAGATCATTTACAATATGATTGCTTTGCCGATGCCAGCTCAGAGGAGGCTCCGGAGAGAAAAGACAAGGCCGAACTCACTTTCGGAGGTACAGGTGTATCCAGGGAAATGAACTGACACAGAGACAGGTGGTGTGTGAAGAATTTTACAGCAGAGTGATGACTGGCTAGAGGTCCACACCAGAGGCAAGGGGTACTGTAGCACCAGCTGGGAAACGCTGGGCTGAGATGCCTTCCTTTGAGATACCTAAAATAGATGACATTTCCCCGGGAAAGCAGCCCCTGGCATTGCCCTTTCCTGCACGTCACCGTCCAGCTGAGGCAGGGTGCTCGGCATGGGTGTGGCTGGCAGAATAGGCGGGGAGAAGCTTGCATAGCAACAGCTGGAAGTGTCTGTGCTTGGTGGCTGACACAGGTCCCCTCCTGGCACCTGCGGGCACACTGCACTTGCTGCATTTAGCTGCAATTGCTCTGTCTGGACCTGATGCCTGGTGGGCCACTGAGGGTCACTAGCTTGATATGACGGTTATTTCAGAGGTGGGGGCATTTCTGGGACCTCAGCTTCTGATGTCTTCCTAAAAAATGCCTTTGGGGGGAAAAACCAAGCAAACACACAAACAGCACTTCTGCAGTGCTGAAGGGAGGCAGGTCCTGGGCTAAGCCAGGGGCCAGGCCGGCCCTACCCTACCCTCCCTCCACAAAGGCACAAGGCGGTACCCCAGCTCAGGAAGCTTCCTGTGGTCAGATGAAAGATCATCTTAAATAACAGTCATGTATTAAAGCAAGGGGAGAAGAAACGGAAAAAAAAAACCCTCAAGGGCTACAGCACTGCCACAGTTTTAAATTATAGTGTAGGAGGATAAAAATAAAAGAGACAGAGGGGAAGACAGCAAGGGAAAAATTGCCATTGTTTTATGAAGCAGATGGGAAAGTTCAGGGGATCAGAAAAAGACTATTATTATCTCAACTCTGCAGTGACAAGCCAGGAGAAAGATGTACAGTTTTTCCCCCTGTCGCTCCCTGAGAAGGGGCCGCTGGTGGGATTGATTTTGAATGCAGTTTAAGGGCGGGAATTCTGAGCAACAAGGGGGTAGAATTAAGGATTAAGCAGGCATGCATGGTTGCAGAGCAGTTACTCTTAATTTCTCCATTTTCTCCCATGTGTAGACGCTTTGGACTGTGACCATTTAATGTCATTTCAGGGCCCTCTCTGCAGGGCCAACGGGGATATGGTGACGTTCTTGGAAGATCCCAGGAATTAAGAGCTGAAAGAGACCTTTCTGAGACGTTAACAATTTTGATATAAGGTTAAAGAAATACATGGGATGAAACTCCATGACGTAGAAAGCATGAGCTAAATTTTCAGCTCCAATAAAGGGAAGGGATCAGAGAATAGAAGAGAGAGAGAGAGAGAGACAGAGAGAGAGACAGAGACAGAGACCTACAAATGTGTAGAGGGCTAACCTCTTAGATTCAGAAGAAAAAGGTACTCATCTCTAAATGAAGGGTCACTTGGAGGGCCAACTCCTCCTGGCAGACCTTTTCCACACTTGATCTTGATAATCTTTTCCTTCTGAATCCCTCACAGAATCTGAATCTAAACCATTAACTCATTTTGCATTTTACTGCATTTGTTTTTCTTATTCATTCAATTAACAAACATTTATTGGAAAGAAGAGATATTTCTTAAAGGAAAGGGAACCAGCATTTACTGAGCACTTATTTTATGTTCAGTATCATTCTTAGTTTCCTATTCCATATATTACCTCATGGATGTCTTATAACCTGCCCTTTAAGGAAGCTACTTATCCTCTTCTTAGAGAAGAGGAAATTGATCCAGGCACAAGTAGGTTATAGGATTCAGCCGGGGTTTCATAGCACATAAGTGGCTGCTCTGGGGTTGAAACCCAAATTTGTCTAATTCCAGGGCCCATGCTCCCAGGCTCTGGGCTGGATAGCTGTGAAAGGATGGAGGTTCTATAGTCTCTGCTCTGAAAAACTCACTGTCTCTCCAGGGAGCTGGACATGCAAATAGATAACACACCTCTGTGTGATGAACCCTGGAAGCGAGGGGAGTGCATGTCCAGCTTGCACCCAGGGGAGCCCAGGAAAGGAGCTGTGCTTTGGGGGTGCCGAGGGGGTGTTCCCAAAGATTGCATTAAACTGAAGGATTTCAGGGTGAGCGGGAGGTTTGGGGGGGGATGGAGTGGGGTTCTGGGCATAGGGAGGGGCATCTGCAGGGACAGGAATGTAGTGGGCCTGCCCTGGGACCCCTGCAGGGGCCGCGGAGGAAAAGCGCAGGAGTGAGGCTCTGCTTGGGGTTTGCTGGGTGTGTTATTCATCTTTGATCACGTCACTCACTTTCAGCGCACAATTCTGGGTTTGTTTCCAAGGTACGTGTAAGCAACTAAGAGGAGTAGGTGTGCGGTCGGCCGGCGTGAGAGGGGGCGGGCTCTGGGTCCCAGGATTGAGACTGGGCGCATTTAGGATTCTGCCAGCGTGTTACTCATCTTTGTCACTTTACCACCTTTGTCCAGGTTATTTTCAACTTCTTCCCAACTTATGTCTCCCAGTAGGTGTGTGTTTGAGAAACACAAAATTATTTGAATGATATCCAAAGAGAAACAACTTGAAACTAAGAAGGGAGCCAAACAGAGACTCGGGGCGTGGCAGAGGGATGCCTCCTGATCAGAATATGGGCGTTTTCTTGCGGCTCCTCGTTGAGTTCTGCGCTGGGATCTTGAAGAAATCATGGGAGCTTGTACCTGCGCTGTGGTCCTTAACCCTAAGGGAGGGAAATCCCCAACCCTGGGCTGCTGGGAGCTTTCAGCATAAATAGCCAAGGGTGGTCTAGCCTCTTGACTCTGCATGTGTGATTGTGTGTATACAGATAAGCACACATGCGCACACACATGCACAACTTCTCTCTCTCTCTCTCTCTCCCCCTGCCGGCCGGGCTGGGACTCTCCCACCCGCCAGGGGGGAGATGGAGGCTGAGCCCCAGGCCTGCACCAGCCTCCAGCTCCGGCAGCACCAAGAGATTCTTCCCAGGGGTCTCCCGCGGGCACAGCCAGCTCCTCTGGCAGCACTAATGAAGCTGTGGGCCTGAGGCCATAGCCTCCACTAGCTCCAGCTGTCTTCCATTTGCCTGTCACTCCCTCCAGCCCGGGACAGCGGCCGCATAAAGCCCTCCAGGACGGGCACCCAGCCCCGGGGAGGAAAGCCTCTGGGGCGGCAGCTGGGAGGACTAAGTGGAGTGCAGCCCAGGAGGCCTCCTGGTCCCACCTCCTCCCCCACCCTGAATGCAAGTTCCCCAGGAGTCAGGAGAGGCGGGAAGGCGTTGGGAAGACACCACCAGCTGGAGCGGGGTGCACAGAGTTAGTGGGAAGGAAGGATGAGGCTACTGTTGGAAGCAACACTCCCCTCCGGGCGGCGGGCAGTGGGAGACACTGATTCCTAGGACCCAGGCCCTGCACTGTCACCTGCCCCCGGTCTGCAGGCTGGGGGACAGAAATGCTTTCCTAATTGCTGACCTCTCATGTCCTGCACCTCTCCCGGGCGTGCTCCCGCATCCCTTTATCCACATGTGGAAAGGCAGCTGCCTTCCAGCATCTGGCCTGCCCACTCCAGCCTCCCCGGTCCGCCCTACCCGGCCTCGACTTCCCTGCACTTGAACTTCCCGGCCCCTTTGACCTCCTGCCTGATTGCTTTTCCCTGGCCCCGAGCTGCCCATCCTCCATTCCCCTGACCCCTCAGTGGCCTCTGTACCCTTTTGCCCTCCTCCAGCAGCTTCCCAGGGACAGTGCCAGCCTGGCCCAGCGAGCCTCATACTCTGCCAGGCCTGGGAGGGGCCCGGGAGTCTCCCTGCCTAATCCAGCAGCTATCGCTTCAGAGCACTTAATATTCACGACAGATAGAACATTTCACGGCGAATTGGACGCACATTCAACTGGAAATGAAAATTTTATGACTGTTCTCACTTGGAGCCGCAGATCACACCAGCTGAGAAAACACAGGCGCGGACGTACAACCCGTGAACTGTAAAGTATATTAATAATGAAACCACAGCCTGGGAAATGAAGGCTTTATTCTGTTTATATTCTGCTCCATTAATAGAAGGCACTCTGCCTAGCTCTGCCCCATTAGCCAGCCATCTGTGCCCTGAACACGGGGGCTGGGGGCACCGGGCTCCCTCCCGGCCCAGGACGTCATGGACGCAGGACTCAGTGCGACACCTGGGCTGGGCCTGCAGCTCCAGTGCCAGACAGGCTGAGGGTGGTTCTAAGCAGAAGGGATCTGTGTCCTTATTCGGATGGCAAGGCTGGAAAGAGCATCAGAACACCTTCCAGAACCAGTGGTCATTTAGCCCCACGGCCAGGGGGAGGGACAGTGGGATCCAATGTTCAGTGGTCCTTAAGGTGGGGTGTGGGATCACCACTCAAGAATTACCTGGGGTGCATGTTTAAAATGCAGATTTCCAGGGGAAAAAGTCTGGAGCTGCCTAAGAGGCAAGAGACCACTGTTTTGGGGTGCGCGAAGAGAGGGGATTCAGAGCACTGCCTAAATGAGCTCCAGAGACGGGTGCGAGCCGTGGCTAAAAGCGCGGACCCCAGAGACGGGCATGAGACGCTAAGGCTGCTGCTGCCGCCACCAAGAAGCCTGTGTGCGAGCACAGGTCACTGTCCACACCTCCCCTTCCGCGAGCACTGCTAAGGTCCCGTTCCCCTGGAGGACGAACGGCGCGCCTCAGGCTGGTGCAACGTCACGCCGGCCTCTGCCGCCGCAGGCTCGCCCCGCACTCCGTGCCCCTCCCCCCCCAGGCCTGACTGAGCCAGAGCCCCTGAATCAGCGGCTCCTTTAACCCCGTCCTGTCTGAGCGAAGAACAGACACCCTCAGGTGACCTACATGCAGAGGTGGGTCCAAATCCAAAGCTGAACCCCGGCAGCTGTGCGAACAAAGAAGAGAAAGGGAAATCTCTCCCAGCAGCCTCAGGAGCAGCGGATTAAAGCTCCACAATCAACTTGATGTTCCCTGCATCTCTGGAATACCTGAATAGACAACGAGTCATCCCAAAATTGAGGCTGTGGACTTTGGGAGCAACTGTAGACTTGGGCCGTGTGGCTGACAGGGTCTTGGTGCTCCGGCCGGGTGTCAGGCCTGTGCCTCTGAGGTGGGAGAGCCAAGTTCGGGACATTGGTCCACCAGAGACCTCCCGGCTCCACGTAATATCAAAGGGCAAAAGCTCTCCCAGAGATCTCCACCTCAACGCTAAGACTCAGCTCTGCTCAACGACCAGCAAGCTACAGTGCTAGACACCCTATGGCAAAGAACTAGCAAGACAGGGACACAACCCCACCCATTAGCACAGAGGCTGCCAAAAATCACAATGAGGTCACAGACACCCCAAAACACACCACCAGACTCGGTCCTGCCCACCAGAAAGACAAGATCCAGCCTCATCCACCAGAACACAGGCACCAGTCCCCTCCACCAGGAAGCCTACACAACCCACTGAACCAACCTTAGCCACTAGGGGGCACACGCCAAAGACAACGGGAACTATGAACCTGCAGCCTGTGAAAAGGAGACCTCAAATACAGTAAGTGAAGCAAAATGAGAAGACAGAAACACACAGCAGATGAAGGAGCAAGGTAAAAACCCACCAAACCAAACAAATGAAGAGGGAATAGGCAGTCTACCTGAAAAAGAATTCAGAATAACGATAGTAAAGATGATCCAAAATCTTGGAAATAGAATAGACAAAATGCAAGAAACATTTAACAAGGACCTAGAAGAACTAAAGAGCAAACAAACAAGGATGAACAACACAATAAATGAAATTAAAAATACTCTAGATGGGATCAATAGCAGAATAACTGAGGCAGAAGAATGGATAAGTGACCTGGAAGATAAAATAGTGGACATAACTACTGCAGAGCAGAATAAAGAAAAAAGAATGAAAAGAACTGAGGACAGTCTTAGAGACCTCTGGGACAACATTAAATGCAACAACATTCGAATTATAGGGGTTCCAGAAGAACGAGAGAAAAAGAAAGGGACTGAGAAAATATTTGAAGAGATCATAGTTGAAAACTTCCCTAACATGGGAAAGGAAATAGTCAATCTTAAGTCCAGGAAGTGCAGAGAGTCCCATACAGGATAAATCCAAGGAGAAACACGCCAAGACACATATGAATCAAACTATCAAAAATTAAATGCAAAGAAAAAACATTAAAAGCAGCAAGGGAAAAACAACAAATAACACATCACAAGAGAAGGAAAAGACCTACAATAACAAACCCAAAACAATTAAGAAAATGGTAATAGGAACATACATATCGATAATTACCTTAAATATAAATGGATTAAATACTCCAACAAAAAGACACAGACTGGCTGAATGGATACAAAAACAAGACCCGTATATATGCTGTCTACAAGAGACCCACTTCAGACTCAGCGACACATACAGACTGAAAGTGAGGGGATGGAAAAAGATATTCATTGCAAATGGAAATCAAAAGAAAGCTGGAGTAGCAATTCTCATATCATTTACAATAGACTTTAAAGTAGAGACTATTACAAGAGACAATAAAGACACTACATAATGATCAAGGGATCAAGAGGAAGCCATAACAATTGTAAATATTTATGCACCCAACATAGGAGCACCGCAATACATAAGGCAAATACTAACAGCCATAAAAGGGGAAATCGTCAGTAACACAATCATATTAGGGGACTTTAACACCCCACCTTCACCAATGGACAGATCATCCAAAATGAAAATAAATAAGGAAACACAAGCTTTAAATGATACATTAAACATGATGGACTTAATTGATATTTATAGGACATTCCATCCAAAAACAACAGAATACACATTTTTCTCAAGTGCTCATGGAACATTCTCCAGGATAGATCATATCTTGGGTCGTAAATCAAGCCTTGGTAAATTTAAGGCAACTGAAATCGTATCAAGTATCTTTTCTGACCACAACACAAGGAGACTAGATATCAATTACAGGAATAAGTCTGTAAAAAATACAAACATATGAGGCTAAACAATACACTACTGAATAACGAAGAGATTACTGAAGAAATCAAAGAGCAAATCAAAAAATACCTAGAAACAAATGACGATGAAAACACGGTGACCCAAAACCTTTGGGATGCAGCAAAAGCAGTTTTAAGAGGGAAGTTTATAGCAATACAATCCTACCTCAAGAAACAAGAAACATTTCAGACAAGCTAACCTTACACCTAAAGCAATTAGAGAAAGAAGAAGAAAAAACCCCCAAAGTTAGCAGAAGGAAAGAAATCATATAGATCAGAACAGAAATAAATGAAAAAGAAATGAAGGAAACAATAGCAAAGATCAATAAAACTAAAAGCTGGTTCTTTGAGAAGATAAACAAAATCGATAAACCATTAGCCAGACTCATCTAGAAAAAAAGGGAGAAGACTCAAATCAATAGAATGAGAAATGAAAAAGGAGAAGTAACAACTGACACTGCAGAAATACAAAGGATCATGAGAGATTACTACAAGCAGCTATATGCCAATAAATGGACAACCTGGAAGAAATGGAAACATTCTTAGAGACGCACAACCTTCTGAGACTGAACCAGGAAGAAATAGAATATATAAACAGACCAATCACAAGCACTGAAATTGAAACTGTGATTAAAAATCTTCCAACAAACAAAAGCCCAGGACCAGATGGCTTCACAGGCGAATTCTCTCAAACATTTAGAGAAGAGCTAACACCTATCCTTCTCAAACTCTTCCAAAATATAGCAGAGGGAGCAACACTCCCAAACTCATTCTACGAGGCCACCATCACCCTGATACCAAAACCAGACAAAGATGTCACAAAGAAAGAAAACTACAGGCCAATATCACTGATGAACATAGATGCAAAAATCCTCAACAAAATACTAGCAAACAGAATCCAGTAGCACATTAAAGGATCATACACCACGATCAAGTGGGGTTTATCTCAGGAATGCAAGGATTCTTCAATATACGCAAATCAATCAATGTGATACACCATATTAACAAACTGAAGGAGAAAAAATGTTTTTCCTATAAAACTCTTAGAGGAAAACATAGGCAGAACACTCTATGACATAAATCACAGCAAGATCCTTTTTGACCCACCTCCTAGAGAAATGGAAATAAAAACAAAAATAAACAAATGGGGCCTAATGAAACTTAAAAGCTTTTGCACAGCAAAGGAAACCATAAATAAGACGAAAAGACAACCCTCAGAATGGGAGAAAGTATTTGCAAATGAAGCAACTAACAAAGGATTAACCTCTAAATTTACAAGCAGCTCATGCAACTCAATATCAAAAAACAAACAACCCAATCCAAAAATGGGCAGAAGACCTAAACAGACATTTCTCCAAAGAATATATACAGCTTGCCAACAAACACATGAAAGAATGCTCAACATCATTAATCATTAGAGCAATGCAAGTCAAAACTACAATGAGGTATCTCCTCACACAAGTCAGAATGGCCATCATCAAAAAATATACAAACAATAAATGCTGGAGAGGGTGTGGAGAAAAGGGAACCCTCTTGCACTGTTGGTGGGAATGTAAATTGATACAGCCACTATGGAGAACAGTATGGAGGTTCCTTAAAAAACTAAAAGTATAACTACCATACGACCCACCAATCCCACCACTGGGCATATACCCTGAGAAAACCATAATTCAAAAAGAGTCATGTACCACAATGTTCATTGCAGCACTATTTACAATAGGCAGGACATGGAAGCAACCTAAGTGTCCATCGACAGAAGAATGGATAAAGAAGATGTGGCACATATATACAATGGAATATTACTCAGCCATAAAAAGAAATGAAATTGAGTTATTTGTAGTGAGGTGGATGGACCTAGAGTCTGTCACACAGAGTGAAGTAAGTCAGAAAGAGAAAAACAAATACGATATGCTAACACATAAATATGGAATTAAAAAAAAAGGTTCTGATGAACCTAGGGGCAGGACAGGAATAAAGATGCAGACATAGAGAATGGACTTGAGGACACGGGACTTGAGGACACGGGGAGGGGGAAGGGTAAGCTGGGACGAAGTGAGAGAGTGGCATGGACATAAACACAGTACCAAATGTAAAATGGATAGCTAGTGGGAAGCAGCCACATAGCACAGGGAGATCAGCTCGGTGCTTTGTGACCACCTAGAGGGGTCGGATAGTGAGGGTGGGAGGGAGGGAGACGCAAGAGGGTCGAGATATGGGGATATATGTATATGTATAGCTGATTCACTTTGTTATACAGCAGAAACTAACACACCATTGTAAAGCAATTATACTCCAATAAAGATGTTAAAAAAATGCAGATTTCTAGACCCATCCCAGAACCAATGAATCAATCTATCGCATTATTTAGCAAAATTTGAGAGGTGCTGTCCTGAGTGCATAAAACTCCAGATGAAATAACCGCATCACCTTTCCAGTCAGCTGCCTTCAGTATGGAGACAGCGATCCCCACCTCTGGTCCAGACACACAGCCCAAACTCTTCCAGCCTGATTGCATTGCCTGAGGCAGGTACTAGGGCAAGAACACATATTCAGGGATGACCCAGGGATAGGGGGCTCCCGGGGGCACGGCTGGCTGAGTGACTGGGCATCCCTCCTGTATGCCCTGAGCAGTGATTGGGCGGCTGCCTCAGAGGCACCTTCGGCAGGTGTGGCTGGGAGCCCCACCTTCAAGTGGCAGGGCGCCCATGTTGTTCCCTGTCAGCCCCAGCCTGGGATGATTTATGGATCTGCAATGTAATTAGAGACAACTGGAAAGAATTCAAGAATCAGATGAACCCATACTGGGAGCCCTCGAGATGGGACGGCAGATGGCAGAGACAAAAACGAACCCGGGACCCTTCGGTGAGGGAGGGTCTGGACCCTGGCAGCCCCCTTGTTCCACATCCCCTGCCTCTGTGCTGAGCCTGGCAGGGCTCTGAGCCACATTGCAGGGCTAGAGGGTCTGCATCGTGATATGCTAGCCCTAAAATTCTCCCCCGACTATTGGGCAAGACCCTTCAGGCTCCCTGCCTGCACCAGTGGCCCACGGTTAGTCAAAAAGTTAGGCAGATGGTCAGTTCTGGCAGTGGTCAAAACACACTGTCATAAGTTGCCCAAGTACATTGGAAGGTCATCTCACTCATTTTCCTGCTTTCAGCTGGACTAAATGAAGCCAGCAAAGGAAATGAACACCAGCTCCCATTCAGAGAAGCTGGCTTCTCCAGTCTCCTTTGACGCTGATCGTTTCATGGGCCTCCGTGCATGAGGATGGGAACATTGCTGCAGAGTGACTCTGCTCTCGGAGGCCAGCCATGCAGAGAATTATCAGGAAGGATAGAAAGGGACCCGCTGGCACTCACAGGCACAAGGAGTGCCACCATGCACCTCTAACGGTGCCACATCGTCCCAGTGTGTTTGATGAACACTGAAACATTCATTTCAACCACATAGGGTGTGAATGTTTATTATTTGTAAACCTAAATCCTCCAAGACAAACTGGGGTCTACCAACTTCTTACCAAGCTCTTGGAGAAAGCGCCCCTCCTCCAGATTTTGCTCTAAGACCTGGCCAAGGATTTGAAATGCGACATGCTGGGGACTGCTGTTCCTGCATGAAAAAATGGGGACCTTGAGAAGGTGGGTGATATACCCTCCCCACTAAGTTAGAAGCTGTTTCAACAGAGATGTTGAGTGAGCTAAGAACCCTGCAGCAGTTCCCTAAAATTTGGGAGAAAAATAAAATGGATCCTTCTTGAAACTCAGCCCCTGCATGTGAAGCCTGATGGCAGGTAATATACCCCTTACACCCCTGTGTGTTTTCAAATACAGCTGTGCTCCCTCTGCCCCCCTCTCAGCCCCACCAGCCTGCAAATGCCACGGTTTACGCAAAGCACATCATGGAAGCTGAAACGATCGGGAGCTCCATTCCTGCCGCTGAAACATGTTGACAGAATGGGGACAAGGGGACACATTTCCAAGCTCAAAATTTTATAATAATACCTCGGGGGAGTCACTGGCAAAGTTCGGTCCAAATATAATTAGTTTGCACAGTTATTAGAGGCTGATAAAAGGTTTTAATTTGCGGATCTCAGGAATCTCAGATACTTGGTGTCTGTTCTTGCTTTCCTTGCAAGCAGGGTGGCTACTTGGGCCACGTGAAAGCCTCAGACCTGCGCATCTCAGGGGAGAAAGTGGAGCAGAGATTTCTTTGCTCTTTTGATAACCAGGGTAGAAGAAAGGCAGGTGAGATGCCCGATGCCTTCCTTCCTCTTCTTTCTTTGTTATTCTTTCTTTCTCCCACTGCCCACCCCTATCTCTCTCTTTCTCTTTTTTTAGCTAAGCAGAAGTTTTTTAAATTTACCATTTGTCTTTACAAATTTAGAAGCTTAAAGACTTTACTCAGGATGATACCCTATTTCTAGGGAATCTAAAAGGAAAGTTCAGCCATCTTCTTGTAGGTAATTTAATTGTTAATGTGCTCCCCCCTTGAGAGTGGCTCAATAAAGCTGATAATGCAAACGAGACTTCCAGAGGGTCCCCAGGTCGGTGAAGCCTTGGCCGGCTGATGGGCTAAGGACAGAGTGACCTGCTGAGGGCTTGAGGGCTTCTGAATTCTGCCAATCAGCTGAGGGACAAACAAAAATGATGAAAGAAACCAAGGAGATGGCATCAAACTACCACCCTTTACTGTGCCTCTGCAAAGTGCACTTGAACAAAGGCTGGGATGGCATCTGAGAGCAAAATGCATGTTTTACCCACAGCAATTTGCCTCTAAGTGAGAGAACACAGCACACACACTGAAACGCCCACAACAAAGGGTAGTTTACATCTTTCCTCCCAAAGCTGTTTCTTAACAGAGCATTCCTACTGTTTATGGGCAATTGGGCTTGATGGATGTACTTGAAATCAGGGAGCAGGACAGGAGAATGCTGTGATGGATAAAGGACTTATAGACAAACACACGCAAAAATTTTTTGCTTTTCATGATAACTTTTCGCTCAGGCCCTCCGGATTTTTATCTGTGTCATAGATACTTTGAGTATCTAAGCACAGGGGGCAACTTATCGTTCACTTCGTCTTATAGAGAAAAATGGGATAGGTGATGGTAAGAGGCGAAGGTTCCAGAACAGGCACGATTACAACAAGGGTACTGTATTTACAAGTTTGAATTATTCTGATTGCTCGTCCCTGCTCCATAGCCAAAACATCCCCTTAGTTACTTTGGCTCATGTAACTAGACACCACTGTACTGTACTGCTCGGAGGGGATGAAGAGAAGTAAGATTAAACTTCATTACATAGTACTGTATCTAGCACATGGTAACCATTCAACAAATATGGTTAAACCTACATCAGAACGCTAACCACGTGATTGATTATCAGCCAAATAAGATATAAAGTAAACTGTCTGCAGGACTGGGGGAAGGAGAAAACAATTAGAAATGAATGGTATCCCAATCAATGATTTATGTATCTGCCTCTCCTGCTATAAACTGTGAAATCCCTGAGGATAGTAATCATGTCTCATTTGTCTTTATTTTTCCACTCTGTTTTTTCCAGCTTTACTGGAAACTAGTGGATGCGAAATGAATGTTTGTCGATGGATGGATGGATGGATGGATGGATGGATGGATGGGCAGATGAACCAGGGAAGGAATTATGCTCCTAAACCATATACATGTTAACCAACCACTACCGGAATAGTTTGGGAGACAATACAGAACTTTCGGTTCTTTTTCTTTAATTATAATCGCATTTAAAGGGAAAATTATTATTGTTATTCTAGTCTCATAAGAAATGAAACACACACACATACACACCCTGCCGTTATACTTCATAGGTACACCCTGAGATAAAAATAAGTTTTCAGAGGAATACAACAAAAAGCTTTGGCAGGGAAGATACACAGTAAAATATATTCCCAAATTATTCTGTCTGCCAGTTCCCGTTGTTCCTAAGATTACTCATTAAATCACAAAGATTTCTCTCTCTCCCTCTCCTTCTCTCTCTTAGTAAAACTCAGAGATTCCATAAGACAGACAGGAGGGTAAACTGAGACAGGTTTTTGAGAAGCACATTAGCTCCACTCTTTAAAGAAAAAAAAAACAAAAACCTCTAGAACTTTCTGGGGAACAATTTTGTTAATTTCAACCCTAATTACCTGGGCTTGATAAATGGAATCATTGCTTAAGTTTCAAGTTTATTTAGCTTGTATGGAGAGAAGGTTTTTGAGATCAAGAAAAGAGATTACTTTGGGAAACTCTTAAGTGGCATGGCAGAAAGTATATTTCTCTCTGGAGAACAGGACTGCACTGAGATTTCAAGAGTCCAAGGTTATATTCCAGCTCTTTTGGTTCCTTCACAATTTATAGAAGAGAAGTCATGTCTTAGGACACTGCAGGAACACAATGTTCTCGACCCTGACAACCGAAGGCAGCGATTTCGGGCAGACTTCCTGCTCTCCACTGGTCCTGGGATATTACTGCTGAGATAACTTCAGGCCTCGCTCACCCCGGGACCTGTGTGGAAGTCGCCAGCACATTACAGAGCAAAGGCTCCACAACCCCATCTGGCCACGTCTGAAATGGGCCAAGCCGGCTCCGGCCTTCCTCTGCTCCAGGAGCCTCTCCCCCTTCATGGACCCTCACTTCCCCTGAGGTGGGTCTGTGGACCTGCAGCCTCAGCTTCCCTAGGAGCTGGTTAGAAATGCTGAATTTCCAGCCCCACCTGACCTACTGAATTTGACCTGAGGATGCATTGTGACAAGATCCCCCAGGTGATTTCCGTGCACCTTAAAAGTCTGAGAAGCAGGGATATCCTTGACAAGGAGGCCTGATGCAGACGCTCCTTTCATCTGCCGCTCAGTCCCCTGGTCCCTGGTGCATCTCCAGCTGCCTTTCCTCCAAAGCAAAGAGCTCCACGCGCCCACAGGCGGGGCACCTGTCTGTGTTTCCGGGAGCCTCTCCCACCCCTCAGGCCAAAAGAAAAATGTCAGTTTCCAGCTCTGTCTTCTGCTTCTCCTGATCTGCCGGCATGGGTGGCTGTAGTCACACCGAGGATGCAGAACAGAAGTGGGGAAACGCCAGGAGGGATAAGAAAGAGCTTTCTGTGGATCCTCCTCTCCTGAGCTGGGAGACGGGAGGCATTCTCATTACGTCTAAACCATCACATCACCTTTGCGTCATCTCAGGAATTTTGCCCAAAGGATCAGAGGCTGCATGAACTCTGCCGCTTCCTTCTCCTGTTTCCAGTGGTCCAACCACGCCTCTGAGGCTCCCCGCCGGCCCCGCACACACCCAGAAACAGGACCTAGCTCACTTTCTAACCTAGCTGGTTAGAAATGCTGAATTTCCAGCCCCACCCGACCTACTGAATTTCAACCTGAGGGTGCATTTAACAAGATCCCCCAGGTGATTTCCCTGCACTTTTCCTGTCCTCTCCCCTGGGGTCCATCCCCTCCTCCAGGGCTGCTACCCCTCCTCACTGACTCACATCAGAGACAGTGGCAGATTTACAGGTTAAGAGTGACTAAGTGGGGTCACTGCAGCCACATGAGTGCTGGCCGTAATGTAGTTTACCTCATTAAACAATGCACACCCAGATCCTGTCTGCTGTAAAGCAATTGGTCTCCAAAGCCCAGTATTCATCTTCCAGGGTTGCTGGGAGATAATAAATGGGTAATATTCCGGTGATGATGGTAATGGAGTCATGGCTCAGAGCTAATATTATGGCAAAGTAGTAATTATTTCAACAGTAAACAAGGGGATGGTTGGGCTGCTGACAGAATTCAAGCCTGTTGAATCGCTTCAGTTAATTTACTTGGAGTCCAGGCCTGCAACTGGCTGAGAGAGGAGGAGAAAGTTTTGCTCCTCTGCTGAAGTGTTCCAAAGCTCTGCCTGCAATCTGATTTCCTCTGGCTGTGCAGACACAGAGATTCCCAAGCTTCTGCCTCCCCTGCTTCTGATTTACACGGAATGACAGGCACGGTGGCCTCAGGCCTCTGCCCATGGATTCCAGGAAGAGGGAATGGCATTGTGTCCACGGAGGATCCCTCAGCCTGACACACCGAGACTAAGAGGGCTTTATGAGGGGTTGAGGACATTAATGTCTGTGTTGGAAAACTTGGGACCTTTACCTGACAAATTTCTCCAAATTTCCCCCATTTTTATGTGTGCTGTAACCCAAAGGCACAGCACTGAGACAATTCTCAGAACACACAGTGCAGCCTGAATTAACCCTCTGAGGTTCTGGAAGCTCCCTGACGTCAGATGGAAACGCCGGGCTCACCACAAATGACTGAAATCCGAAAGGAACACTCTGAGACCAGATCATAAACTTCAGGCACTGGAAAGGCCCCCAGGGGACCAAGATCATTAGGTCTACCTTGTGCTTGGCCAGAAGGAAAAAGTGCAGCAGGAAGGGGAAACCAAGGTGAGAAACAGAAAGGTACTATGATATCTAAGTAAGTAATTTTGTTATCTCCTCATACGATGTGCCCATGTTCCAGTAATTTATTGCTGAGTAAAAAATCCACCACAGGGCTTCCCTGGTGGCGCAGTGGTTAAGAATCTGCCTGCCAATGCAGGGGACACGGGTTCAAGCCCTGGTCCGGGAAGATCCCACATGCCACGGAGCAACTAAGCCCGTGCGCCACAACTACTGAGCCCACGTGCCACAACTACTGAAGCCTGCACACCTAAAGCCTGTGCTCCACAGCAAGAGAAGCCACTGCAATAAGAAGCCTGCGCGCCACAACGAAGAGTAGCCCCGGCTCACAGCAACTAGAGAGAGCCCGCGCGTAGCAACAAAGACCCAATGCAGCCAAAAGTAAATAAATAAAATAAATAAATTTATATTACAAGAAAATCCACCCCAAAACAAAGGTTTGCAACAGCCGTAGTCATACAGCCATAAATCGCTCTACAGCACTTTGCCTTACTGTGCTTCGCAGGTACTGCATTTCTTACAAATCGAAGTTTTGTACGTCGAGCAAGTCTATTGGTGCCATTTTTCCAACAGCACTTGCCCACTTTGTGTCTCTGTGTCGCATTTTGGTAATTCGCGCAATATTTCAAACTTTCATGATTATTATGTTTGTTATGGGATCTGTGATCTTTGATGTTACTACTGAGACTCACTGAAAGCTCGGATGATGGTTAGCATTTTTTTAAGAAATAAAGTACTTTTAAGTTAACTTATATACACTGATTTTTAGACATAATGCTTCTGCACACTTACTAGACTACAGTGTAGTGTAAACATGGCTTTTACATGCACTGGGAAACCAGAAACTTTGTGTGACTCGCTTTATTGCGATATTCGCTTTGTTGCCGTGATCTGGAACTGAACAGGCAATATCTCCAAGGCGCCTAAATTGTTTTGCTCATGAAGCTGGAGTTGGCTGGGCTCAGCCCAGAGATCTGGCCAGGATTTTGCATGAGGTTGTGGGTTAGACAGCGGCCAGGGCTAAGGTCCTCTCCAAGGTTCGTTCACTGACTCCAATGGCTGTGCCTGGGGACCTGGCGTTCCTTGGTGTCTATCTACATGGCCTCCCCCTGAAGCAACCTCAGAGTGACTGTGTTTCTCTTATGGTGGCCAACAGGTCCCCAGCCCGTGTCCCACAAGAAGGCAGCAGACGCTTTGGGAACCTGGCCTTGGATGTCAACAGCCTGGCTTCCACCTCTTTCCATACATTACGGGGGGAGTCAGGAAAGCCAGCGACAGTCCCGGGAAGGGCCTAGACTCCATCTCATGTGAGGGGCTCAAAGAATCTGTGGGCACGTCTCAACCCCAGCACAGCCCACAAGGCCAGTTCTCCTGTCCTTTGCCTTCCCATAGCAGTTCCAGGCTTTCTTTTTCTCTGATTTTCGTTCAAAATCTCATCATTGCTCTGTCCATCCCTAAGTTGATACATGTACAGATAGGTCCTTCTCCATATACCTTCACAATAATACTAGTGATCACTGCTTCCATTAACTAATGCTCCTTGATGCCTATACCTGGCATAGAATACGTATGCAGTCCTGTTTAGAGAGATATATATATCATTTACAGCTGATAAATGAAGAAACAGGCTGTAAAAGGTTAATCAGAGGTCCTAAGATCCAAACACACGTCTGTTTAATTCCACATCTATGCTCTTTCTCCTGTGCTGTTTTCCTTCTATGTAAACTTGGTTTCTATAGATACCATACAAGTTAATGAAAAGTAGCCACAGCAGTTATTACTGTGCGGCTTTGTAAGGATCCCCTGAGCTTCAACAGTCTTATCTATAAAATGGAGATTATAATGATATCTAGCTCATTGGGCTGTAATGAAGATTAAATGTGATAATAGATGGAGAGCACTTTGCACAGGGTTGGCAAAGAATAAATGCTCAAAAAAAAGTTACTTAGGGATGTTTTTAACCATTTCAATGACAAGAAAATCATTCTTCGGTCATGGCTTTTATTTTCGTAGCGAGCCTTTTGGATCAGGGTATCATGTATTAGATCAGTAATAATATCATATATATTATTACAGAGTAATAATTACTATATATTATATCTACTTTGATGGCTGTATATAAATATGTTATCCAAAACTACATATGTATACATAGATATAATACACACAACTATACATTTTTTAAAACTTATTTATTTTTGTCTGCGTAGGGTCTCCATTGCTGTGCACGGCTTCCTCTAGTTGCAGAGAGCGGGGGTTTACTCTTCATTGCGGTGCACGGGCTTCTCATTGTGGTGGCTTCTCTTGTTGTGGAACACAGGCTCCAGGTGCACAGGCTTCAGTAGTTGTGGCTCGCAGGCTCTAGAGCACAGGCTCAGTAGTTGTGGTACATGAGCTTAGTTGCTCCACGGCATGTGGGATCTGCCGGGACCAGGGTTCGAACCCGTGTCTCCTGCATTAGCAGGCGGATTCTTAAGCACTGCGCCACCAGGGAAGCCCTACATTTATATATATATATATATAAAAAGCCATCAAAGTTTTTGACTGGAGTACGTATATATGCTCTTCAGTCAAAAAATTGATGGTTTAGTTTTTAAACTGGCACTTTCCTGAGAGGTATTTCAAAGTGGCTCTGAGCACAGGCAGCCCTACTGATGAGCGAGGGTCTCACCGAACAGCAAATTCTGGTATTTGCTAACAGCACCATACTGCTCAAATAGACTGTATATGCAAAGGTGAACATTAATTAGTTGCAAGCTTTCCCAGGGGATTCACTTTAAAAAACCTTAATGATGAGAGAATAAGCAGGCCCACGAGCATTCTGAGGAAGTGACTTGGAAACCCATCCAACACCTGACTCTGTCAGCCGTTGAACTGCCGATGCTTCTGGTGGGGACAGTCTCTGATCACACGTGTCTCGGCATATATTACCTCAGCTAACTGGCACAAAGCCCAAGGGACTGTCCTAGGGCATGGAGTTCCTTAGTGGTACACAGAGAGAGGAAAAAAGAAAGAAAAATGGAAAAAAGAAAAAATTTCATTTTCATAGTTTTCCCTCCCATTTCAGGGCTACCCAATGTACTACATCCTAGGCATCGGCTAATTCTAAAACCTCTCCACTTTTCCAACCAATTTAATTACAACACAAGAGGAGGAACAGTCTGGAGGCTAGAGATGCACGGGAAGTAAAGACGTGCGTGCACACACACACACACACACACACACACACGTGCACACCCACATGCACACACATACACAGAACCGTTACAGCTTGATGGGTGTTTGATCACACACCCTGCTTCCCACTGATGCCATCACAGGGCTCCAGAGTTTTTCACAATCACCAAAGATGACTGCAATGGTGTTTAATGAAGATTGACACAGAGATGACTGCTCTGCCTCAGGAAACCTATGTGGGTTGACTTTAGGATCAAGGCTTTGTTCCAGAATTTATCCCATTGACATTAGGGAATGCCATGACTCTGACTTCTGCTAAAACAGGGCCTTAAGATCATAGGGAGCTCTGTGAATCACAGGGAAGGGGGAAATGAATGAACAAATCCAGCTTTGTCCCAGGGCGAGAATTAGTTTATGATATGGCACGTTCGCTGGGAGCTCACCAAAGGTCTAGTTTTTAAACTCAATATCTTATCTCTTCCAAGCCTATCTTACTAGCATTTAAAACTGAAAATCTATTTCTAAAGGTTAAGTTTATGATGATAAAATTGGGAAGAACAGAAACAACACCTGTACTTCCAACAGCTGCAAGAACCACTTATTCATTTTCTGATGTAAAGATAGGGACTCACTTTTGAAAGTGAGTGACAGGATTTCAACGCCCATCTCAATAGAAAAGAAATCTCTTGGACAGAATGATCCTTTTCTATCATTGGTCAATTATTGCTATTATAATAACGTGGCAAGTATTTTTGAAACTATGAAATCGTAATGATGGGATTCTGAAAGACTATTCATCAAGCAGGTGCCTGAGAATTTCAGAAGGAAAGCAATAAACTGAGAAGAGGAGTCTGTATGACCGTGATCATTCACGACATATAAGACCTGTTCCCTCTGCTTCACAAATAAACTCAGTGCTACAGACCTATTTCAGACAGAAACAGGGAGCAGTGGGCAGTGCTGGTGATGGTCAGATAGGGTGTGAAAGCACAGGAGCTCAGGCGTCTGTACTCACATGGGGGTGGGGGGTCGGAAGGTGCTGATTTAAAGCAAACCTGCTCCTCCCAGAAGACGATGCCCAGACTTAGACTAGGAGCAAAGGCAGGATCAGATGCTACCACAAAATGCCACATAAACAAGAGAAACAGCAACGACATCTGAACAACCTCCCCAAGGGTAAAATCAGAATCAACAACAAAGGAGTGATCATGTTTGAAGCTTATGAGATCAAAGACCCAGGGCTAGGGATGGGTTGTTTTGATCCCTCCAGGCAAAAGAAGGCAAAGTGCGTGGAGGATAGACTAGTGTGAAAGCCAGGGAAGTGCTCTTCCGGGGCCAGGCAAGTAAGAGCCTTGTGCTGGCAGAGGTCAAAACCAAGGTAAGATGTAGCTGTCAGCTGGAGCGTGACATCTGGGAGCCAGCGAGGAGCCCCTGAGGAAGGCATGGCCCCCCTGGAAGGACCACTCTTATAAGGTTGTGCATGGGGATAAGAAAACCATAAGTGCAAGTTCACAGGACAACAGGAAAGAGAACCAAGGGAGCTCAGGGATAAAAATAATTTTCATAGCAGCAACCACAACTGTCAACAGTCTTCAGCGACGTGGATGGACCTGGAGATGGTCACACTGACTGAAGTCAGAAAGAGAAAGACAGACATCATAGGACATCACTTATATGTGGACTCTAAAAACAAAGATACAAATGAACTTATTTACAAAACAGAAATAGACTCACAGACATAGAAAACAAACTTATGGTTACCAAAGGGGGAAGGGGGGAGGGATAAATTAGGAGTTTGGGATTAACAGATACACACTACTATATATAAAATAGATAACCAACAAGGACCTCCTGTATAGCACAGGGAACTATACTCAGTATCTTGTAATAAACTATAAGGGAAGAGAATGTAAAAAAAAGAATATATATAAATATATATGTCTAACTGAATCACTTTGCTGTACACCTGAAACTAACACAACACTGTAAATCAACTGTATTACCAAAAAAATTGTTTTAAAAAAAAGCCAGTCTTCATGTACTGCAGATATTGACAAATTTCTTTTCTCAAGGACCAGATAGTGAATATTTTAGGCTTTGCAGGACACACGGCCTCACTGAAACTACTGAGCTCTGATGCTGGAAGAGGAAAGCCCCCATAAGCAAAGGGCTGTGGTGTGTTCTCATAAAACTTTGTTTAATGTTCTCATAAAACAATTTAATTTCAAATAATTTGCACATGTCATGAAATACTACTCTTCTTTCATTTTAAATTCAGCCATTAAAGATGTAAAATTCTTTCTGAGCTCACAGGTTGTTCAAAAGCAGCTAGCAGGTGGGATGTGGCCCACGTGCCAGCCCCATCCCTGTTGTTGTGAAACAGGACAAAGAGAACCAGTCCTGGCCTGGAGATCCTGAGTGCTGTGGAAGCCAAAGACCCCCATCTCATCCTAAAACCAGCACCAACCCGAATATTCCTGTCGCCCTGCAATTTCCCTTTCGATTTCTGCAATTTCTGTTTTGCGCAGTTGTGGCCCGCTGTTCTGCTCTTTTCAAACAATTTCCAGATTCAACTCTTCTCACTTGGGTTACATTCTAGGTAGCCTTTCTGAAATGCTTAGGAGAACTTTGACATTAATTATGCTGCATTAATAAAAGTAAGACAAAGATAACGGGAACACAGGAGAAGTGTTTTTCTTATACCAACGGTCACAAATAGTGGTCACATCATCTGCTTTGCAAGTTTGCATTTCAGAAACATAAAAACATCTTTGTCTTAGAAGATTGCTCTGTGCTGGGGTCACGTCTCCCCTCCTTGCCTTCATGACTTTCCTGGCATCACCCTGGAGAATATGCATGATTCATGCAGAACTGGTTATTAATAAAGGACCACACACACAATGTTTTCATGTTGGCCAAGCACCTGGAATGTGGGATTGCTAATCTCCATTTTCTGATCCTGTTTTACGGACTAGGTGGCAGAGGCTCAGGGAGGTTGACTGCCTTCAGGAGGGTCACCCACTTAGTAGCCGGCAGAGCAAAGAGTCGAATCCAGTGTCCCCACAAAAGCACTCTTCACATCCCTCCACCCCTGACCGCGGCTCTCCTCCTGGGTGACCTTGGGCTGCCAAGTGGGCATCTGCGCATGGAAGGATTTCCTTTCCCGGGTGCAGACCAGAGACAGCCAAGCTTCACCGTGAAAACACGTGCCTGATGGAAGGCCCTGGAAGGCTGCCCCATTTCACAGGGAGTCTCTTCAGGGACGACCCGACGGTCCATCCTCTGCCAGCTCCCCAGCACACTCTTTACTTTCTTTCCTCCTTTTCTCTGCCCCCTAATGTTGCCCACTGTGATGCATGTCTTCAGATGGTGAAATCACATGCATTTCCCCCTCTGTGCACTTGGCAGGCACCTCCTTCCTTTATTCTTGCAGTGGGAAGTTTACAGTCCACGTGACGGGAAGAGCTCTGCAGGGCTGGATTCTCAGTACTCACCAGCGGCAGGACTCTCCCAGGCGAGACATGTTTAGGGTGACAACAGCTCAACAGGAAGTCTCCAGTTCCCTGTTGTGCCTAAATTGCATCCTGACAGAGACACCGCTGTGACCCTCCTGGCCCTCTCCCACTTGCCCTTCAACTCCCTTAGCAGCTGTGGCCCCCAGGGGGCAGCAGACAAGCCACCTTCTCCCACTGGCTGCTCTATGCAGCTGGCCAGGCAGAGAAGAGAGTTTCTGTCTTAAAAGGTGCATGGAAACGTCCCCAGAGGTGACAGTTAGGCATCGCATGTGCACAGCAGCAAAGCACCTTGACCGTATCAAGTCCTGTGGGCAGCACGGACCCTATTTCCAAGCTACTTTTTTGGGAAGTGGGACCGCAGGGAGGTCTTTGTCAGGCCCCCGTCTCTGCAGACTGGACTCCCTTAACGGCGCTAAAGCATCGCTTTCACAGAAATGAGAACAGAACGCATTCCCAATTCAATACTGAATCATTACAGGCCAGATAAGTGTCTTTTTTCCATTTGTGGTTTTGTTTATTAAAACCCTAGGACAAAGTATTACTTTGGGTTAAATCTCAGTCACATTCTGCTACTTTCATTCAACTTCTGTTTCTATCCAAATCAGGCGCTACTAACTGTGAACTTAATTTTTTTGCGGGTGAAAGAAAGGATGGTGAGGAGACACTTACCAGTCAGCCATTCACTGTCTCCATTCAAGGGACATTTGTTAGGAGCCTCCAGTGTTCGATGGGGACATTAGAAGAGCCTATAGGTTTGATCCAAGGGGAAACCGAGGCTCTGGGAAGGGCTGTCCAAAGGAGGTGGAAATGTGGCCCTTCTATCAAGAGGTCATTTAAAAACAGCGTTGGGCCTGCTCTGTGTCAGGTGAGAGGGGGCGTTTGGAAAGGCACGAGACCGGGCATCCACATCCCACCTGCCACATACGACCTATGGCGCCTCCCACATGTTCTGAGCGGTTTGCTCATCTTTAAAATAAGATGTGCTACCGTCGAGGGCAGGCTAACCACGCCCTCTATGTTTTCAATTAACTTGTATCGGAGCATGGTTGCTTTACAATGTGGTGTCACAGCCCCAACAAAATGCATCAGCCACACACGTCCAGTGCGCACGCCTGCACCACCCCTGCGACAAACGTCTATGAAGCATCGTTCTCTGCCGGGCACAGGGCAACGCATTTACCTGCCCCACTCATGCCATCTTTACAAGAAGCCCAGGGTGAAAATGCTCTCGAGATACTCACTTTACCGGTGCGATGACCAAGGCTCAGAGGGTGGGCAAAGTGCTAAGCGGACAGCGCTTAGAAAGCAGTATAATCAGAACTCGAGTCGTGAAAGTGCACCTCGCCGTGCCTCTGACTAAGCTCAGGCCCAGTTCCCGGAACCCAGTCCAAGCCCACGACAGGCAGCGGGCCAGTATCCACAGAGAGATCTGGAAGGCCAAGGTCGGTGTCCAGGTCTACTTCTTAGCAGCTACCTGACCTGCAGCAGGTTACTGAACACATGTGCCTGTTTCCTCATTTGTCAAATATGGGTAATAACAGAATCGAAGCTCACAGCGTTGTTCCAAAGATTAAACGAGCTGGCACGGGTGAAGCGCTGGTATACAGTAGTAAGAACACCGTAAGCCTTTGCTACTATTCTTTTTATCGCCTTTATTAACTTCACTGTCACCCACCCGCCCAGCACATCTCCCTCCAAGCCCCTTGTACTTGAATGAGACCCGTCAACTCTTAGGCCTGAAAGTCCTCTGCCTTGAAACCTGTACTTTATCAGAGGCTGGTTTCTAAGTAACTTATTTGTATTTAATTGTCATTTTCTGAAAATCCGCATAGACACAGGGCTGTAATTAACTTTTTATTGGGATTGTCCCACATAGGTTAAACTACTTGCTCAGAGGAGCGCAGAGTCAATGACGGTAGTCAGGATGGAGGGAAGGCTGCCCTCTCCTGCCCACCTTGTGATAGACAGAAGCAGCTGCTGAGACCCTGGAGTTGTTACACAGAGAATGTGGAGGCCGAAGAGGACAAATGTCCACCTGAGTGACAGGCTATTACCTGCCATTTATCCCTTCTATCACCAACAGAGGTGACTGCTGGCAACTCGCCCCCTTTGATGGTTTGGTCATTCCCCTCCCCAGAGCCTGCCTTTGGGGTACATCACGTGATCTGATGGGCAATGGGGCAGAACAAAACCCTGGATTCTGAATCAGCAGACAGTCACATATTCAGGACCAGTCTGAGAGTTCAGCAGCTCAATTTCTTTGGGAAACCACAGACTCTCCAACCTTGGGTTTTCTCAGCTGTAAAATAAAATTAATAGCAACAGTAACTTCATAGGGGTGTTAGAGAATCAAAGGAAAATATGAAAATATTTTAAAAATTAAAATTGGTGTAAACTACTTGAATTCCAGCGGGGAAAAAAAAAAGATGATCTGAGTTGGCACCTCCTTTGGTAGCCGGGCCGATTCACCTTGATGTTTGCTGTCAGGAATGAAACAGGACAATGGCAAGCAGTAAATCAATGGGCTCAGAGTGAGGCCTCTGCAACCAACGTGGCCGGTTAAGTCTTGGCCACCTCCTACCCTACTGTGTGTCTTTGAGTGAGTTACTTAAGTGAGTGCTCTGGGTCCCGGTTCCTTTACCTACAAAAGAACATTAATAACACCCACGCCAGAAGATTGTCAAGGGAATTAAAGAGTTCACGCAGGCAAAACATTTAGAAAGGTGCCTGGAACACAGCCAACCTACGATAAAAATATTAGGTACTAGGATGATAATGACGACGACGACGACGACGACGATGGGGGGGAGGACATGATAACGCTGAGGAGGACGGCGGTGAGGACGGTCCTTTCAGGCTCTTCCCCTTTTCACACAGATAGAATCTAACCATTTTAGACTCTGCTGCTATTTTCAGGCACAGAACCACGAGCTTGTAGCCTAAGAATCCAGGCTTGCCAAGAGGTCCTGGGGTTCCTTACCGCTGGCTGCGTGATGACAATGAAGTGGGGCTCTCATCAAGAGGTCCTTACAGCCGTGACAACACCTGAGTGACCAAAATCAAGAGGCCTAGGAAAGTGCTGGGATAGAGAGAGAAAACACATCAACACGTGGAGAAATGTGACCGTGCAAGAGCAGAACAGGACTGGTCAGCATGGACACTTGACAGCAAAGCCAAAGGGAGCAAAATAAAGTAGAGGAAAAAGTTGTGTTCACCCTCGCTAAATTGTCCTGAATTCTCAAGGGTCACGTGGCTCTGGGTAGAAACAGAGATGCAGAGCGAGATGGAAGCAATTCCTTCCAGTCCTTCCATCTTACACAACGTGCCTTATCAATTCCGGGGTTTTCCCCTCTCAGAGGAAATGGGGACAAGGTAATGGGGCAAGGAGAATGGATGCTGAGACACTGCTACCTGTCACAGCAGGTGCTTTCTTCTGGGCTGGTGAGCTGTCGCCCAACCGTGACATTTTTCTAGACTGAACACTGAGATCGTCTGCTTCCTCCGCCCCAACTACCCGGGCTCAGCAACAGGGAAGCAGCAGGGATATTTGCAGAATTTCCAGGGTATACATCTGTAAAAGCTGAAGTATTTCCCCCAGACAATATCACCCTAGAGAACTGGATTTAGGCTGTATTTGTCCACACTTCCAGGCATTCAGTTGACTTTCTCCTTCCATCCATAGGAAGCTTTTTTTGGGCAAGATGGGGGCTTCACTTGGATAATGACGTGGCCAGAGTCGGGGGAGGCTGCCCAGGCTCACCTGGTTCCTGCTCTGATTTAAAAGAAAAGATGAATGCAGACATCCTGCTCCAGGTGAGTCAAATACTGAGGACTTTGAGACCGTCTCCGTGGTCCCTGGGGAGAGGTTGGGGGATGGGCAGAAATCACCCGACACCCCCAGGCTCCTCCTCTTGGGCGGTTTCACACTCCAAGAAGTAAGTGCTTCAATGATCAGTCCCCAGCGGAACCCTCACTAGACCCTGTGGCAGAGGCTCTCCTCCAGGCGATGCTTCTCAGGGTCAGACATGGTCAGTTCCTTTAGCAACATGGTGACCTTAACTCCAACTTCCTAGAGCACTCAGAAGCCACAGAAAGAAACTTTGGGGTGATGTGGCTGAAGGTCAAAATTGACAGGCTGCTCCACCAGCAGAGACAAGACTTAGCTAATCCTTTTCTTATTTTAGCTGAGGAAGAGGGATGACTGAGAACTCGAAGGTGAGTAATTACCCAGCAATAACAGCCGGAGAGTGGCCAAGGGTGGCCGGGCTGCAGACTGGACTCTGGGGAAAAGTCCCTTTGACCTCACACTCCCCGCCAACCCCACCTTCTGCTAACCCCCAGAGCATCACTTCTCCAAAAAAGTTTATTACTCTGTCCATTTCTTCCACACATTCTCTCCCATTCCAGTTCATCTTTATCTACGATCTTCCATCGGAACCTTTCTCCCCAATGTCTTGTGTAAATGCACTCTGCCAGTTCTCATCTCCCTTAACGTCTAAGCAACACATGTGATGTCAATCACCCCCTCCGTCCATGAAACGTTCTCCGCACTTGGCTTTCAGATTTCCTTCACGGCTCTCCGGCCACTTCTTCACAATCAACTTTGCTGGATCCTCGTCTTCTAACACCTCAATATTGGAAAGCCCTGAGGCCCGGTCCACGGATCTCTCCTCTATCCATCTTCACCCAGTAGGTGGTGATAGCCGGACCCACGGATGCAGACACCATCTGCATGCTGACGACGCCTGGATTAATTTTTCTGGCTTCTGGATCCTTGCACAGCCAACTGTCTACTCAGCGTCTGTACCTAAGGCACCAAGCTCCTTTCTTCCTCTGCAAGCCCGCTCCTCTTGGAGTTCCTGATGGCAGGAATTGATAGAAGCAGCCACCAGTCGGCACAGGTCACAAACCTTAGAATCCACCTTGACTCCTAACTCTTACTCACAATGCCCACCTAGGAAGTCAGCAAACCTTGTCAGCTTGCAGAATACATTCCAGACTAAACATGGTCTTACCATCTTGGACCCCACCATCACTTCTTGAGGGACTAAAGCAACAGCATCCTAACTGGTATCCCAGCTGCTACCCTTACGCCCCCGCCCCTCTACCCCTGTCTTTCTCTTCAAACCATAAACGTGACCCTTTAACAACATTTATTCGCTCAGTTCACTCTCCTGCTTGAAACTTGCCAGTGTTTTTATTGGAACAAATGCCAAAGTTCTTACCTTGCTTTTCAAGGCACTACATGACCTGACTCCTGACTCTCTTCACACCATCCTATGTCACTTCTTTGCATCAACATTCTTGCTGTTGCACAGAGACACCAAAGGTCTCTGCAGCTCGTGGCCTTGGAACGTACAGGTCCCTCTGCTTGGAACGCCCCCTTCTTAGTCCAACCAGTTCACTGCCTCACTTCACTCAGCTCCCGAGGTCTCCGCTCGGGCTTTCTTTCAACAGTCTAACCAAAGGAGCACCAGGATCACTCTTTGCCCTGTCTCTGTCTTCTTTTTCTCCATATACTATCTCTCCCTGACATCGGCTCACATATTTGTTTATTGAATATCACCTACTCCCACATGGCAGTCCCGTGGGACAGAGGCCTTGAATGCTGTGTTCACTGCAATGCACTGTCGTGTTTTGGGTACTCAAAAAATATCTGTTGAATCAAAGATGATGCATTTCTGCCTATTTATCATATCTCTGTTGTACTCTATCATTTCTGTTCAATCGAATAAATCCTGATTCTCTAGAAATAAATAAATAAATATGTCTGGGGTTGTTATGAGATCATCTTTGGAGAAAAGGAAACGAACCCACATGGATCAACAGGCAGAAGTAAATCAGACACCAGCTGATTCCTAACATACTACCTATTGTCACATGGGAGAACAGCCAGAAAGATAATCCCTAGTCCCCCAAACCTGGCAACGAGGGAGGCCAAATCAGAAATACGGGGCCCCTTCTCAGCTTAGTACCTACCCTCACTCCCACCCACATTAAAGCCATCACCACTTCCGGTAATCTGGTCCCCTGCATATCTCTAAATTCCATACTAATCCTCCACTCCTGCCATCTCATGATCTCTGACTTTGACCTTTCAGTAGCTCCCTAAAGGTCAGTCTCCTAGCTCTGGAACACAAGAAGGCTTGGCCTTGCCAACAGCTACCTTCTGTCACCACCTCACCTTCGGGCTCAGGAAGAAATGGGATTGAGGCTACAGATGAAGCCTGTGAGATGTGCCTCCCTGCCTTCCCTTGGGGACCACGGGCTAAATCCAAGCAGCCTCACATCCCTCACTGCTGGGGGTGCCACGCAGCAATGACCGCCTCCTTCACCATCAATGCTCTGCAGACCTGTCATTCCTCACGTCTCCCGACCTTCCAAGCGTCGTGGCTCTGCCTCTGGAATACCCACTATTTAAGCAAAATGCTCCCCCAGACTCAGGCTCCAGGCTGAGCGTCCCCTGACCTGCCTTTATTAATTAAAACCCAGCTATTCTCTGAGATCAGCACTTCCTGGGTTGTTGGTTTTGGCATTGGAGGTTGGGGTGATGGCCTTCTTTACTCCCCAAGGTTGTTTGAAAACCTTTCCTCTTTCACGTTTTTGTTGAAAACCTTGCTTCTTCCAAGGTCTTGCCCTCCGGCGATGTGGCATGTACCTCTCCTCTACCTGCTGCCAAGGACTGGTGTCCTGAACCGCCCATGATTCTTTGAGGGCTTTCACACCTGAATCACAGCCCAACTTGTCACCCACCTGGGCCATTACCTGGACTGTCTTCAGTGTTCCCTCTGGTGATCTGTCAGCTTACCTGGACCCTGCTTCTCCATGGACCTGTTCCTTCATCTGAGCCCTCTGCTACCACTTTCACAGGACGAGACACGTCATTCTCTAGAACCTGAAGTCGCTGATGAAGGGACCACCGTTTCTGACTTGAACCTTACAACTTCCCAGCATGCTCAACTACTCACTCCAGAAGCCCGTGCTCACTCTACTCACTCACTCGTTACACAAACACTTATTGAAGGTCTAAGACTGGATAGACTCCACGCTCTGCACAGCTGCACGCACGCTCCTTGCCTTCGGGAAGCTTAGAGTCCACTGAGAGGACGGCAGGTACTGAATAAATCTCCTGTAGCCACATGGTCTCCGCGACAATCCTGGAACACGACAGAGGGCCTCGGATTCACAGTTTGCCCTTCCAGGAATGCTCCGCTGGAATTATCCAGACGCCTTCTCTCCCAACTTTCATAGGGTATCTTCTTAATAAACCCATCCTTATCTACTCTGTGGAAGGTTGCAAACCCCAAACGGATGCTTAATCATCTCTTTGCCTCTTATCCGGTTAATGTTCTCACAGTAGTTACCATATAACGCAGTCTCAGGTTCACTTATCCTTGGACTTATTTTCTGTCTCTCCCGGTAGAACAGAAGCTCCGTGAGGCCAGGGGTTTTTTCTGCTTTGTCCTGTCTTGTATCTCCACGGTCTAAGACAGCTGCATAGCAGTAGGTGCTCAACAGCAATTATTGAGTAAATAACTGAATCAATGTAGGAGCAACGAAAATTGTTTTGCCAAGGAGTTTTCCCAGGCACAGAATCCATGTCACCTTCTCTGCTTAAATCCTTTTCGGGGACGATGTGTGACAGAGGAAATAAATCAACAGAGGGAGAAAGCCATTCTTCTTTCTCTATCATTGCAGATGACTGGCCAAATATCTCCAACCACTGTGACCTCCGTGAATCATTCCATAAAGGGCAATGCAGTGATGCAGGGAATTAAAGAAGGAGCACGAGGCCTCCTGGTTGCAGACCAGTTAAACAGGAGGAGTCCTGAGTCTACTGTGGAGGAACGATTAAGTCCAAAGTCATTCCTTTGAACTCTCAGAGAAGAGGGATTTGTTTTGGGGGCGCTGGGAGAGGGGGTTAGCATAGAAGAATCCACCTCTGTTGGAGAGAAGTAAGGGGTAAGGTGATCCTCCTAGGGAAGGAAGGGCTACCTAATCCTCACCCCAAATACGCAGGCAACGAACAGGCTGGCTGACTGTGCAGTAGTATCTGGAAAGCACGAACAGCCCAGTCAGGAGGGGGCCGGCCCCTGGATCTGCGAGAAGGGAATTGGTATTCCCCTCGTTGCTTTCCTACTGTCCTGGCTCCAGCAGGACAAGCATTTTACACCCCTAGGAAGACGAAGTATGCCAAATACCACAAGGACACAGAGCGAAACTCCATGGAGTCAGATAATGAAAAACATAGCCTGGAATCCAGCAATTTCTTTTCATATCTAAAGCCGTTAATGTGTAAAACCACCTAATAATAACAACCAAAGCACAAGACACACCATTGTGTGAGTGAATGGTAGTATTTAACATGAGGCAGACATAAATCAAGTCAGAGAGCAGCTACCTCATTGCCGCGCATGCTCTGTGGTCCAGGGGGCGCGGGGAAGGGGGAGAGAATGTGAAGTTCACACAGGCAGCTCCGCAGGAGGAAGAAGCCCCACCTGAGAACTGAGTGGTTGGCATCTGTGCTGGGGCTACATGTCCTTTGCTCAGAGGTATCGTGCAAAGACCCACTGAAAGGAGTCTGAGATTGTGGGGAGAATGGAACACCCAGGCCCAGCACAGAGCCCAGCCTGGAGTCTAGTGTCTGGACAAGAGTGTGGGTAGACTTGTAAGAACACTAAGAAAACCTGGACGTCCAAGGACCACAGGCCCTGGGCTGGCAGGAGGCCTGAAACAGAGAGCAGCCGTGTCCCAGAGATGGAGAAGAAGCCATGGGTGAGAAGTGAAGCAGGGATAAGAATATGAATCTTGTGTGGCACATGTATACAATGGAGTATTACTCAGCCATAAAAAATGAAATTGAGTTATTGGTAGTGAGGTGGATGGACCTAGAGTCTGTCATACAGAGTGAAGTCAGTCAGAAAGAGAAAAACAAATACCGTATGCTAATGCATATATATGGAATCTAAAAAAAAAAAAAATCTGTAGAACCTAGGGGCAGGACAGGAATAAAGACGCAGATGTAGAGAATGGACTTGAGGACACGGGGAGGGGGAAGGGTAAGCTGGGACGAAGTGAGAGAGTGGCATGGACCTATATACACTACCAAATGTAAAATAGATAGCTAGTGGGAAGCAGCTGCATAGCACAGGGAGATCAGCTCAGTGCTTTGCGATGACCTAGAGAGTTGGAATAGGGAGGGTGGGAGAGAGACTCAAGAAGGAGGGGATGGGGGACATATGTATATATATAACTGATTCACTTTGTTATATAGCAGAAATTAACACATTGTAAAGCAATTATACTCCAATAAAGATGTTTAAAAAAAAAAAGAATATGAAACTTGGAGTCAGAAAAGCTTGGATTTGAATTTCACCTTGGCCATTTAAAATCTGTGGACCAATTATCCTCTCAGCTCTCCATTTCTTCACTGCTAAAATGGAAATAACGCCTACTTGTCAGGGCGTTTATGAGAATTAGGTGATATAAGATATGTAAAGCAGAGTGCCCAGCACAGAGCAAATATCCCACAGCAGTGGTTCTCAAACTTAAGTGTGCAGCACAGTTCTCCGGGGATTTGCTAAAATGCAGATTTCTGGGTCCCATCCTGGATCTGGGGTACAAACAAGGTGACGCCCATGCTGCTGGTCCAGGGACCACCCTTAGAGAACGGTACCATACAGCACAGCAGTTAAGCACATGCCTTCTGGAGACAGTGTCGCTGGGGGTGGGATTTCTGCTTTGCCACTTGGAGCCTTGTGACCCCGGCCCACTTGCCTGACGCTCCAAGCCTCAGCCCCCTCACTGGTAAAGCGGCCCGTCACAGGACCGGTCTCACACCGCTGCTGAGAAGAATTCATACAAGTAGGCTGCATGTTTAGAAGAACGGCCAGCACATTTTGAACATCCACAAATCCTTACTGTAATTACTGGATAATAGCCACTCTGCAATTGAGACTCTAGGGAAAATGCAGTCATCACAGGTCAAGGGAAGATTCAGGACGGAAGAGGAGGTGCAAAGTCAGAGCTACACAGAGAAGTCCTCGTGGCCAGGACAATCTGGTTGGAAACAGTCTCCAAGCTCTTCTGGCAGCTCCTGGTGGGACCTGGCCGTGGGACCCCAAAGCCTTCAGCTGGTCTACAGGGGTTCCTCAGTGAGGAGGTTACCGTGCCTATGGTGGGAGGGTGAGGCCCCGCTGAGGCCCTTCTGTACCCCCCAAAGAGCTGCCTGTCATGGATGCTCCTGAGAGAGGGGGTCTCCTGGCCTGGAGGGGCTGCCGTTTTAACCAGCCTTTGCAATAACTGAGCCAGGGCTGGTTGGCTTCGGTGGGGAAGATAATACAATCTCCTTGCTTTTCTGTTTCCTTTCTTGTTCCATCAGAACAGTTCTGCATGGTAACGGTCACCAAGTACCCGCACAAAAAGCCCAAGACTCAAGAGAGCGTGGGGGAGGACGCGGTTAGCAGTGCCTGCGCTCAGCAGACCACAACATCTTTCAAGGGTTTTTAAATAATTGGGTAAAACCACAAACAGCGTCTGTGGTGTGCACTCCTGCCCTTGGTTTCTAGACTGAGGCTTGACTTCATATGTTCTCAATTGAGGCAAACGGAACTCATTAATTTCCCCACTGGTCTTTTTATGAGTTTCCTCTTCTTTGAAGTAGGAAGTCACACAGCTATAATACTGCTTTAAACCAGATCATAAATATTAAACTTACAAAAAACCTTATTGACACTGGCAAATTTTACCCTAAATGTATCTATCTAACCATAATGTTACAGTTAAAGAAAATTGCGGAGTTAGAAGAGTGATATATAAACGTCTCACTCTACCTTTTTCTTCGCCACCTCGGTCTGTGTTTAAACCATTTACTTAATGAGTTTCTGGATCACTTTGCCTCGTATTGAGGTTGGACCACTGGTTTATCTCCATCATAAGAAATAGCTTTCTCTGTACGGGTTGGACCTAATACCGAATGCTCCCCTGTTCCTAGGGAGAGGAGATCTGCCACTTTCCATTACGATGCAATTATTTTCTTTTCTCCCACCATCAGTGACCATATCTTTCACAGTAGCGATTCCTTGTCCCTCCTGGGACAGCCACTGGGGGTACCTGGGGAATTTTAATCGAGCACCTGCGTTAATCAGAAAATCATGGGGGTCGGGGGTGCTGACTCTTCCTGGCAATTGACTGAGCTTGGGCTTTTGTAAGGATTCAAACTTTTCAGAGGAACAAATGTTCATTTCCTCCCTTTTGTTCTTGTCTCCTGGGTGGGAAAGAAGGGCAACGGGCTGGCTGGGTGCTGGGAAGTACCGGGGTTGGGCGCCTACTGTGTGTTGCTGGCCGGGCACTCTGCATCGGGAAGCGTGACTCATCCCGCCAATCTACCCTGACACGGCCTGGTTATCCGTCTTTTGCAGATGAAGAGTCTGAAGCTCAGTCATGGGGTCAACCAGGGAGGCAACGGTTGGGGGAGAGGCTTTGCTTACGAATTCCTTTGACTGGTTTGGGAAATATATGATGATGCGGAGATGAAGCTCCCGGCTCTTACCCCTTTCCTCACTAAAACTGATTTTGTTTTAAATTATGTGCCAGAAAGACTCAAATTTAAAAAGGGAAGAAACATACTGTACCTACACTATTGGACACTTCTTTCAACGATCCCCAAAAGGGCCTGTCACTGTCTCGTGCTGCGCTCAGCACTGGTGATGAAATACGACCACGAGGGGCCTGTTACTGCTCCCCTGGACACCGGGGTGGGGGGCAGTGGGGGGTCTCTGGAGCTGCAGGTAAGTGCGAGCATCACTGCCGTGCAGAGCGCTGTGACGTCTCGGGAAGGGCTGAGGCACTCCGACTGAAGAAAAGTCATCAGAGGCTCTCAAACGGGTAGCATCTGAGCCTGGTCTTAAAACAAAAGTGGACTCTCTCCAAAAGCCGCGGGAAGATGGTCTAAGGAGAGTGGAAGTGAGTCCAAAGAGGAGACGCCAAATAGGTGGTGAGCCTCAAGCTGCCACCGTGACTGCAGTGCGGGGGGTCTTGGGGTCAAGGGCCGGATCATGGAAACTCAAGGTGCCGTGACAAGAAGCAAGAACAAAATCAAGAAAGAAGCGTTATCTTCAGAGAGGCTTACTGCTGCCCCAGCGTGACCCAGGCAGTGACAGTGCAAGGGAATCCAAATCCAGCTGGACCTGATTTCAAACCCACCTGTTTTGGGCAGGTCACCTCCAGCTATGAAAGGGAGTCACTCACTGCAGGTGACCAGGGCCTCAGAGAAGGGCCAGACATTCCAAACAGCTCAGCAGAAAGGACCAGCTGGACCATTCTCACCTGTCCTCAGGAAGCAGGTGGAGAGGGCAGACATGCTGGTCACCACCCATGCCCCCCTGTGGGAGGAGCCTCCACAGGGAAGGATCCTTCTCTTAACTGTATCTCTTGGACTCTAATATTCTAGCAGAAGACAGGTGGGCAGCTGGTAGTTTAGCAGGTGCCCCCTCCAGGGAGACTCCCTGACAGGGAGCAAAGAATCACAGATCTCAAGGCCTCCTTTCCCTTCAGGCCCTTGTTTCTTGGGAACTGAGGCTAATTCCTGGCTTCACAACACCTTGGCCATGACTGGAGAGATAATTCAGTCATTGAGTTCCCCCTTGGCTTATGGCAGAAAAGATGTATCGCCTGTATCATTAATTACAGGGCATCCACTAAAATGAGACTCCAAGCGTTGTCCAGAGTTGGCACAGATAGAGATCTTTCATAAGGATCTTTGTCTTTCCTGTTTTTTTGGTTTTTTTTTTGGTTCCCTGCTGCTGGGTGGTGAACATCAGGGGTGGATGAGGTGAAGCCTTTAGTTCCATTTTGTCCTCCTTCCCTCCCATCCCCGGTGCCTCTTTGCTGGAGACGATTTTCTCGTCTGCCATCCTAATGATTGCTGTGCCACACGGGGCCCCTGACGCTGGTGCTGACAGGCTGCTCATTAGTGCCAGGGTGCCACGTCAGCCAGTGGCACGCCAGAGTTCCACGCCTGACACTCTTCTGCAGAGCTGTCACCGGAGTCGCGGCACCTGCCAGCTCTGGTTGAACTCAAGCTGTGATACCCCCAGTGCCAATTAGTGCTTCTGTGTCCTGCTTAGCTGGGGAGGAGGGCCTGTCAGTGCTGACAAATGGGAAATAGGTGGGCGGGGAGCGCTCAGAACACTGGCGAGAGGAGAAGGGCACCCATCCGAGGGTCACTCTGTCCTCACCAGCTGGTGCCTTTGAAGGCTCTGGGAGGCATGAGGCAGGGCAGCGGACTGCTCCCTGGGCCCTGGGCCCTTCAACTCCAGCAGGAGAGCTGAGGTGGGAGCGGGGAGACTGGCAGCCGAGGCAGGTTGCCCAGTCCTGCGGACAGAGGTGTGGAAGGCATGCAGAAGCGCCCACCCCGTGCCGTGGGAAGAGAAGGCTTCCACAGCTAGGGCGTGGTGCGCAGCCCAATGGACATACAGCTTTCTTCTAATCGTGCACTCTCACCCCGGGTCTCTGTGTGGCCCTGGGAAGAAACAATCCATCTCTACCTGAACCTCGATTCGCACACTGGGGATGGAGGGGAGAAATTTGTAAACGATATGTCTCTTTTTTGGGTACTGATTTCTTTCTTTGTATTAAACTTTGTTTAACCCATGAAGAGCAGCAAGTTTTCATGTATTATTGAATTCACTCTCTCTGGGAACATCCAGGATTGATTTATGAAACTGTTGGGAGCCACTGCGGGTTTAGGCACAGGTAGGGTTGGGATGAGTAAGCCAGCAAGAGGATCAGGTGCCCTGGAAGAGCCGGGTGAACTACACATCAGAGAAGCACCGACATCACGAGAGCACCGTGGTGAGGCGGCGATGAGGGCAGAAGGCAGCTCACGCAAGACCCAACTTCAACGATGCTCGTGAGCCACTCTGACCCTTGCAAAAGAGAACTTGAAAAGGAGTCACTTCTTCAAGGAGAAGTCCAGCCCTGGCACAGCAGCTTCCCCACCAGACGGACTTCGGGGAAGGCTTCAAGACCAGAGAAAATTTCCTGGAGACTTACCAGCAGAGACTTCAGCAGGAGACACACCAGGTCTGGACCACAACATCAAAGTGGACAAGAATTCCTCAAGGATGGGGATGGAATCTTCGAATTAGGAGAACGGCCATCCCCTTTGGGGCACCAGCAAACACAAGGGCTGTTCACGGAATCAACACATACTCCTTAGAAGCTTTCTAGGTGCTGGGTATTGTGCTAGGAGGTGAAGAAGCCAAGAAAAGAGAGACACAGGCTCTGGTCTCAACTGATGAATCAGGAATCAGGACATCTCTTCGGACAGATCACTGGAACCTCCTGAGCCCCCCGCCAATACCCAGGTAGGAGGTGTTCTCTCAGCAGCCTTGGTGAGATTGTTATTGGTATCTTCAGTGTTTTGTCTGATGGGATAAAGGGTGAGGCAGGTGCAGCCGAGAGGGCAGCCCCATTAGGACACTCGGTGAGCCACGACCCCGTATGCACAGTGAAGCCCATGCAGCGGTGGCTGGACTCAGGCCTTCATCTGGGTTTTGCGGTCGGCTCCCGGGGATGCGGAAATACAGGAACCTCAGCCTTCTCTCTAAAGCTCTGACAGTCCAACAGAAACTGGAGACATGAAAATTGGCCTTTGAGAATAATTTTTTTATGAAGTGTGAAGTCTTGAAGAGCCTTTAGAATACATTGAAAGAGAGAGTTTATCTGTTAGAAGACTCAGAGGAATACAGAGCATTAAAGGCATTCTTTTGAATAGAAAGACTCGAGCTTAAGGGCTATGACAAAATAAATTCTTGCATGCCTAGACAAGGAAAAGACAAGACAAGATGCAGAGTCATGAGTGAGAGTTGTGTCTAAGGGACCCTGGGGACCACTGACGGTCCTTCAGTGCCCAGAGCAGCAGGCTAACAGGCGGGATTCGGTGAGGGGCCATTAGAACATTCGTGCAGTTCCAGGCGGCATTCCCGTGTGAGGAAGTGACGTGGCTCTTCCTCTTGAAAAGACCAAGGCCTGTGCAGGTACAAGCAACACCTGTACCCTTCAAAACAGGTATGCACCATGAGGGCAGGTATCTCTACAAAGCTAGTACACCTTCTCCTTGAACTCCTGGGAGCTATAAGTTCATGAAGGGAGCTAAAAAGACATATAACCGGTAATAACAGGTGAGATACCACTTCTCACGATCAACAGCAATGCCAAGAGGTAGCTTGGGAGGTCTTACCTCCCTCTCTATCTTGGATAAGTACAACTGACATTTTCTCCACCTGATGTCAAGTGCCAGGTAGGCATCTTCTGAGAAAGACCCCCAACACCCCTCCCACCATAAGATCACTCCCAGTTTCTGTATATCTGGATGGATGAACCACTACTGATACAATGGTGGTTAACATTGCTTTATTACTTTTCCACATAAAAGGAGTCAAGGCTGGGACCTTATGCTAAGTGAAGTAAGTCAGACAGAGAAAGACAAATACCATACGAGCTCATTTATATGGGGAATATATGAAAACAAAACAAAACAAATGTGCAAAACAAACCAAAGAAAAACAAACACACAGATATAGAGAACAGAGTAATGGTTACCAGAGGGGAAGTGGAGTCAGGGGAGGTAGTGAAATGGGTGCAGGGGTCAACTGTATGGTGATGGATGGAAAACTAGCCTTTTGGTGGTAAGCTCGCTGTAGGGCATACAGAAGTCAAAATGTAATACACGGAACTTGTATTGGGTTGGCCAGAAAGCTCGTTCGGGTTTTCCTGTACCATCTTACGGAAAACCTGAACACATTTTTGGCCAACCCGATGTGTTATAAACCAATGTTACCTCGAAAAATTTTTTTTAAAAAAGGAAGAGATTTATATCAGCTTACTGCAGCCCCATATAAGTTGTGATAGAGGAAACTAGGAGTTTTCAGAAATGCACAGAACAAACAGACCAGTCTGGAGAGAACATGCAGTGAAGCCATCAAGGTGGCCCAAAGTGCTTGGCCAGGGTCAGCCCTCCATCGGGGGTTTAATGGGTATAAGCGTAAGAATGACCTTGATTGAAATGTGATCTGCCCACACACAGTGGGAGCAAGGGTGACAGCAGCTCTCTGCCTCTGGAGCCTTCTATCAGGTGTAGCGTATCTTTTTCTCCAAGGAACCCACATCTTGTCCCTACGTTATTTAAAATAAGCAGCCTTTTGGAGATATTTAGTGGGGCAAGATGAAGGCCTAGCTGCTGAGGGTCTCCAGCTCCAGTTTGGGCTGGGCAGCAGCCCGATGACAGCTCTGATCTCCAAATAATCAGTCACCAAGGAAGCGGCACCCCGTGAGCCCCGGGGTGATCAGTTACCATGTGGCATGTCGCATCAGTTTGAATCTGGGTTAGCTAATCCAGACCACAGATCTGGGAAAAGCTGCTCGTCTAAATTACTCTGATCCACAGGTTGATTCTGATTATCCTTCTCCTCTCCCCTTGATCCATCTTCTGTTTCCATAGCAGCTAAAACCCCCGTAAAATGGAAGCATCAGGTCCAGTCCCCTGGGGAAATGAGGCGGCTGGATGGCCAGGAGGGAGGGAAGGATGCTAGGGCACAGTGGTGAGAACCTCAGCAAGAGGAATGGAGAGGGTGCCAGTGCAGAGGGAAGACAAAAGTGCTTGTGAGGAGAAGAGAGAGAAGAAAGAAATGGCAATGTGGGATGAAACAGAAGGAGGCTGTGTAGGAGGCTGTGAGAGATAGGAAGGCGGAGAACAAAAACAGAAAGCATGAAAGGACAAGACAAAAAGAGGAGCTGTACAGAGGAGAAGGGAAAGAAGAAAAAAAAAGAGAGGGGAGGGGCGGGGGAAGAGAGGAAAGGAGAGGAGAGAAGAGGAAAGGAGAGGAGAGGAAAAGGAAAGGCGAGGCACCCAGAAAAGGACGAAGAGCTGCAGGACCAGAGGAGGGATGAGAAAAGACATCAAGCAGGAGACAGAGGGGACTTGCAGGATGGAGGGGGCGGTACCACCTGCCAGAAGGAAAGTCCATGTACCTGGGATGATGAATGTTTGCGTATGCTAATGGCACAGACGGCCCTGGAGTCCAGTGGCACTGAGGTTCCGGTATTAAGCAGTGACGAACGGCGTGCACCATGGGCCAGAAAGTCTGTCCATCTGGGTGCCTCACCCTGGGATGTGCCCCAGGGCCAAGTTCCATCACTAACAACTTCATGCACAGTGAAGCCTCCTCCCAGACTGTGGGCCAGTCCACATGTGAGATCATTTCCAAGATCATTTCCAGTCAAGAGATTGGCAGAAATTCCAGCATCTCTCTGATTCCTTTGCTCATGGTGGTAGTGTCAGGAGCGGTGGCTAGGGACAGCTCCCAGCGTTTCAGGCCAAACACAATGAAAACCTCATCCCTTTTCTGAAAACCTCCATAGGGCTAACTGTTACCCTGAGAGAGGGAATTTGGTTTCTGGGGCCCATGCATAGTCTTCAACTGATTTTTTTTTTAATGTCCAGGTGCAGTAAACCTGTGACGCACTGCCTTCTTCAGGAATGAAGGATGCCTGCCCCAGGGGGTGGACGGACAGCCCTCGGCTGCAGCCCCTCATGGGGACCGTCTCATACGAAGAGAGATGCCTGGCCTAGGTCACAGCTCTTCTGGGGACAACCCGAATTCCCTGACCTCGACCGTTGTGCTGGCATAAAAGGCCACCCCCATAACCTCAAGAGAGGACAATTCATCCTATCTTCAGAATGCCCCACAGGGCTAGTAGAGATGCTTCCCTGGTCATCATGGCAACTCAACCTCTCCCTCGGCCTGACCCCGCCTCCCTCCCTCCCCTTCCACAGGCTTGATCCCAAGGGCACCTCCAATAAACTTCTTGTTTGCCAGTCACCTTCTCAGGGTCTGCTTTAGGGGGACTCAGCCTGAAACACCCAGCAAACCACGCTGGTGGCGACTTTAGCATCTTTATTTTTATTGAAATCTAGTTGATTTAAAATATTGTGTTAGTTTCGGGTATACAACAAAGTGACTCAGTTCTCTCTCTATATATATGTATATGGATATATTCTTTTTTGGATTCTCTTCCCTTAGAGTTTATTACAAGATATTGAATACAGTTCCCTGTGCTCTACAGTAGGTCCTTGTTGTTTATCTATTTTATAGCAGTGTGTGTCTCTTCTTTAGCCTCCTTAAACCTGCGTGACCCAGCAATGCACTTACCTTCATACATACATACAAGCATACACACACACACACACACATATATATACATACGTACATAAATATAGTCTATGTTAGCCAGATATAAGCAGTGAAATTAAGGATCTTTTTCAGGTCTCTGCTCAAATGTCCCCTTGTCGAAGGCCTTTCCTGACCAAACCTCTTGTCCTCCTGTCAATGTACCCTGCTCTATTTTCTCATCCTTATCACCACATACTATTAACATTATTATTTTGGTTACTCATCTCATGACAATGTGAGCTCATGAGAGCAGGGACTTGTCTGTTGTGGTTTATTGCTATATAAACACTCAATAGACGTTTTAGAACTAATGTAATGCAGCTCGCATAAAAGCTAGCTTAATAATAAATGGCATGTTGCCTTAAATTCTAAAAGTTTAACGTTCAATCCGTGAAAGCACAAAACAACACTTAGCCCGGTCTGCAAAACGTCTAGACGTTTAGACAAAGTGAATTTTGCAATTCAGTCACACACTAAGTTGTACTTGTTATCTAGGATTAATCAGAGTAAAGCAACAAGAAAACCACAGAAGGACTAATGGCCTAGCGACCAGATATTTGGCACTGTTGAAGCAGCACCGACGTGGAACTCTTCCTTGTAGGCATACGGCCATCCCAAACCCTCATCCATCATTGTGTGTTTGTGTCTCCTCTCTCTTACAAAACAGCCAGCTGAACAATGCCACCAACACCGAGCACACTCCTCCATCGCCAAACGTGACCAGGAAAGTCGCCCAGAACAGCTTACCACCACTTCACCCAGAAACAACTAGGATTAATTTCCCAGGGACTGGAGACATCCTCCAGTGTGATTTCTGAAATCTCAGAGCACGTGCCTGTCTTGCACTGAGAACACCGATATTCTCTGCGGAGCCATGAGCAACTTGTTATCAGGCCACCAAGAATGGGGAACACTTGACACCAAGTCACCGGCGTCATAACGTCCTGCCAAGGCCAACGATTCTCCCACTTCCTCTCACGACACGATACACCAAACTGCTTCTCTCACCTTTGGGGGAGATGTGTCTCCAAGTAACCGTCGGCTCCGGTCGACCCGTTGCTATGCAGGTGAGGCTGACATTGTTGCCTTCGTTGATGGAGATATCAGAAGAAATCTCTACAATTTTGGGAGATACTGTGGAGACAATACAGGTAGAAAGAAAATTAAAATCCTGCTGAAACATTTCTTTGTTGTCTTCAAGTGGTAGTTGGCAGAATAACCCAGGGATGGCAATACTGGGGCTATAGAGTCGAGCACGAGGAATCAGAGGAGTCACCTTACACGTGAAAGAAATGTCTCACCTCGACGTCAGCTGCTATTTCCTCCTACGTACACGCAACGGCAGAGGGTCTGAAAGGGACGGTTCCACTGCAGCCCCACAGGACCTGTTCTAGCCCCCCGCCCTCTTCCGGTCTCCACTCTCACCCACACGCTCCGCCCGCCCCGGCTCCACACCGCGTCACGGCCGTCTTTATATGATGCTCTTCTGATCATATTGCGTCTCTGCCTGAACACCTCCAACCATTCCTACTGCCCACCTGAAGACACCGAAGCCCCTCACCCAAGCAAACCAGGCCCTTCGGAATCAAGCCCGAACCTGTTTCCACTGACATTCCTGGCGATTCCACCTCCACTTGCCCTGTTGTCACCCCCAACTCATCATGTCCTTCCTGGTCAGCCTGCATTTGGGATCTATATTCTTCCTTCTGTCCTTCCTGGGAAACTCCCAGTCATCCTTTTAGACCCAAATCATATGCCACTTTGTCGCAGCTTTCCCTACCCCTACTCCCTCTGGCCTACTGCACAACTCAAAGATCCTGCACCCAGATATGTTACACACACCTGAGGGGGGGTCAATCAGACGTGACAGACTTGGCCTCTTTCTCTCTCTGTGTCTTAGATTAATCCCCCCAAAGGATGAAGAGGTTCATCCCAACTGTAGATCTGGGGACAGAATCCCCCAACTTTGTTTAGTCTTTCGTTTTGCAGCCAGGGTTTCCTTAGGAAGTTAACATTATGTCGTGCCCTTTCTCATTTATGTTTTACAGGACAGCATCCCACGGGGATGAGCACGGCCAGCGGTGTACATCTGTCTCATTCTGGGGCTCAGAGGTGGAAGCTCATTGCTGCTGCACATCTAAGCCCAATTCTCCAGTATCATCTTTACCACTCGCGAATGTGATGCTTGACCATGAAATGACTACTCATTTGTCTCGTCTGCCAATGGGTTTATAAAGTAAGGGTGTCTTTTATTGGGCAGCCCCCCCAAACTCCCAATTCTTGGCCCTTATCTCACTGTGCTGTAGTTATTTGCATAGCATCCCTCACCCCCTAGACCATGAGCTTTTTTGATGGCTTGAGCCAGGTCTTACTTACATTTATATCCATAGTATAAAATACAACACATATTTATAGGATGGAATTATAATGGCTGTTCATGGGAGCCACCTCCTCACCTGGCTACATGTCTGCGACAACCTCAGAACCGGGCCGTTAACACAGTCATTTCAGTTCTACTCACACTGGTTTTGGCACACTAGCTCTTTACAGGTTAAGGGCCCATGTCCGGTTCTATGAGGCGTCTTCAGGTCAGGTTGCCTCCTTGCATCGGCATGCTTCTGAGCCACCCCCGTGTGCTATTCCAGGACCCATTATCCCCAGGACACACTGCCATCTGGCCTGCAGGAGACCCCAGGCAAGCTGACCATCGCCCTTATTCCCTGGATGGGACCAAGGTCACGGGGCAACCCTCACAGGAAAATCAGACTGGTTGGAACTTTCCGTGCTGGTCTTTCCTCTCCTGGATCCATTCATCACTCACTCCTGATGGTGTTGGATTTTTTCCTCCAGAAAGGAGCGTGTCGTGCAGATAGCTGCTCTCAGCCTTTGCTCCTTTCCCTCCTTCTCCTGAAAATTGACTTCCCATCTGTTTCCACACAGCGCCCAACCAGGAACGCTCATTAGCAAGAATGAACTGGACTTTGGTTTCTGAGCCCCAAGCCCTTGCTACTGGTTTTGGTCCCTTCGCCTCTTTCTCCAACTGTCTAGACCTACTGGAAGCATTCAACCTCATTCAAGGTTGAGCTGCCACCCCTTCCACGAGGTCTTCCAGGTGACGTCCAAGGGGATGTGGCTTCTCCTGCTTGGAGACTCTGTAGCCTCCTCCACGGCATTAAAATAAACTGGCTTATGTTACCTTGTCTCATCTTTCTCCTTGGCTATAAATTATCATAGTATAAGATATTGGACAAGAGCCTTGCTCATCTTTTTATTTTCTGCTGTCTCCAAAACGGTCCCTTGCATAAAGCAAGCACCAATTAATCATTTTTAGTCTTAAATCCGCGTGGAGCTTCAGGTAAAGAGGCAACTGTGGTGTGACGTTCTGTGTGTGCGAGTGTGTGTATGCCCTTGCACACATATATACCTGTATTCTCATGGATATTTGGCAGGACAGACACAATGGACGGTTGATGTGGCCAGGGCTGGGAAGTGACCGCTGGCTCTAAGACACGGGACTTCTAAGACATTATATTGTGATTCATGGCTGTATCATTTTAAAAGCTAGATTGAACCTTCCAGGAGAGAAAGATACTTGATGAGTTAATGACTGGACACTTGATTTGCTGACTGTCCGAAGGATCCAAATTTGTAAGCTCTCTAAGTTCTAGAATCATTTAAATTTGATGTATTTTATTCGCAGAGCTTTAACTGGGACTTGCACTTCTTGAACCCCACCTCACCCCCAAGCCATACATTCGCCTGGCCCTGATCCTGCCCACCCTTGGCACTCACACAGCCTTGCCTGTTTCCCAGAGGACAGGCTGCCTGCAGAATGGCTGTGCTGGCCTTGCAGACATCGCTTTGACTCTGCAGGTAAGTAATTTACTGATCTGTAAAGCACTCTGAGATGCTCTGTGAGGGATTATGTCACGAAAATGCCATGCAATAAAATAAAAAAAATGATGGACTTTGTGAACACAGGGTGATTTAGGGTTTGTAGCTGGAAGTGTGCTCAAAGTACATTTTAAGTGGAAATCAGGCAGGGTAATGAATTACTCTTGCTTTGGAAGGGCTTCCTGGGAGTTCATTTTCCTGGCTTCTTACATGATAGCTAATCTGCTAATCATACACTAGAGAACAATGGACAGTCCTCAAGTAGAAGAGAAGGTAGTCTGGGCCAAGCTGTTGGCACAGTAAGTATATAAAATGAGACCATCACACCTCATGCTTGGAAGAATCATCTAGAATTGTCTCCCTCCACTAACAACTGGAACGTGTCCAACTCACGAAGTGGCAGTTGGTGAAATGCTTGGCCTTTCAATCCTGCCTCAGGGTGTAGCTTGAAGGTGGCAAATTGCCTCGAGATGACTTTGAAAGGTAGACCATTCGTGGCATAGAGCTGAGACGGTTTGACCAGAGGTGCAACCCCAATCACCAGAACCAAACTGGCACAGTGCCAAAGATGCTAGGCGGTTAGAAGTATCACCTTCCAGGTGGCAACTTCTAACATGTTGTCAGTATTTAAAATGAAAGTGAATTGACAAGGATGCACTATGGTCTTAGCTAATCCATGTTCGTAAGAAAATTCTGACCCACTGAGATAGGGCTACTTACATTTTTATATTGTTTCCATGGATACCTCCTGCGTCTTATCTCATCTCATCATGCAGGTGGTTGGAAACACACTAGGATTGCTTTGTTTTCATTGATTCACTCACACATTCATTCATTCTTTCATTCATCAATACTCACTGAGCACTTCCTTATACCAGTGTTGTGCTTAGCCCTAAGGGGCAAGACATCTAAAAGACACAGTGTTTACCCTCAAGGAGTCCACAGTCTAGAGATGCAAAGACAGGAGCAGAAGCAAACCCCTTTAGTGCACTGTGACATAGAAGGACAGATAAGGTGTTGAGGAAATGCAGAGGAGAGACACATTAGCCAGCCTGGAGATGCATGTCATGGAAGGCTCCTTGGATATGAGACACCTAAGCTAATCCCCAGAAGACAAGCAAAAATGAATCAGTTCTGAGGAGGAAAGGCATTTTGGGCAAAGCAGGTGATGTTAGAAAAATACTATTAGTAAGACTTTCGGTGGCCAGGCATAATTATTAATGGAAGGATAGCTACTGGAGGAGACATGGCCAAAAGTCACTCAAGCCCTGAGTGAGCACCTACTATATACACACTGTGGCTTAGGTATGTCCATGACGTGCAGCAATGCACACATTTTCTTGGCCCTCCATGAACTTACAATCTGTTTGGGGAAACAGTGCATATATACGTCCCACCGCGTCACAGGGTTGTGTGGGATTGGATGCTAAAAGGTTGGTACAGACATTGCACTCTGTGAGTTAGTAAGAGTGTGGGTGTCGGCACAGCTTCTCCTGGGCTACAGAGTCTAGTTCGGGTACCAACAAAAGAGAAACGGTCATGTCTGCAGAGCAAGTGAAGCTGCTTCAAGTGGGACAGAAGTGCATGGGCACGGTTGGGAAGGCAGAAATCCAGGATGCGTGTGAGGATACAAAGTCTACTCAGCAGCAGAGGTGATGGAGAGCAGTGGTCCAGATCCTGGCTCTACTACGTTCAAGTTGTGCAGCCTTGGCCCAGTTACCTCACCTCTCTGTGCCTCATGTCCTCAGGTCGTGAAGCCAATTGCACATATCTCACCGGATCCCTCTGAGGATTTAGGGGTAAGTTTATGAAATGCACTTACAGAGCCTCTAAGCGATGCGAAGTATGCAGTAAGTGAGTTTTCGTATATTGTGTGCTTGGCAGACACATATGTCACGTCAACACAGAATGGAAGGTTGATAAATTCTAACCTACTCGAGGAAGAATGGGATACAAGGTCAATGAGGTAAACTAGAGCCGGATTACAGACCAGCCTGAATGGCCAGGTCCTTCCTGGGTTTTACCTCTATCCTATAGGCAATGGCAAGCATTTGAAATTGTTTAAAAAAGGAAATACTATACATAAATATATAGTGAATATACAAATATATTAATATACTTTAAGCAAAATAAGCTTGTAACAGTGTGTCAGAGGGAATGGGTAGACAGACACTGGATTTCGGAGAGTGATGTTCAAAGCCTGGGTTAAACTGTGGGCTCCGTAAGGGTGGAAAGAAAAGGATGGGTTTGAGAGCAAAGCCGAGGACAAGCTGCGGGTGCCTGATGGTGCCTGGATGGGGGATTCAGGAACACGGAGTCAAATGAAGGCCATTTTGTTCAACAGCAGCTGGATGGCCGAGCTGGCAGATCCCTTATGTTATATGAATAACGTCTTTGGGGGAGAACATTAGTGTGATTCTGTTTTAGACAAGCTGATGAGATGACAAGGGGCCAGCAGGGTGGCAGAACTATTCTGTTAGCAGCTGGGATCACACAGCCAAAGGTCTGGGGTGAGTCTGAGACCTGCTAAGAGTCCAAGATTCCTTAAAAAAGGCCATCAGCTTATTTCCACATTGATGGATGTGATGTCTCTGCTGCCTTTTGAGGTCTGAATCTAGAAGGATCAAGAAGTGGTTAGATTATGTTTGGAAAAAGGCAGAGACTCCCTGAGCCATGCTTTTTGGATAGAGTTCCACATTTAATTTATTATGTTAAGGTTTAATCTGGCTCTTATTGAATTTTAATTCAAATGTGTAAATAATTAAATAACATAATTATTAAAACAGTATTCTAGGGAACTTCCTCACTCTTCGTGTAGCCTCCACTGCCCAGGTGTTAAATTCTAATAATTATGTCATTAATATATAGCAATTTTGCTGTTTTTAGCACACAGTAGATATCCTATTAAATCCAAATTGAGATGTTTTATTAAGCCCTTCACGGTCCCGTGGGGCTGAGGATGCATAGAAGCGGCTTGCACCAGGTTCCTCTGTAGGACGCACGCAGATCTATGCATCCCAGGTGCTGCCTCTGGTGCTGGTGGCATGTCCCCCGTTCCCCCTGCCCCCCACCCACCTCCTCTCTGCAGTGAAGGTCTGAGATGCCCACGGGGGCTCGGGACAGTTCCCACAGCAAGGGCTGCGCCACAGCTAAGGCCTTGGCACCTTTGTCTTTGCAGAATTAAAGGAGCCGTCTGAAATACCCTCGACTTTCCTGGTGTCCAGACCACACAGAGACATCCAGGCCTGGGTCCATAACCTGGTGCATGAATGTCCACTCCACTGGCCTCCTTTCCTCCTGAAACACCTCAGGCCAGTCTTTGGTTCTTCAAAGTCTCCTTCCTCCCTGATCTTCACTTGGCCGGGTCTGTCTTGTTCTTGAAAACTCAGCTCCTCCATGAAGCCTTCCTCGACCGTCTCTCCTGAAGTAGAACTCCCCACACCAGACTGCTGCATATGGTCTGCTCTCCCCAGTAAAACGTTAGCCCAGCTGGTCGTCTTGTTCACTGAAGCGTTCCGCACACACCACGATGTCTGAACACAGTCTGTGTTCAACACGTAGTTTTTGAATGAATGAATGAAAGTGTTTTGACAAGGCTGTATGGAAATGCAAGTACCTCAAAATGACTGCATTCCCTCAACATCTCTGAATAGCCCTCGAAGACTCTCCGCATGTATAATAATGTCAATGGTTACTATTTATTAAATACCTGCTGTATAACCGCTGTTTTACATATATTGCCCTCACTTTATCTTACCCCTGCATTAACCCCACAAGTAGATATTATTTCTAAGCAGACCAACTGTCCTGGTTTACCAGGAACTAAAGGAGTCTCCTAGAACACAGGACTTTCAGCGCTAAAACCAGAAAAGTTCCAAGTCATTGGTCACCCTAATTGTTTCCTTTCCCACATTTTACAGATGAAGATACATCTGTTCAGGGAGGTCAAGGATATATTCAAGGACATGCAACTGAAAATTGCAGAGTTCCAGAGTGTTTTCTTTTAATGAGGGGATAGATGGGTTAGAAAAACAATAAATGCATGTTGAAATTTGGATGCATACATAAAAATAAACAGAAACCAACTATATATGTATATGAACTGAGACTATGAATTTCTGTTGTGCGTTAGAAATTTTACAGGAACTTTGACTCCATTATTTAATTTAATCTCACAAGAATCCTATGAGGTGGTACTATTACTATTCCAATTTACAGATGAAGAAACTAAGGCTTTGTGAGCTATTAGTGAGGTGCTCCTGTTACCCAGATAACAAGTGTTGAAGGTGGGACCCGAATACAGATTATATCTGATCCCAAATGTATTCTCTCCATAGAGAGTTCGTGCAGTGGAGTGCACACAGCCAGCCTGGGATTCTCTGGGTCTGAAGTCTTGCTGATTCACCCTCCCGCGTGGGGCACCCTGCTTTTGCACCTCCACGTGACCACCTGTCTGCCCACAGGGCATCTAGGAAAGGGGGCACTCTCTGTCATCCTTACACGGCATTGCTCTCTATCAGGAGAGTGGGTGGGAGGTTTCACCAATGTATGTTTGGACCATACAGCGTTTGCAGGACTATCTCATCTTCCTCCCTCTTCCGTCACGGGCACTTCCTACCCATCCTCCGCCTGTTCATCGTCCTCCCACTGTGCACTGGACCAGGGAGCCGCGGCTTCCGGGGAGCTTTCATTTGAGGCAGGGCTGTAGCTGCTGCTTCCTGTAACCAGGGGTCCCAGCTGTCCCCATAGCATGACAGAGGAGTGATCAATCGGACCCACTGCTGAGTCTGCTGAGAAGTGTTTCTTTGGCTTATTTTGACTGAAAAGACTAGTCAGTCTGTCTTTTCTTCTCTCCCTTTTCCCTTCTTCCTTCTTTCCAATACAAATATTTGTATAATAGGACACCAGTATTGTGGGATCTGTGGGATCTCTTAAGAGAAAGAATTCTAAGCGTTGCATCAGAAGGCCAGGTATGTGAAGCCCAGACCCGACTATTACTAGCTGTATAAACTCATGTAAATCCTTTAACTCTGATTATTTTAGTTATATCAATACCTATCTTGCCTTTTTAAAACACATGTTCTGTGGATCAGATGAAACTGTGAGAAATCACATTTTAAACATAAAGTGCTATTCAAATGCGATTTATTAATGTTACTAAAAACGTGTACTTCTAGAGGCCAGGATGAGGCTAAATTTGGACGTCAGGTGCAGTGCGGGGCCGGGAGGATGCTCTGGTTTAGAGGCTGAGATGGACTTGCCTGCCCCCGCAGGTGGGTGCTGACCACTTCTTCAGATGCTCTAGTGGTTCTGAGATAAACAGCATCTTGAAGTGACTGCGTGGAGGCAGTGGGGGATGGAGGTCTGCTATAGGACCCTCCCCCCTCGCCAGCACTGGGCTTGCTGCCTCCGCTTTCCAGAAGGGAAAGGTTAGAGTCTAGAGATTCAGAAGCCCAAATGAGAGCCTGACCATGCAGAGAGCTCCTTGATGACACGGCCTCGGGCGGCCTGTTAGTTCTTTTCCCAGAATCATTTTGTCATTTCTTCCATCTCATTCTTTCTTTCTCTCCATACTAAAACCATTCGCGTTTACGGGGGAGAATCAGGAAGTCCGGGGAGAAAAGCTAGTGGTTTATTTGGGATTAGTCATAAACCACTGGTTCTGAAGTTCGGAATTTGTTCCTTTCAGGATCAGCTGAAATGTGGAAATTTTTATGAGCTCTGCTCCCTGATCCAGTTTCGTCATTCCTGATAGAGACGTTGGAGAGGAAAGTAAACACCACGCAGGCCCCACTCCACACTTCACTGCTTTGGGGCCTATTCGAGTAAACTGAATTTCACAGCAACCTACTTGTCACCATCGGAGCTCCGTTATATTTGGCGACATCCGAGAAACTGCCGGGAATGCTCTCTTCATCAATCGTTTAATGGGGGGATGTAAGGTAATTATTGCTAATCACGATATCCAGACAGGGAGAGCGACTGTACAGCTCTAGCGTGATGGCCGCTGCTTTGGGTTGAAGGTACGTGACGGGCTTCACCCTCCACACCCCCGATCGGGGCCAGCTCTTTAGGGACCAGTTCAGGAAGGGAGCAGAGGCGGGACGGGGAGGGAACGACCATGGACACCTTGTACGCCGAGCACTTTGCCAGGGGCTTAACATTTGCTGCTTCCTTTTAAATCCTTTTGGTAGCTCATAGGCATCCCCCCCACTGTATAGTAAAGACCCTGAAACTCAGAGAGGTAATGCAGTGAACCCAAGGTCCTCATACAGGAAGTCAGGCAGACTGCAGATACTTTAATAAGGTGTCCCTACAAAAATCAACTAAAATGTACACAAACGGGTCCTCAAAGATGAAAATGATAGTACAAAAATATGGAATCAATTAAGAACCTGATTCAGCTACCTGACTTCATGAGGAAAACTGAAAAAAAATTAAAAAGAGAAACCCAGAAAAAGATTCTTTTTATTATTCCTCATGGAAGAGAATTAATATTTGTCATACACCTAATAAGTACTAGATACCGCCCGTTTCTCTTCCTATTTAATCCAGAACACTGAGGCTGTAACCAGTTCCTAACCTGCCCTAAGTCAGGGAGCTAGGAAGTGGCAGATCTCAGACCTAAGCTCTGCCTACAGGGTTTTGGAATCAGACGAGATACGTCCTATAACTCAAGGCACTTAGTGAACTGCTTACCACGCTGCAGAGGAATGCTATCATGATCGAGATAACGCAGAGTCCAATCGATTCCAGGTACAGAGCATTACTGCCTGCCGTAAAAGCCAACCCAGCAGGGCTGACCAGGGTTTCGGGACAGTACACCTAGGACAAGGTTTCTTCCCACGGTCTCAGAGGTAGTGGCTGGCAAGGTGCTTCTGGTCTCTCCTGATTCTAATTTTTCTTCACCAGGAGCTGTCTATTCCTGCTGGTCGCAGCAGCCAGAGCCTCGCCACATCCTTGGAGGCCCTGCCTTAAAGCCTCTTCAAGTGGATTCTTTTTCTGCCTTGGCATCCAGCATCTTTCAGTGGTTCTCACTTTCCAAAGCAGGCATGCAGCTGATGCCCACGAAACTCGAGGGGCCCGTTAAGGACAGCTACCCAAGTGTGACTGCCGCTCGTGCCGTATCCCAGACCCCAACCTCCAGACACACTTTTTCCACAAGCTGTTGAAGATCTGCAGAGAAAGGAGACCCAGCCCCCATCTGGCTCAAGACACACTGCCGGGCCCCGCAGACAGCCTGGGCCTTAGCTAGAGGGACCCTTTACATACTGCAGCTTTAAGTCCTCCGTTCCTGTGCTACCACTGCATTTTTAACAGGGCTCATTTTTCTCCCCATTCAGGAAGATGTACCTCTGCCCCTTGGATGTCCTTCCTTCTGCTCAGAAACCCACTGTGTGGACAGAAGAACGGTCTTTCTACGATAGCGCTGTCACCAGACCCAAGGATGAGCTTCACACTTTGCCACCCTGAGAGTAAACAATACGCAAATGTGCCTGTACACGTCACCATAATCTCCCAGACTCCTGGAAAAGATTTTCTTTGTTCAGACTCTCCTCGTGCCCTTAAGAGCTGCCCAGGAGAGCAGGTTCCAATTAGTCCTTTCTCCCAGGCTGCCCCATCCAGGTCAGATGGAGGCAAAGGGTCAAAGGGCCACGGCAAGGATGGAGCCCTGCCTCCTGGGGGCCCTGTGCTCAGCTCTGCAGAAGCCGGCGTCTCCAGGCTGTCAATGTGCTGGCTGCCAATGGTGCCAGGATCACTTCCATTCCCAGCTGCCTCGGTGGCACCATCAGCACTTTAATTCCTAGCTGCCTGGAAGCACTGGTGGTTATACGCTCACGCCCAAGCCATAAAACGTGTGCGGCGGGGAACTGCGCTGACTGCAGCGGGAAGGTGGCCGCAGGGGCCTCCCCACCCCACCTTGACCACCGTATGGTCCAAATTCTTCCACAGACTTTTCTCTTTCCCTCAAGCACCCTCAAGGTTAAGTTCAGAGGAAGGTGGACAGCCCGAAGGGGAGTTTCTGCCTCTCTCCATCCAAGTACCAATGGTGCCAACATTGAAATGAAGCTGTGAGTTATACCCACTCTCCCTGTGACGATCATCTTTGGCAATAATTAAGGCTAGTGGAAGGAACACCTCATTATCTGGCCTTGAATCCAGAGGCCCAGGAAGTGGCCCCACTGCTGTGCAAAAGAACTTGTCAGTTGGTTTTAAGTGGAGTTTTTGTTCCGAGGCCTTATTGCCACTAAATCCCTCACAAAGGTTACGGTCTGTGAACAGATCAAGATGAAGCCTCTTCCCCTCTAGAACGACGGGTAGAGATGCAGGCTGGTCTGTTTGAATCTACAGTTTCTTAGCTCTGTGAATCCCCCTGTGAAATGGCAGGGATCCGGGGCCAGGGAGGGAGCACAGTTGGAAAGAGAATAAAGTTCCAACAAGACTTCTTGTTAATACAAAGCTTGTCAAACACATCACCTAGAAACACCGAATGTCTTTATTAGATTCTTTTATCTCCCCCCTGAGACTGGGGGATGCCACTGGTTGCTTCTCGGTGGAGATGTCATCATCCAGAAACTAATTAAAGGCTACTCGGGAAACTGGGTCTCTCACACTCCGGAGAACAAAATGCATTAGCTACCTAAGTTAAAAAAATATCACAAGCGAACTTCATATCAAAAAGGGCAAGTTGGGAATTTGACAATAACTCTCTTTCTCCCTCATCAGCTCACAGCAGACAGAAGTGGGCCCATCAGGATGTCAGTGAGTCTTGACAGGAGGCCACCGGCTCCTTGGCACCCCTCAGGAGGGGAGCTCTCCTCTCCTGGTACGGGGGGGACGAGGGCACCTGACCACTTTCTGTGGGACATACGGTCGCATGGCCTCCTTGCCAGCATCCTCCCTAAGCCATAAGATCTCCAAGAGATGTGTGTCTCTGAATAACACTCATCTGTGCACATGAAAGAGCATCACCTTCTCCTTCTTCCCCAGGTTACCCTGCGGATTCAATGAGGTCATACACCTAAGAGCCTAGAATAATACTGGGTATACAGTGTGTGCTCAATAAAGGATAGCAACGTGGCCTCCTTAATTGTTCAATAGACAAGTTCACTTACTACGTCCCCAAAAGAGTTCTAGATTCCTCACCTCCTTCTCCTAATTGACCCGTCCTAGTTAATGACACCATCATCTACCTAAGTGTCCAGGACAAAGACATAGGAATCACCCATCATTTCTCCCTTTCCTTCAATTTCTACCTGCAGTTATCAATTTCTACGTCCAGTTATCAAGTCCTGTTGGCTTTATTTCAAAAATAACCCTCATGCTGCCTTGATACATTCTCTTCCCTCCCTTTTTCTACATTCCATTTTCTGCATCACAGGTGGACTAATTAAAAACCACAAGATAAATCTAATCATATCACCCCCTATTTAGAGACCTCTCATGGCAGCTGACTGCCCTTAGAATGACACTCAAAGTTCACACGGTGTCTCGAAGACTCTGCATAGCTGGCCCCTGACAAATTCTGCCCTTAGCGTGACTGCTTTGCCCAGAATCCACACAACTCCAGTCCCCGGACCTGCTGTCTGCCCTTGGAAGGTGCCCAGCTGGTCCTTCCCTCAGGCCTTGCAGTTTCTGTTCCCTGCCTGAAATGCTCTGTCCCCAGATCTTCACGTGGATACTTGTTTGTCACTCAGTTCTCACCTACTCTGCGTCCTTCCGGACCACAATATCTCAGAGAGCTCCTGGCCCCATCCCGGTATCTGCTTTAGTTATTTTATGGCCCCTGTCCATTCTCTGAAGTTCCCATTTATTTGTTTAGTGTTGCTGTTTACCTCTTCTCATTAAACCTAAACTCCGTACTTCCCCTCTGTATCCCTGTCACCTAGGACAGTGCCCAGCACACAGTAGGGACCCGGTACCTGCATGTTGAATACATGAACTTTCCTGGTCAGAATCAATTTCTCTTATCTTCAACCTCTCACAGCCCTTTGTTCAAAACACTCCCATACAGAACCCTCCTGCACTGTTGGTGGGAATGTAAATTGGTGCAGCCACTATGGAAAACAGTGGAGGTTCCTTAAAAAACTAAAATTAGTGTTACCATATGATCCAGCGATACCATTCCTGGGCATATATCCAGACAAAACCATAAATCAAAAAGATACACACACCCCTATGTTCATAGCAGCACTATTCACAATATCCAAGACATGAAAACAACCTAAATGTCCATCGATAGATGAGTGGATAAAGAAGATGTCGTACATATAAACAACGGAATGGAATGGAATATTACTCAGCCATAAAAAAGAATGAAATAATGCCATTTTCAGCAATATGGATGGACCTAGAGATTATCATACTAAATGAAGTAAGTCAGACAGTGAAAGACAAATACCATATGATATCACTTACATGTGGAATCTAAAATACAACACAAATTAACTTATCTACGAAACAGAAACAGACTCACAGACATCGAGAAGAGACTTGTGGTTGCCAAGGGGGTGGCTGGAGGAGGGAAGGATTGGGAGTTTGGGATTAGCAGATGCCAACTGTCATACAGAGAATGGATAAACAACAAAGTCTTACTGTATAGCACAGGGAACTATATTCAATATCCTGCAATAAACCATAATGGAAAAGAATATGAAAAAGAATATATGTGTATAATTGAATCACTTTGCTTTACAGCAGAAATTAACATAACATTGTAAATCAACTATACTTGAGTAAAATAAATTTAAAAAAAACAAAAAACACTCCCATACAGCAGATTATATTCTGCCTTGGTAACTGCTGGTATATGGACATTGCATCCTCGCTGGAATATGTGACCCATAAGGAAAGCTCTTTCATATTTTTATTTTTCTATGCTTCACCTTTGCACGTCCCAATGTGGATCAGGGTTCCTTGCAGACAGGAGGGACACAACAAATGACTGTTTACTCGTATGTTTGAACTGAATTGTACTTATTAATCTTTCCTGTGGCTCCCTGGTAGTAGAAGACATATTTCTGGTAAAAGTTTCTATGGACAAACTGTTATGGCCACATGCACCCCCAAAGCCACACACGTGTCCTGCGTGTGCACACACACCTCTCTGTTGTGAATCAGAGGGCGGGACAGCCGTATCTACTATTTCAAAATTTGCTGCTTGTTATGAAGCCAGAGAAAGTGTTGATGTGCTTCTGCGATGGCCAGGTTCCGTGTCTTCTGAGGCACCAGGACATCAAAGAAAACAATGGCCTATGGCCTGATCTTCTTTCATGGAGAAGGGTGTACAGAACTGCAGAGAAAAGCTAAACAAAAAACCTGTCACTGTCAAGACAATAAAAATAACTGTGCTACTGAAGATAAATCAGTAACTTTAATACTCCTCCCCTGCACTGGGCATCTTTTTTTTTTTTAAATTAATTTATTTATCTTTGGCTGCGTTGGGTCTTTGATGCTGTGCGTGGGCTTTCTCTAGTTGCGGTGAGCGGGGGCTACTCTTCGTTGTGGTGCACGAACTTCTCATTGCAGTGGCTTCTCTTGTTGCGGAGCACAGGCTCTAGGCACGGTGGCTGCAGGAGTTGCAGCACATGGGCTCAGTAGTTGTGGCGCACGGGCTTAGTTGCTCTGCGGCATGTGGGATCTTCCCGGACCAGGGCTCGAACCCGTGTTCCCTACACTGGCAGGCGGATTCTTAACCACTGCACCACCAGGGAAGTCCTGAGCTGGGAATCTTAACACAGGAAAGGTGTCTCCCAGCTGAAGTATTGGTTAAAAAGTTGGCCTTTAAATTACATTTGGGCTATTTCTTTTCTGGCTGGCTGTATTTTTTGTCATCTATCTAGAGGCTTAGGAAGACACACAGAAAAATAAATCTCGGTTCCGTTAAGCACACACTCTGGACTTGCATATTTGTTCTTAACTTCGGCCCCTCTTTCCTTCTATCTGCCCCCACCCCGCTCAACCTTCCCCCACCATCAAACACCGGCTCAGGGAAATGTTTACGATTGCTCCAGATACTCAGACGAGTCTACGTCCCTGTAATGACTGTTCATCATAGGAGGCTTCTTTCCTTTTTTTTTTTAATGAAGCTCTAGCGCTCATACCCCCACGAATCCTAGACTCCAGATATAAACTCATATGTGCTTATTTCTCTAGTCAAAAGGGGGGCAAGGAATCACTCCCCTTGTACACTGTCAGTTCAGGAACAAGGGTCAGCAGCGACAGCCATGGGTGCAACGCCAGGGGTACAGACGAGATCAGCACCAGTTAATGCACTGGCCTCCATTTGGAAGCAGGCACAGGGCCCAGCTGAGATGAATCAATATTTAATAATGGTTAGATACAGTTATGTGTGCACGAAGGGGTCTCCTTCCCACCCTCACGGGGAGCTGCTGTTAGCAACACTGCACATCAGCATCTCATAACGCCTGGTGCTAGCTCCTCTGGCAATTCCTATTTTTATCAGCAGTACCATCCGCTTCTAAATGCATAACAAAGATAATAAGCTAACTCCCCAGAAGAGATCTGTCTAGACCGAAGTGGGTAGGGACCGGCGTGTGTTCATAAAGGCCGGTGATGGAATTTTCCTTACGAGAGATGTGGGCTGGAAGGGTGCTCTGTGGTCCAGAAGGAGAGGAAACAACTTTGTTTCTGAGGGTACTTATCAGTGCAGAACTGGAAAGCAGGGCTCCCGGTTCTAGGGACATCATAGAGACGAGAGAGAAAGACTGCAGGCTGCTGCCCTCCCGGCTCCTCCATCCTCTGTCTGTGTAACCTAGAGCGCGTCACCTTTGTCCTACTTCACCTTTCTCATCTGCAATAGGGCAGGTTTCAGCTGGCCGGTTTCCCAAACTTGGCACTGTTGACCTTTGGGACTGGACGCTTCTGTGTTGTTTGGGGCTGCCCTGTCCATTGTAGGTTGTCGAGCAGCATCCCTGGTCTTCACCCACTACGTGCCAGGAGCATCTCTTTCTCCACCTGAGAGTCTAGACAACCACGACTGTCTCCAGACATTGCCAAATGTCCCCTGGAGGGTAAAATCACTGTCACACACCCCACGCCCACCCCTGGAGTCACCGGGCTAGCCAATCTCTAGGATGTCTCCTAACTTTCTTGGGCTCTACGTCTGTCTTTCCCTCCTTGAACATTTCCGTGTAGAGATGTTAGTTAGAGGCGCAGACTGCAATTGTTTGTAAGCTCCTCCCATATACACCCTTCTCTGGTTGCCTAACTGGGGTTCGCTTTCAAAGCCCAGACGTCCTCTGTGCGCCGTGAACCTCACTCCCCAGCCTTCCAGGGCTCAGCGGTGCCGTCTGAGCTGCCACCTTCCTTGGCACCTGCACCAGATGCTCCTCGGTTCCTGCTGCAGAGGCAGGTATCGTGGCCACAAGCACCTCTTGTTCCCAACGTCCCTCCGGGGCCAGAGGTGCCCAGACTGACCCTCTCCTTTGCACTTTACCTACTTCTGCTGGGCTCCCTCTCAGGCCCCCTCTGCAGGTTGCCAGCAACCCAGGGGAGAAGCTGCTGAATGGCTCATTACCCAGGGCAGATGTGTCAGAGGAGCCCCCCCCTGAGCACTGTAATGAACCCTTCAATTGGCTAGGAATGAATGCATTAATCTGGGGCGATTTGAGTCTTTTATCAGGCTGCCTAAAATACACTGCCTTTCCGAAGCTTACTGAGCAGGCATTTCACCCTAAAGGGATATGTAGGAGGGGAGACTATATCGGCACTAACTAAAACAGAACAGCTAAGAAAAATACGAAGTGGGGGGCGCAGAGCAGCAGCTACGGGTGTGCTGAACATACTTGCAGACTTCATCTGGTTTTTTCCAGGGCACCCGAGCCTAAAAAAAATCCCACCATCTGAACAACTTCCTTCCCAGTGAGGATGAAGGAAAGAGAAGCAAGGCTCTGGGAAGGTCCTCAGAGGAGGACATTTTCCTGTGGGACTGTCTAGTGAGGGTAGAGAGGCCAGAGGCCCGCCGGCTCCGTTCCCATCATGCACACGGTGGAGGCTGTTAGACGGATGGATACGGACAGTGGCCTTCAGGGATGCACGGTGCTCCCCTGGACATGGGGCCAAGCAGCCGTGTCCACATACCAGCCAGCAGCACACCCTCTCTGAGAGAATGACATATGTGCAGTCCATGGCCAGTCACCCGAGCTCTCAAACCCTCCTGCGTGAGGTCACAGGGACCCCCAGCCAGGGCGCCTGAGGCAATGGAGCTGGAGCCGGGGCAGAAGCGCAGGACTCCCAGCTCCAGTCCCCAGTGCACTCGGGGCCAAAGGGTTGATGTCTCGGGGCTTATTGTCTTTATTTATAAACTAGAAATGATTACAACTGCCTTGTCTTATAGGGTTTTTGTTAAGAACCAAATTAGGCAATTTATGTGAAAATGATTTCATATCATTAAAGAAAAAACTATGCGGCATGGCTGTGATGCTCTGACCCAAAGGCCGGACCATTTAGGGTGGGATGGGGGAGGGGAAGCGGTCTGTCCCACGCACTGGCCACGTGGGTGAGTAGCAGGGTCTCCACACGCTGCTGTCATCGTGAGGGTTCCTCAGGGAGCCATGACACCAAAGCCAAACCGAAAACGGGAGGCCACCTAAACAGCCTGAGACTTGATGGGGTTTCCACGGAGAAGTCTGGGCTGTTAGAAACGCCAAACTAACGTATTGGCGGGTCTG
>NW_020174430.1:1853263-1918234 GCF_003031525.2 Neophocaena asiaeorientalis asiaeorientalis | reverse complement strand
CCACTGACCAATTCCTGCCACTTTGGCTGCTCTGTTTTCCAATTTGCTCGATCACGCCCACCCTCACTATGATGTGCGCTCATCACGGGCAGGATGTAATGAGCTCCCGCCAGGAGGTCCCCGTGGGGAGAGAGCCGTGGGAACAGCCCTGTGGTCCAGTGTGGTCACCAAGGCTCCTGCAGTTGTCTCTTTCTTTCTGTCACGTCCATTTGGAATCCAGTGGGCTTCCCAAAAGCCTGGGATTGACTGACTTCTATCGTCCTCTTAACCACCTAAGGCACAACCATTTAGATTTGACTTCCTTCTTCGCCTAATCTCTATTTCTGGGTGGAAAAGAGATTCATGGGCAAGTGTGGCCATCATTTGCGATTGGGAATGAATCAAGTCCGGTGCAGCTGTCTGCTTGTAAGTGCTATGACCCGTTATTTGCCTGAGCACAAAGCAGGGTCAGCATTAGAAAATCCTAGCCCAAAAATAACGTGAAAGTGATCGATGCTCCCGAACCCAGCAGCCCCTTCCTACCCTCTCCTGGGCCCTCTCCCAGCTTTCAGAGAAGCCGTGCTCTTGGAGAACTAACTTCCAACCCTCCTCCATGCCACGGATCTGGAGCCTCCTTTGGTGACTGGGACCAGAGTCTCCAACCAGATATTCTTCTTTTAATAACTGACATTTTAAAACTATATACAGCAAACTTAACAATGCCTGGTCATTTATTTTGGAGTAGATTACCACAGCCCGCTTATGTAGCTACTGGGGAGGGAAACAGATAACTATGTGTGGAATAACCGAATCACGAGCAATGGGATAACTGGGTATCATTTTTCATTAGACCAGCACTGGAAAACATCTTTGCATGCATTATAAACGCAGAGCTAATTTCAGAGAGATGCTCTGATGGAAGAAAACCTCCTCTCTTGAGAAAGAAAAGTGAGAAGTGTACATTAAAGGGAACAGCAGAAAGCTCAACATCTCCCGCAAAATACGTGTTCACGCATGTGTGTCGGTAGACAGGCGTGTCTGCATGTACACAGACATGTATGCGCCGCTATGTATATATCTGTATTCATGCACATGTGCTGGGAAGGAGTGAGCAGAGAGCAACAGAGAGGGAACGTGACGTTTAAGCGTGTAATGTCTTCCGACATCCAGCACGTAAGAGATTTTTGTTTTGTTTTCCGTTTTTGTCAAGAAGTTCTTCTATTTCTATAGCACTAAACACAGACACAAGACTTTTTTTAGAGGAACTGGGAGAATAACCGATCAGATATCATCATAAGACTGTCACAATGTATAAACAATCTCAGCCAAAGAATCTGCTGTGCTGAGACAGACTTCAGTAAAAATCCAAATCAACAGAAATTAAAACAACGCAAAAGACGAGCAGGAAACAGAAGCCCAGGCACACAGTTTCACAGGAATGTCGCCTCCTAAACTGCAACACGTGACCTGATGATGTGATGATGTATAGCGTAGGTTCACAGGGACACGGTACATTAATAACGCTGTGTCAACCTGCCTAAAGACCCAGTACCTATAATTGAATATTTTTTACCCAGAAAACTATGTGTAGCTAATGTTTCATTGAATTCACGTGGCAGAATTACAAATAACCTAAATTTTAAAAATGCAGCATTGAAATTTTAGGGTGTTCATCTTTCCCTGGGCCTTTCTTTCAGGTACTAACAACAGTCGAGGGATGGAACAAGCTTCAAGTGGGATCAATGGCTACACCAGCTCTACTGCCAGGTGGGAGGATCTGGAGTGCAGCAGACCTGCCGGAAAAGGGACTTCCTGTTTCCTCTGACCTGAACTGAAAAGGAGCAACTCTTCACCTGGAGCCATCTGGTCTACCTAGCCAGTAGTTGGTGGACAGTCTTAGAGGGAGCGGAGCTTCACCTGCCTGTTACTGCAGTGCCTTCTACACCTGGGCAAAGGAGAGTCCAAAGAGAATGAAGGGAGAGGAGTCTGCTTTGGAATTGCTCAAGGAACTAGGGGGTCAACTCAGTATCAACCTCTCTTCTCCAAGACAGTAAAGTGGGCAGAGAAGGGACAAATCCTTTTCTCCAGCCCTAGCAAGGAGGCAGACATTTTGGTGGGATTTCCCCCTTTTGGTGGGTGGACACAGGATATGATGCAGGAAGAACCATGGCTACCCCTACAGTCAGTCCTTTCCAGAGAGGCTCTCTGTCCTATTTTAGTTCAACTGCATGCATAGGAGATGCTGAGATCAAATGATTTTCCACAGTAATAGCATAGGTAACATTCACCAAGTAGCTCACAGGCAAGGGTGCAGGTGTTGCAGGAGGATAGCCGGGTGCAGGCATCAGATTCTAGAGCAGTGATGGTTGCCATTCGGCAATGGAGAACGTGAGGCTGTTTGCCTTGACTACGGGGAAATCAGTGCAATCCTTTAGATCAGCGAAACGAAGGCGCTCTGCCTTTGCTGGTGCACCTTTGCTTATTCGATAATGATTCATAATTTCCAAGCACTCACTAAAATCCTTCATTCTTGAATCAGAGCATGGTGACTGGGATTGGAAGCATTTTACAGCAGGATTTTCCCACCTCTGGTCTCCAGAATATAATATGCCAACAGCATTCCTTCTGGGTAGCGTGGTATATTCAACAAATAAAAAGTTCATGCATTTGTATAAAATTATTCTTTTTCAATAATTAAATATTGTAAGAATTATTTTCTGAATTCAGCTGTTTTTTTTCCTACCAATTAGATAATTTAGTTTCACCCAATAGTACTTACTGTTTTCAAATACAATAAAGAGAGTGGCAGTTAGCCTAATTAGGGTGTGTGACTATTTCTTGGAGAAGGGATGCAAAGTTTCTACAGTTTCTTAGATCCAGAGAAAACATACTTGTCCCGCTTCTCCCAAGGAACATAGAGCTTTTTCACGTGGCACCTGTGTTTAATAAAGGTAGTGATATCAGTTTTAGAAAATGATCCTAGGAAATGCACAGCCCATGGGTTCTTCCCCTTAATGGTGATTGCAAATTTGGCTCCAGAGTCCCGTAAGGATGATGTCCACTAATCTACTGAAGAAGTAGACTAGAGTCTACTGAAATGAAAATTCCTTCAGAAAAAGGAAGACTGTGTCTTCCCGGTATTATGTTAAAGTATCCAGCAAGGTGCCTGGTGCCAAGCACCAACTGGAAATGATTAAAGCAGAGCTGCAGGAGTCAAGGACCTCAAATGCTCTGCCTGTTTGCTTCACTGCCAAGTGTAGCCGGAGGGACACAGTACACTCGTCGGGAACAAGTTGCTGCACCTCTCCCTGGAGTCCTGTGGGTCTTCACAGAGTCCTTACAAACGTGTGCATTAATGCATGCGTTGAATAGCCATTCCCTGAGCACCTACTATGTGCCAGTCCCACATAACAGAGGTAGAAATGAATAAGAAAGGAACATTCAGGGCAAGGGCATGCCAGCAGGTGTAGAGGTTGACAATATATGGAACAAACACTGCACAGCGTCACCATGTGATGTGCATGGACCAAGTGTGATGGGCACACAGGGAGGAGGTCAAGGGTGGGGATACAAAGAAAGCTGCCATGTGTTTGGGTCTTCCAAGGCTGCAAAGGAGAGGAGAGTGTTATAGGAAGAAGAAACAGCATGTGTGTGAAAACTAGGAGAAGTACAATCTCCGAGATGCTGAGGAATGAGTTGGTCCATGTCCCTCTATTGTAACCTGAGTGGTGACAAGTGGCAGAAGACAGTGGCAGAAAGATAATTTCGGGTCCCGTTTTGTAGGAGTTTATATACCTTACTAAAGAGTTTCGTTTTTATCTCACAGGGAATGGCAGCCACCAAAGGATTCCAAGCAGGAGAGTAATAACATCAAATCTTTGTTTTGGAAACATAATGCTGACAGCAATATAGACTGTGTATTGGAGGGTACTGGTTAGAGGAAGTTACTATTATTACTACCACCATTATTATCATCTTCACCACCTCACCACCACTGCTCCTCATTTTTTTTTTTTTTTTTTGCGGTACTCTCAACCACTGCGCCACCAGGGAAGCCCCTGCTCCTCACTTTTAACCTTACTTTACCTGTAGGCAACGACTACTGTTTGTGAGCATCCACAGTGCTTTAACCATACTGCCTCGACCAATCACTGCAGCAACCCTATGTGACAGGTATTATTACTATTTTTTTTTTAATTTTACAACTTTATCGGAGTATAATTGCTTCACAATGGTGTGTTAGTTTCTGCTTTATAACAAAGTGAATCAGTTATACATATACATATGTTCCCATATCTCTTCCCTCTTGTGTCTCCCTCCCTCCCACCCTCCCTATCCCACCCCTGTAGGTGGTCACAGAGCACCGAGCTGATCTCCCTGTGCTATGCGGCTGCTTCCCACTAGCTATCTATTTTACGTTTGGTAGTGTATATATGTCCACGCCACTCTCTCACTTTGTCACAGCTTACCCTTCCCCCTCCCCATATCCTCAAGTCCATTCTCTAGTAGGTCTGTGTCTTTATTCCCATCTTACCCCTAGGTGCTTCATGACATTTTTTTCCCTTAAATTCCATATATATGTGTTAGCATACGGTATTTGTCTTTCTCTTTCTGACTTACTTCACTCTGCATGACAGACTCTAGGTCTATCCACCTCATTACAAATAACTCAATTTCGTTTCTTTTTATGGCTGAGTAATATTCCATTGTATACATGTGCCACATCTTCTTTATCCATTCATCCGATGATGGACACTTAGGTTGTTTCCATCTCCGGGCTATTGTAAATAGAGCTACAACGAACATCTTGGTACATGACTCTTTTTGAATTATGGTTTTCTCAGGGTATATGCCCAGTAGTGGGAACAGAACACAGGTATTATTATTAAGCTTATTCCACATACAACATAGAGCAAGCTGAGGGAAAACGCTTAAGGTCACCCAGCTAGTGAGTGACAGAAGTATGATTTGTACACGTGGAGTCCACAGCCTTTACACCCTTCACCTCATCACTGCTTGAAAGTATTAAAAGTCCTCGAGAAATGGCAGAGGTTGACCTAAGACAGAAAGAAGTAGAGTGGAAAGGAGTTAAGGAATATTTGGTCAATGAAACTGTAAGACTCAGCGACTTAAATAAACAACACCAACAAAACAGATGCGTACCATAAAGAGAAAGAAATACTTGGGAATTCCCTGGTTGTCCAGTGGTTAGGACTCCACGCTTCCACTGCAGGGGGCATGGGTTTGACCCTTGGTCAGGAAGCTAAGATCCCACATGCCATGTTGTGCGGCCAATAAATGAATAAATCCACAATAACGAGACATACTTAAAAGAAATAGTTGCAGATGATTCTGAGCGTGGTTGACTGAATGTATGTTGGTGTCATTTGTTGAGATGCAACATACCAGTTGGGTAGACTTATCTCATGGAATATGCAGTGGGCACTTCTCATTCTTTCAAGATATTACCTGGACTCTGAACCCTCTTCCTATATATCAGAAACCCTAGGTAGTGTGAGTCTAGTCTGAAATCTGGTAAGGCCAAAAAGTTGTGCTTTTACACTCCAGTAGCTGGAGAATGGACATATCATCTGGTCTCTGTGTGCTGGGTGCTCTTGCCAAGGACCCTGACTCTATAGCAAGTGATGAAAACAGGCAGGAACACTTTGGAATTCATTCTTGTTGGGATGTCTGGCGCTCAGAGGTGTCAGAAGGACCACAAAGGTGCCAAGAACGGTTCCTATGTTAGCTGTTGTGGCCACAATGCCCTGGAGAGACTCTTCCTGTATTGTGAATTTTTTTCTGTGTATTGACCTCTTTCACATTTTTGAATCAGCCCTCTGTGAATTTCATGAGGTCTACAATATAGCTGCAATCAATTCCTTTTTTGTTGAGTCAACCCGAGTCAATTTCTGTCGATTGAGACCAAGAACCCAGTTAGGTACAGGAGATAATAAGGGCAGTTTGAAATACGTTGCGTTCAAGTTGTCTGCAGAGTATACATGTTAAGATGCTCATTAGACAACTTGTCATCAGGTGGGAATTTAGAGGCAGAGAACACCCTGAGGCCTGTCCACGAGGATCTCCAGCTAATGCCATGGCTGAGTAGCAGCACCTGGGAAAAACATGAAAGGAAGAGACTCCAAGTTGAAACCCAGAGGAATGCCAGCACTTTTGATTTATGAGAAGGATTTAGGTTATTAAACAAAGGGGACTGAGATGGAGTGGGTCAGAGCTGGGTGAATGTCAGGAGAGAGCTGTTTTATGAAAAATTAGAAAAAAATATCAAGAAAGAGAGTGGTAGCAACGACATCAATTTCAGCAGAAAGAGTACTGAAAAGATGCCCTGGGAGTTGACACTAAGAAATTACTGGTGTCCTTAGAAGAACAGCTTACCTCTTACTAACTTATTCTGAGATCCTCAGGTAAAATGGGTAATATTAATTACAGTGTTGGAAGACAGACCATATCCACACAGTGATGGACCAGCTTTATCACTGCTTTCCTCTCCATTCTTCTTCTCCCTCTCCCTCTTCCTCTTCTCCTCCCTCTTCCTCTCCCTCTCTATTGCTTTTCTTTCACCGTCTCCTTCTTTTTTCGGAAACTCTTTCCGGGAAGGGGCCCATGTTTGCCTGGGACTGGTAGCAGCAGAAAACACTGGAAAGGCAACCTGACAACAGGAAGCTTCACCAGATTTAATTTTTCATCCTCTAAGGATACGTGGGGTGGAGGTGGCGATCTGAACTCTTCACTTTGGTGACTATAAAGGCATCAAACTTATAAGAGATTAGTAACTCAGGTCTTTGTGTTTGTGTCCAGCTGCCCAGGACACAACTTACAGAAGATTTTGAGAGGGTTTGTTTTGTTTTCTTCTCCTTTGGGCTTGGAAACCTAGAGCTTGCAGTTCTGGAATCAAGGACAGACCAAAACTACTTGTTTAGGGGAAGCTATTCAGTTATATAAAATTTCTACTCTTTGTAATTTTCCTTTAAAGATTTAAAGACATTTTCCCCTTTTTTCTTGTTCCTTTGAAGTTGTCTGCTTCACTTCTTGGCTAATCTCTGCTTTTAATAATAATCCATCACTGTTTAGTAGCTTCTTTAAAAGTCGTTTTTGACTTAACATGACTGTCAACTTCTCTCTGCCTCCCAAATGCCCTTGCTAATCATCTCCAACATCTCTCTATTGGATAATTTCATCCTCTTTAAGGACGCTCTTAATTCTCTTTCATCATCACAGGTTGTGAAATAATTTATTAGACTGTGAATACATGATACAAAGTGAATGTGAAGTTCCATACGGAATGAATCACCTTTCTCTCCAGACCCAATCAGTCTCTCTTTTATATTCCAAAAGCTCTTAAACGGGTGTTCACGGAACTTTAAAAAGGTTTAAGGAAGAGTATCAGATTTTCCAATAACTTTTTGAAAGTGTATGTGAAGTAACATTGCTATATTATCGCTTCCGATTTCAAGTGAAAAAAGTGAGATTCAGAGAGGTTAAGACACATGTCACAGTCAAACAGCCAGATTTTAAAACAGCCAGTCAGCTCTCAGTGCTAAACCACTATGTTATACTACCCCGCGATCGAGGCATCTTCCCATTCTGCTTCAGTTTCCTTACTCTCCATGCCAGTCACCAAGTCCCATGGATCTTCATTGGTGAAAAAAGCATTTGACTCTACAGTTTATCCATCATCATGGCTAATTACCTTAATTCAGGCCATTCTCACTGCTCCCCTGAAATTACTAGACTAGGGTATGCCAGTTTTGTACCCTCTCCAGACCATCTTCCAAAATGACTTCAAGTTATCTTTTCAGAAATGCAAACCTCCTTGGCGTATAATATTTTAAAGTAGTCCCTTTTCTTTTCTTTTTTTTTTTTTTTAAAGTAGTCCCTTTTCATTCAGGTTAGCGGTGTGTAAAACCTTTAGCTAAGTGTAGAAACTGAGGACCTTTAGGACTGGCATGTTTACACCTCTGCAAGCTTATGCTTTACTGTAAGGTGCCCATTCAATCAATCTCTCTCTCTCTCTCTCTCTCTCCCCCACACACACACACACACACACACACACACACACTCACAGCCTTTGCCTATCCACCCCTACTTTTCAATCGTTAGTGCCCATAAACTGCATTAGGATCCTTGTACCATCCTCCTCTCCCCAGAATTTTCTCTCATGCATCCATTCTGGCTCCTTAGATCAGCAGATGCTCTATCATCACACAGCTAACTTCTAGCCCTTTAATTCTAGACCCAATCTAGATGCCTCACCTGACTCCTCTACCTTGAACCAGGTCAGTTTTAACCCTCTCTTTCGTTTCTCCAGCATCTTACAACAATTCATTGCATTAGATGTTAACAAAGGGTGGGGCATCCCGAAAACTCTTTGAGAACAGCAATTCTCTTTTATCTCCTAATACGCAGACAGCACAGAGCGCCTGAAACATGGCAGGTACTCAATAAATGAATGGCGAAATATATAAAATCAGGACTAAAAAGTGAATTCAGCTTACTTAATTAATGTAATTGTTTGAACTGAATAACTGAAACACCCAAGTTTTTCTTTGCTTTGAATCTCTCAATCCAACCGACAAATTAAATGTTAAATTCTAATAACCTACATTTCCCATAACACTGAAAAATCACTTTTGTTCTGAATAAAAATCTTTGCTCTCTTAGATGGTCTGTATCTACACTAATGAAATCCTTATTATTTCGATTCAGTTTTTAATCGCTTCTTCCCCATCATGTTTTCTTGATGGACAAATGATGAGCATTCCTACCCCACACTCAAGTTTTAAAATAGACAAAGGATCCACATGCACAAAAAACACAAGTTGTCAGTTGTCCAGGGCATATTTAAAACAACATTAAATTATACATAATTACGTATTGTATATATTTATATATGTTAAATTATATATATATATATTAATTAAATTATCCGTAATTATTTATATTCCACAATCTCCATGATAAACTTGAGACGTCTTACAATGGAAACACAAGATAAAAGAGTAAGTAAACACATAAAGTAAGGTCCAAGGAAAAGAAGAATACCTCAAATGGCAATCATAAATGTTAACACACAGTCTGATGATAAGCTTTAAATTTCTTTTCGATAAAGGGCAAAATGGGAATGATATTCAGTGATATGAATGCTGTGTTAGGTAAGAAGGAAGCACTGCAGCTTTTCCAGATAATAAAGAAAAAAACAGGTAACTTACATCATATTAAAGTTTGTCCCCGCCTTTTTTTTTTTCAAACAGGTACTAAGCATAATCTATGTGTTTATCCCTGAGACCTCAGCCAAGGGATGAGGCTCTGATGGTCCAGAGTTTCCCTATCTATAAGAAGACACTTTTCCTATCTATGACATGTACTCCATGTTCTCTAAGACCTATATCATTTTATGTTCCATAAAAATTTTAAATACTGGCATCAACATGGATATGTATTCTAAAATCCAGTTTACTGTGAGTTAGTCAAGTCTCTGAATTACTCCATTATTAGTTTTCATTTATTTTGTCATGTGTGAAGAGTAAAAAAAAGTTGCTTTGGAACATTTATAATCTAACACTGAATAAGGAAGCAAACAGTATCCTGGATTAAGATTGTGTCTTTATTTTTAAAAAGGTTTTGAACAGTTGCCTGAAGCAACTGGGAATTAACTGAGGTCTACCTGGTCAGGATAAGTAAATTAGTTCACAGCCATTAAGGCAGAGATCCTAATCTTCCCAGTATTTTACCCCATCCCCCACTGGGGCTTCACTGCTTTCAACAACAAGATTTTCACTAGTTCTCGGCGTTTCGTCAGTCTGCTTGGTTCATTGCTCAGGTGTGGAACCACTGAACTCAATTATGACTCCATGCATAGAGTTTTGAAGGATAGCATTACTAAGAGGTTGCTTGTTAGGAAAAATTCAAATGTCTTCTGAAATGTTCTGTATTTTATCTGACTTGCTGTAAAATATCCTTATGTTTAGCAACGAAACGACAGTAAGGATAATAATATGAAGTCAGCCTATCTTGTCCCTTGCTCCACTTTGTGGTAACGTAAGCACACGATAACGTATTAATGTTCTGGTACTCGACAGCTGGAATTGCTGAAGCTATGAAATTGAGTCATACCGTGCTTACTGGACTGGAGTTTACTTGTCTAAAGCCAACTGAATCAGAATGAAAGGGAGTTTCTGTCCATGGTTCTGAAAGAAATTGGTCAAATCCCACAGGATTCGATACTGAACAAGTTCAAAGGAAACTCTTATGTGGAATTGTGCATGTATTGTGATGTCTCTAATAAATCAATTACTTTCTGGCAGCAAAACGTCACAGCATTTCAAACTCTGATAATCATCCCCACTTTGTTGAGCTTTAGGCTGTTATAACCCACACAATCTAGCAAGGAACGGCATCAAGCAGAAGGTTGAGCAACAAAGAAACAATAGACTTGAGGCTCATATACTTGACTAGGATTCAGAGAGGCTAAATCCTTCCTCACTCCCCGAATACTAGGGCATATATAGATATAATACCGCATGTCAAGCATAATCTGTGAGGACATCTACTGCTTGGTGTCTTCTTTGGAAAGTCCTTTGGCATTTACAGAGAAAAGTCTCTCAAATATTTATTTCTTCAGCACCGCTGTAAGCATGATCGCTCTTGTTACTTATATAATCTAGTTTTACACCCTTCAAATGACAAGGTGTGACAATATCTTCTACTCGCTATATTGCAAAAGGGAAAGAAACTGACTTCAACTTAAAAGTACTTCATCTCCTATCGAGACGAAAACTCTTCCTGAAACTAATTTTTCTATGTGTGCATTCTTTTTTATCTTTGAAGGATGACTCTCTCTCTCTAACTGACCAAAATGCCCCAAACGTATCTTTTACAAATGGCCGCCTTGTATCACCTAGCCCTGTGCGCACAGCCCCACCTGAGGTGCGTCACCTGACTCCTCTCCCTTTGCGGTGAGAAGCCGTGTGAGTTTCCCAAGGGCTGGTGAGTGAACACACCTTCTGCACACCACACAGATTCACTTCTGCACACAGTGACATGAAACTGGGGGGCACGATCTCAACGCACTTTGATGTCAAGCATATGTTAGGACCACACTAAAGGGTAATGGTACAGAAATAAACAAAACACCTGCCTGGCTCTTGTCCGGAGTGAAATGAGGGCAAAGGGAGCACCCTTGAGATGGATAATCCCAGAACAATGTAGGGAGTGCTGCCGTCATGAAAGGAACAAAACTCTTTGAAAGTTCAAGGACGGAGACCCACAGCTTTCTTGAAATGGGGTTGGGTGGGGAGTGGTACTCTAAGAGTGGCTTCTCAGAGAAGGCAGTTAATTTCAGTCTTAGAGAATGGGCTAGTTTGTTTGTTTGTTTCAGGCTGAGAAGGAAGTTGCAGAGAATGGCGGGATCTTAACTAAAGGTTCTGTTATACCTCTCACAACCACTCCCAACTCTCAGTCTCTGCATCTCCATCTCCAGGAAAGTGGAGGAATTACTCTTCATCTGCCATAGAGACTATGTTCTGTTATATTCTGAATTTCTACAAACTTGGTTGACTTTACCAAATCTGAGGTTCTAATGCTTACGGAGCAGAAGGGCAGGAGACAGGGTGTGGACATACGTGGGGGGATAACACTGTGGGCTAAAAAAGAGAGCAGGGCTGAGAGGGACGTGGTGATCCCTGCAGAGCAGAGAGAAGACCCCAGGCTGAGGTGGGGAGGAAACGTGCCTCCACCCACTCTTGTCACTGAGAACCGAGGTCACCGCACACCTTTGCTTAGAAATCTTAACATGTATATATTCTGCACTAAATCATTCTCTAGTACCTGAGTTGGACACTTTCATTACCCACTTTATTTGCAAAGCCGCAGCCTCCTACCTCCCAGGACTGCATGTGGCAGAGCCCCTCCGGCATGCTGCAGGGGAAAGTGCGGGTCCCTGGTCCCCTGGTTCAGAACATCCACGTCAGATAAACATGAAGTCCTGTTACTCAGAAATATCCATCTAAGGACAAGAGAGGATTTGATGACCGTTAACTCTGCTCCGCACTCCTCTTCCTGCCTCACAGTCACCTCCCTCTCCAGAGCAACAAGCATGTGAACACAAACAGACGTGAGGCTTTTCAAAAAGTAATGAACTCGGAGACACTGGAGCCAAGGCGAGCGTGGTTTAAGTGCAGGGCTCCAGCAACCCAGAGAGGCCATCAATTATACAGCCCTGCCGTCGAGGAAGCAAAAATAATATTTCAAAGAGTCACTGCCAGAGAGAGAAAGAGAAAGAAGAAAATGCCACAGAAATCACACCATTCAGAGCAAAAAGCAGTTCCAAAAGCAGAGATGAGTCGATAAATCCCGCCAAGGCAGCTCCCTCCACCCAGAGGGAAAAAGGCAGGACATGGCAACTTCCGTCCTACCCAGCCCTTCATCCAACACACCTGAGTCCATGATGTCACTCTGTCAGCCTTGTTTTCGGTTACCCCTTGGGGTATGTAGAAAAGCACATTCTTCATTTGTCAATCCATTCCCAAACATTTGTGAGAGCTTAACAGTACATATCACGGGATATAAGTACAGGAGTCATTTCTTTGTATTTCACCAGCTCACATCCGTGTTGTAATTTTATTCTTAACAATAACTATTTGAAGTAGGGAAAGGATCACTATTATGTCTATTTAGCAGACAACAGAATCAAGGCCTGGAGAAGTTCAGTGACTTGTCCAAGGTCAGCCAAGGTTAAGTGCCCAGCAAAGGGTCTAGAAAGCAGAAGTCCATCAGGAAACATTTTTTGGTAATAAAGCGTGATGAGACTAAATCATTAAGTATCTGAGTCACGGAGCTGGTCCTCCAGTAGCCAGTGGAGTCCTCTATCCAAGGCCTCTCTCTGTTGAAGGCAATCTATTAAGAGGTAGGTAGGGTCAAAGTAGGTAGGACCAAACCGCTTATCGTCGAACCCCAAAGAACAGAAGACACACTCTTTGGCTAGAGCATTCTGGAATGTTTTTGGTAGATGCTGTCATTGCAGGTGTTGTTCCATGCTTTTAAGAGAGCAGGGATGGAGACGGTCCAACACTTAAGAAAAAGGTTCAGCCCATTTAGGCTGTACTGTGGTTAAAAATAAATGCTTCATCTTACAGAAGGGAGGGGAGTGAGAAGACCAGCAGCGCTGTAGCCAGGGGGCTTCCCTCTTTACTTTCTTGGACACTAGTTATACTCTCTGAGCCTCACTTTCTTCACTTAGAAAATGGGCCTGATAATACTTGCCCTGCTGCATAAGCTGCTGGTGATAGAAGACAGGAAAGACACTTTATTAAGTCACATGCATACAACTAGAGTCTGAGAAACTGTCCTCTGAGGATCTCAGCATCCCCTCACGGAAAGGAGGAAATGGCGAACCAACTACACACCTCTGGTCGAATTACCAAAATAGCAAAGAGTAGCGGCGGCAATCATAATGCTTATTCACGTCGGTGTAAACCAGCGTCGTGGTTTAAAAATACAAAGAAAACGAACAGCGATAGTAAAAAGCATAGGATTTGGAGTAGTCAGAACAGAAGTCCCAAACCCCACCTCCTCTGTGCTCAGGAACAGTCATAAACAGATTACTTAACCTCTGACTCCATGGTCATAAAAGGGTAATGATGAAGAGATCGAACTCAAAGCTTCTACTGAAGTTTAAATTAGAAATGTGCATATAGGAGATAACACAGAACCTGGAAAACATGTGGAGCAATTATAATAATTATTTGTAGTATTACAGGTTGTCTCACTCTTGGCACATTTTCTGCGTAAGGACGGGTGGATTGACGGGGAGTTATTTCCCTCTCTTCTAGATAAGCTGGGAGATGTTTAGACACAGAGAGTTACAGGAGGACATGTGAGGGGCATGACTTTTTATACCAGTCCTTTGGTATTACAATTGATCTTGCCTGGTTTCCTCCTCCTGCACTGATCTGTTCAGAATGCTTCTGACACAAATGCAATCAAATTCGCCAATCAAACATGGCAAACGCAATCGAAACAAAGGGCACAAGTGGTGCTATTTCCAGCACAAATGATCAGTTCCTGAGTTTCTGACAGCTTCAGACGGAAAAATCAAAATAACTTGAGACAGAAATAGCCCAAAGACCCTGGGCCCCCAACCCATTTGCAATAGTCCTATGGGACCTGGGGCCCTCCACGATGCACAAATACAGGATTACACATCTTGTGAGGCTGCGTGCTCGGGGCACCTGGGAATTAGCTGGCCTTTCCAATACTGTCTCTAATTTTTTTTTTAAAGTAGATTTTAATAGTCTCATTCCTCTGTAAGGCCAAAACATATCTATATCACCCAACCAAACTTAGGGTGATTTCTAGCCAATGAACAGATTTTCCCCAAGTCCTGTTTTTTTTGTAGAGAAGCCTTGTGTTCTCTGAACACATTTTCTGACTGTGTCTCAGCCAGAGTGCTGAGAAAAGGGAGTAAAGTAGATGAGAGGAACCAGAGGGAGGCAGACACAGTTCGTGCAAACCACCCGTGGTTTTTAACGTGTAGACATTACAAAACATCTCTGTATGAAAGTCGACAACTGCTAACCCTTTACCCACACCAAGTTCTGCAAGAGCAGAACCCTAAATAGACACACACCCTATCATCTCTCCCCTCTCCCCAGCCTTCGGTGATTGGAGTAAGTGTGGTCACCTGACTCAAACGAAGACCATCTGACTTGAGATCCTGCTAACCTGAACTTGAGGCACCAAAACCAAGTCACTTGGCTGAGATCTGTCAGCTGTGTGGATGTGCAGAGAGGCAGGCCAGGGCCGCATGTGAGATGAAGTCAGGGGGACCAGAGAAACCCTAAGGAAAACATTCAAGAGGTCATAGGAGAATCGAGGAAAGAAGCAAACATAAGGAGACCACAGCCCCCGTAGAGAGCGAAGAGGATCCCAGGCCCTCCTTAGAGGGTTTGCTGTTCCTCCTGTTTCCACAGCACCTGCCCATCTTTCCAATAAACCCTCTTCTACTATTTGAGTGAATTCCTGCAATTCAACTGGAGTTTTCAACCATGGCACAGAGTGGGCTGGGAGAAACTGTCAGTGAGGGAAGCAAACAGACAATAGAGGCAGAGGCATGAAAGGATATTATCCTTTATTAAGGGGTCAGCAACAGGACAGGCGGGGACTGGATGAAGGTCAGAGGGTGTGTTTGGTCTCCGTGAGCTGGGCTGCCCCGGGAGAAAGTTAGTGAACATCTAAAGAGAGAAGTAGAGACACTAGAGTCTCTCACAAGATGAATGATGAGGAATTAGAGATTCATTCAACAACCCACATTTACTGAGAACGGTATCTGACATTCAGTGGATGATACTTGAACCCCAAAGAGTTACATCTTTTGGGTAAAGAGATAATTAGAATATAATGAGGTAAGTACAAGGAGAAACCTATGCAGTGCTTGAACTACCACTTAGGGGAGAAGGGGAGACTTAAGGAACGTTAACAGGCATCGTCAAATATTACAATTTCCAGCATGAGGTCAGGACCATTTGGGCTCATTTTCCTACTTCCAGCACTCAGGACAGTGGCTGACACATAGCAGGAGTTTAACAAGTATTCGTCAAATTGAATTTTAAAAAATACGGAATGCTTCCTAATATTAGGCATTTCACCTAGTTTTAATCCCCCCTCACAATAAACTGATGAGTGGTTATACTCAGGCCATTATAAATGAGAAAACCAGAACTCAGAGAGATTAAGTATCAGACTGAAACATACACAACTGCTAATATTCAGCCGTTTTGATCTATAACTTATGGAAATTTACATGGGTAGTAAGATTCAAAATTCGCATCTCTCTATTCAAAGCCAAGCACTTTTTATCACTGCAAAGGATTCAACTTATTCTATGTAGTTCTAGGAGAATAACCAAGAGGCAGACATTAGAAGGAGGCACATTTTTGGCTTAATATTAAGAAAAAAAAGTTAGAGCTCTTCTAAAGGAAATAGGACCTACATGACTAGATGGTTCCCCATCATTGACAGTCTTCAAATGAGTGGTAGTTTCTATTTACTACCCACCTACCTACCTCCTATTATGGAGAGACTCAGGTTTGGGGAAAGGAATTGTGGGAAGATACAGGACCTGGGGTTTCTACGTGTGTTAAGAGCACGTCCTTTATTCTTTGGGGATATGAGGGAGGTTGGGGAAAATGAAGCAGACAGTGTCTTCTACCTTGACCTTCATGTATTTTCAGTGAAATATTCCCCAAGAATCTTTTTCAGTTGCACATGATGTGGGCACACAGGCTTAGTCAGCCCTTGGCCCTCAGCATCTAAAGGTTAACATTCGGCAGGTGTCAGGGGCCAGCCTGGGTGGTTGTCTCCCTCTCTGTCCCAGAGTGAGACAGTCCTCACCCTTCTCCTAAACCCCAGCCTTTTACCAGAGGCTCTGACAGTTCCTGGCATAACTTCCTAACACTAGAATTCTGAAGATGTAGGATCTAGTAGGGCACAGAGAGAAAGATGGGATGAGCTGAAGTCCAGGCAGGAGATGGTCACAGCTCTCTGCAAACCTCCAGAGAGACACCGACATGCTCCAGTCCTGCCAGGGAAACTCCCATCAATATTTACTTCCAGTTATTCTCCTGTTTGTCTGTCGGTGTTGAAGGCAAAGACACGATGCTCCCTCTGTGTCTCATCTCCAGGCTCAGGCCAGTGGCAATGCCAGTCCAGGAGGCTATTCTCAGGATGGGGAATTAAACATGGAGATCGCCCTAGCTAACACAGCTGGCTGGAGACGTCTACATCCCGCAGAAAGGGTTTTATAAAGTGTGTGATGGCTCCATCCTACCATGGATTGACGTAGTTAACCACTCAGCCACTGGCCCTTAGAAAGAAAAGAAAGGAAGATGAAATGAGAATGAACCAGAGGTCCAAAATAAGTGAAAAGCCAAAGGATTGCGTGATTAGAACAGATGACTCAAATCCTAGGAATAATAGAGACCAAAACAAAAGGAGGTGAATGGATAATGGATTAGATAATGTCTAAAGAGCTCTGATGTCTGATTCCAAAATCAATTCAGCACACCAGTCGTCTGCTCAGTAGTTCTGGCGGTGTGACTCCAAAAGACCTTCCTGGTACAACCTGAATCCCAAGGGGGCCAGGCTTCCGGGTCTGGTATGAGTATAAAGCCAAGATCTGCTTTACACAAGCTCAGTCTTTTTTATCCTGCCCTGGGAAGCGAGCTACTCCCAAGTGTGGGCTCCTCCCCTTCCTGCAGACAGATTTCTCTCAGGCCTTGGGTTGACTTAAAGATTCCCCAGGAGATCTGGCCTGGAAATCAGTTCCAAAAGCCAAAAAAAGCTGAGGAGAGCCAGATTAAAGTATCGGCCCAGAATTTATGCTCTAGACTTAAGGTTTAATAATGCAACAGAAAATCAATATTTAATAAAGCAAATGATGGAGAAAAACGCTGCCCAGGAGATGAGGCTGCTACACTGTTTTCAGATGGCTCGGTCCCAGAGGAGGCTGGTTTGGCAGAAGGCACTGGAGATGAGGCTGACAAGAGAGGCCGGCATGCAGACAACCGCAGGTCCCCCTGATTCCTGTTCTGTTACCTCTGGGCGAGCTAGCCATTTTTATTAAAGGACTAACATAGAATGACGATGAGAGTGCTATAAGATACCCAACAGAGTAGGGACAGACGGACCAAGCCAGGCTTCAATCAGCAGCCCAGGACTGTCCAGACCCAGGCAAGAGGGCCTCCTAAATTCACAGTCCGTTTGGAGAAAGGGGAGGGTGAGGATGGGCCTGGATTTGTACCTCTTTAGATGGACTCCAGAGAGGGAACAAGAGATGAGCCGTTCCAGCCAAACTCATGGTAAAATCAGCAGTAGGGTGGAATGTGTTTGCTCAGCACAAGCAATGTTGTCAACCGTGGCTTGCACTTAGTAGGGATACAGATTGCCACTGAGTGATTCATGTATCTGGAGAAGACGGGGCCAAGGAATGCAAAGTTTCTTGGGTGCTCTCTGATTACAAGGTGGATTGTGAGGTGTTTCTGAGCTGCAGGAAAACTTAACGGAATTAGGTCTCTAGGCTGCCTCCTTTGTAGCAAATTAAATATTTCTGGTTAGTCGTTTTTCATTGGAAATTATTCTTCCCTTTGGGGGCAAAACATGCTTCATCCTGTTTATTTCTCATTGACCTAGACATGTGAGTCATAGTTCATTTCATATTCTTATTTGGCTAGAAGGAAATACAGTTGTTAGATAGCCAACAACCTTTGGTGAGGAGAGAAGGCTATACACATCCACCCTGAACAAGCTCATTGTGTCTCCTGTTACTGAAACTATGCATGGCCACCATGTATAATGCAATACATTCTTTGAGTTACTGTGTCTTCCATTCATCTAGGGCTCCCAGTGTAGCTGGGAAGAAGTACAGACAACTCAAGCCAATATGTTGTTCATAACTTAAGAAGACTCAGGCTAGGTATGTGCCAGCCACTGCCTGAATAGGAATGAACTCATTTGTGATGGACAGACTAGCTACTCCCATTTGTTCTCTAAAAACACAGAGTGGAGACAGCACAGTGTATTGCTCTTCGTTAATTAGGAAACTTCTTCAGAAATCCTGAATGCAACTGTAAATATTTGCTTCAGACGAAAACAAGTCAATATGAAAGGAGGAGAAGATGTGAGGAACCCAAAGCCCAAACAGTAAGGAATGAGGTCGGTCTTGCTTATCCTTGTACACGCCAGCCATAGAGTTGGGATGTATTGGGTTGGCCAAAATGTTCGTTTGGGTTTTTTCGTGAATTTTTACTGAATGAATGAATGAGTAAAATTTGTTGAAAAAGGAGCCTGCTGTGTGGGGAGTTGAGAGAGAGAAGGTCAAATCCAATAGCACGGTTTGGGAGATGTCCAGGAAGAAACCACAGCTCAGCCATTGGTTTATCCTGTGAATTTCTCATCACATCACAGGCATTCTATAAATAGAAGACAATGGCCCTCTCATATCTCTGGCAAGTAAAGAGCTATGAGGCTGAGGTGGCAGGCAGGTTTCAGAAAGTAGCCTTAATGCGAAAAATGATGGCCAAGGACACAGAGACTCTCACCCTATTCCTCTTGTTTGGGCTTCACTTCCTTCCAAGACTGACAAATTTTGTGTCTGCATAAGTCTCTAAACATAAGTTTAGAGTTCTGAAATTCTCAGTTCCAAATAAGTGTCGTGATCAATTCCTATCCAGTCCTAGACTACCCTGGAAGAGATTTCTGCCGCAGTCTGATAACTAACGCAGTCTTATTTAGCATGAGTGGAAAAAGAGGGCTGAATCATTGCAAAACTGACATTATAGGTCTAGAAAACGGGTCTTGGAACTTCAGAGATTCAAAAACATGAAAAAAAAAAAAAAAAACCTAGGTCATGTTTTCCAGAATACATTACAGGAAACTCTGGGGAGAGTGAGGAGAAAAGCTGCATGACTGTGTCTAGACTCCAACAAGCAGGATACAGCAGCAAAAGACAGGGAGAACTTGGGCCATAAAGGGCCTTAGGTGAAAGTTTTCAACACTGAAAGTAATCGATATATCTTACTAAATAGCTCAGGGGCTGCTATCAGAGCAGCTGTAATAATAATTTTATTTATAAAATTCTCGCTTCTCCAGAGATGCCCAGGGCACTGCAAAATAGCACTAAATAAATTAAATTAAAGCATGAAATATTATGAAAATGCAATGAAATCAACATTGCTGAGGAAACAGGGAAACCCCACAAAATAAAAGAAAAAGGACTCTTCTCTGCAAGAAGCAGCACTTAGCAAAAGGATGATTTTGAGAAAGTACAGCAAAAGCTCAGCCTCCCGAGAAGGGGGTAAACCACCCACGGGCATCCTTTCAACAACAGATAAGGGTTCAAACCCCATCTTCCATGTGAAAGCTTTATGATCTCCAGCAAGATTGTAAGACCTTTTAGCCTTGGTTTCCTCATCTACAAGGTGTAGATATCATATTCTCACCTACTGCCTATGACTATCGTGGGATTTAAGTGAGATTTTGTAAGTGCTAAGCCTGGTACCCATGATCTAGTAAGAACCTAATAAATGTTTCTATTGTTATTACTGTGACCACTGGACAGAGGATGTATAGTAGAGGACAGAGGTTGTATATAAGGCAATCGGTTAGGTAAAATGAGATAAGATCCTGAACCAAGGCAGTGACAGTAAAGATGGGGAGATATGAACAAGGGGTATCTATAGGATCGGGTGATTGACTGAATTAGGAGTGCTATAGGAAGGAAAGAATCAAGGACAACCTCTAGTTCTCTGTCCTTGGCAATGAGGATATAGTGTTTCCATTCTTCAAGGTCGCTAATACACAAGGGAGAGAATTTGGGGTGGTGAGGACAGCGGGGTGAGATGATTTGTTCAATGTTGGATACATCACAGAACTTCTCAGAGGTGAATCCAACAGGCTCTTGAAGATACAGTCTTGCTGGCATTGAATACAAAGATGTGATTGGTTGTCATTAGTGAAAGCCCAGTAGTTGAAGTCATGGGCTCGGGCAAGTCATCGGATATGATGTAGCCCAGGTGAAAAGAATGGAAGAGTAAAGGCGCGGACACCAACAGGTGAGAAAAAGCTGAGAGTAAAACAGCCATATAGGAAGGGACCAATGGGGGAATGGGAGGCTTGGGAGGAATAGCATTTCATCAGCTAAGGGACAAGAGGAAACACCATACTACCATGACTTCTCTGTTAAATAGAATTGAGAAGAAATAATGAAAAAAGTCATGCCTCCTGAGAGTAACAATTCCATAGAGAACAGGCCTAGTTAGTCTGTAAGGTAAGTGCTAATGCTATTCCCCAGCATCAGCATTGCAAATGCCTTTACTTCTGCTCTGGTGATGACACTGAGAAGAACCAGGGGAGACAGAACAGCAGCCCCACTTGTGGTAACATGCTAGGGGCAACACGGCGACTCTAGATGTGAATGCTAGGCCCACCTCAGCCAACAGGTGGCCAGACATGCCATCGGTAAGCACTCAGCAAGGGCCTGCAGGTGATGTCAACTTGCTCAACTTCTTTTTCTGATTTTTTATTGAAGTACAGTTGATTTACAATATTGTGTTAATTTCAGATGTACAGCAAAGTGACTCAGTTATACATATATATATATTTTTTCAGATTACTTTCCATTATATGTGATAACAAGATACTGACTATAGTTCCCTGTGCTATACAGTAAATCCTTGTTGTTTATCTATCTATATATAGTAGTCTGTATCTGTTAATCCCACACTCCTAATTTATCCCTCCCCACCTTCCCCTTTTGGTAACCACAAGTTTGTTTTCTATGTCTGTGAGTCTGTTTCTATACAGATTTATTTTTATTATTTTTTAGATTCCACATATAAGCGATATCGTATGATATTTGGCTTTCTCTGTCTGACTTACTTCACTCAGTGTGATAATCTCTAGGTCCATCCACGTTGCTGCAAATGACAATATTTCATTCTTTTTTATGGCTGAGTAATATTCCATTGTATGTATACACCACACTTTATCCATTCATCTGTTGATGGACACTTAGGTTGCTCCCATGTCTTGGCTATTGTAAATAGCGCTCCTATGAAAATTGGGGTGCATGTATCTTTTCAAACTAAAGTTTTCATCTCTTCTTGATATATGCCCAGGAGTAGGATTGCTGGATCATATGGTAACTCTATTTTTAGGTTTTTAAGGAACCTCCATACTGTTCTCCACAATGGTTGTGCCAATTTAAATTCCTACCAACAGTGTAAGAGGGTTCCTTTTTCTCTACATCCTCTCCAACATTTCTTATTTGTAGATATTTTGGCGATGGCCATTCTGACTGGTGTGAAGTGATACCTTATTATAGTCTGATTTGCATTTCTCTAATAATTAGTGATGTTGAGCATCTTTTCATGTGCCTGTTGGCCATCTGTATGTCTTTGGGAAAATGTCTATTTAGGTCTTCTGTCCATTTTTTGACTGGGTTCAAGGTACAGTTTAAGAACACATGCCATCCTCAGTGATTTTATAGTCTAATAAACATTTTTTACTTACGCACTATTTTTTTTCTAATTTAAAGTTAAGACTACTTTGAGAATGGCTAGCAAGCCTGATGTTTAATGAAGGGTACTTTCCATACGATGAAATAATTACCATATGCTGGGCAGGATTATGAAACCTTTAGGTGGTATCACGTCACATTATCACCTCACAACAACTCGCTATGACAGGCCTTATTACTATGCTCGTTTCGCAGAAGAGACAAACCCAAAGCACAGACAACTGAAGCCCAAGGTCACAGCTACTACCCTAACCCAATCATGTGTCAGGGCAAATTCTCACCCATCATGTCTACTGTGTTCTCTCACACACATAAGGAGGGATTTGTCTTTCATCAGGGGCAAGGGAAAGACTGGATGAGAGGCAGCAGGACTGGGACTGGTCCTCATAACTTCCTGTAACCTGTGTGACCCTGGACAAGCCAGTTAACCTCTTAAGTTTCATGTTTTCCCATCTGTATTATTAGAACAGTGGTTCTCAACATGGGTGAAATATACAAGCACCCAGGTGTTTTACAAAAAATAAGGATGCCATGACTTTATCCCCAGCAAACTGAATCAGATCTCTGGGAGCGGGGAGGCTTTCAACACTGCTGCTGCTTAGCAATACCCACGAGTAACAGCGATATGCAACAGAGCTGAGAACCACTGGCTGGGTGGCCTTCAAGGTGCTTCTAGTTCTGTAATGGTCTGAGCCTGTGGTCCATGCTCATGGGGCCCATTCCCACCTGGGAATCAGACTCCTCTGAGTCAGATTACCCTGAGTCTTTGCTCACGAAAGGGAGCACGGTGCCTGAGGTCGGGCTGTGTAGTCAGAATGCCTGAGCTCAGATTCTGGCTCTGCTGCCTCCCAGTGTGGAACGCTACCCAGGCTAGCAAGCACCTGTTTCTCATCTCTAAAGTGAGGGTAAAACAGCATCTGTTGCACTGGGTTGTTCTGAGCGTTAAACAAGATAATATACGTAAAGGGCTTCCTGGCTGCCATGTAGTAAGGGTTCAATAACGTACAGCTGTAAATATCACGATCAACGCTTGATGAAAGCCTGGGCACCCTGTTCTCCTCCAGCTGCCGCTAACAGTGAGATTACATGAGAAGCTATGCTTACAACCTCCCAACATCAGCACATCTATGGACACACTGTACCCCAGTAAAGCACCCCAGCCTGGAGCCTCTGAGAAGACCCCTCCACCCCAGAGGGGTCCGGGGAAGACCCTGGAACTCAGCTTAGATGTTTGTACTGTGGCCACTGCCCCACTGCAGGAAACCCCTCTTTCCTGCTGCTCTTGCCTGTGGCCAGGCAAGGCCTGATAACAGGCGGTGCCTCTCTGCAGAGAAGGGGCCAGGCGGCCGGTGGAGCATGTTTCTGACGATTGGCACTTTCACTTGTCATTCTCTTGAGTGGATCAGTGGAGAGTCAGGTGGAGTAAAAGCAGCAGCCTTTCAGAATGGTCCCTCTTCCAAAGTCATCCTGGGAGTTCCCAGCCCCAGGGCTGAGCCCTCCTTCCCTCTGTGGTCCTTCACATTCGCTGTGGCCAATAAACATGACAAACCCAATACACCATGATCAGCTGCGAGTTCCTTCTGCCTCGTACACAGATGCGACCCCCTCTCCAACACACACAACTACATTAGGGACAAAGGACAGAGACACACCATGTTTGAAGCTCAACAAAGAAACTTTAAATGCACCATCTTCCCTCCCTGGGCTGTGCAGGGAGAGAATTTCAAGTGAGACTGAACGCGAACTCCCCAGGGGAAGTGATACAATGTGAGTGACATGCAGCCCAATTTCAAGATGTGCTTATTAAGCAAAATGAAAATACATAAATAAAAGGTGCACTTGATTATCTTATTCTCTGCACAAAAGCCATGTGAGCTCTTGGTGTTGGAGGGAAATCCACGGATGCCACTTACAGGAGAAAATGTCCTAGTGGACAGGTCAGAGGACAGAGGCGGCCTGTCCGAGGAGCCAGAGCAGGTGGTCGGCTGGGGGGTATGGGGCTGTGGACTGGAACGAAAAGACCATGGGCACCACCGAGGGATGCCAGAGGAGAAGGGGCCAGGAAGGAGGAGAGAGGGAAGAGGGACAGAAAGGAAACATAGGGGAGCAAGGAGATTCAGACAAACCTGAGAACAAAGAGCCCATGAGCACAAGGGGGCACAGGACGGAGACCAGAAGGTCCAAGCGAAGATGGTGTGGAAATGAAAAAAGATGAAACGCTGCAAGAGGCAGAAGACAACAAAAAGTACAGGCAGCAATGAAACAGAAGTTGCTGGTAAGATCAAACGAAAAACAGCCTCAGAGAGACAGATGGGAGACGGCAAGATGATCCCAGGGAGGACAGATTGTACATCTCACCTCTACACCAACCCCACTGATCTTCCACACGGGAACTCACTGCAGCCAAGTCGGAGCATCCGTCAACGTTTACACCCGCTCAAGGCTAGGATACAGGCTATGCACTGGGTTTGACATGGCCTCTGCTTCCCGGCAGCTCTGGGAGCCCAGGGGAAGGAATGGGGGAAGGCTGATGACCCAGGCAAGGCCTCCTTGCCTTCACTTGGCTCCCAGGAGCCCTCTCGGCAAAACAGAAACCCTGTGAGAAATCTTCCTGAATAGGGTCCTTTCTCCTCTCATTTGGGTTTTTTTTTTTGCCCTTGAGAAAAATTCCAAACTCTGTAGCCAGCTTCCGGGACCTCGTGGGACCTGGCTGGAGCTCATCTGTCCGGTCTCACCTGCCACCCTCTCTCCCCTCCTCTCAGAGCCTGCCTGAGGGATGTTTATGGGTTTCCTGAATTGGCCACGTTCCCGTCCATCTCCTGGCCTTGGCATACGCTGTCACCTGTCTGGGCCCACCCACCTGCCTCGCTTCACCTGGCTAACCCTATTCAGAGCTTCACTAAGGTGAAGCTTGCCTTTGGGGGTCCCCTGGGGTTCTTGGAGGTAAGGGTCTCTCCGGGGCACTGCCACAGCCCCCGGTCCTTGCCCCGACCCTCTCCCTATACTACAATGAACCCTTCACTTCTCTTGTCACCCGCTAGCAATATTCTTGTCTTTGGGGACAAGTACCTGGTCTTTGTGCTCTACCCCAGAGTCTAGCATAATGCATGACTCATAGGAGGAACTCAATGAATATCTGAATAGCGAATGCTTGAAGGAAGGACAAGTTTAAGTTATAAATGTTTCTTTCTTCACCCGGGGCCTGGGCCAAAGGTGAGGCAGGAGATACTGTGTGTCAGAGGGGGGCAGGGATGCTAACGACCCTGTCTCAGCTCACCTTCTGTGGTGCTGCCGGTGGGCTGCCTGCTCTTCTGAGTGCTATGGGCCACCCTGGCCTACATTTCCAGTGTCATCAGCTACCACCAGTAGAGCTAAACTTCCTCTCAATCTATGCAGGATTTTTACTGTGAAAAATGCACTTGTCATCTCTATTAGCCTGGGTTGTCCAAAGAAACAGAACTAATAGGGGAGAGAGACAGATAGACAGATATACTGTTTTATATTGAATAGTAATTGTCTCACACAATTATGGAGGCCAGACCTGTGATCTGCTGTCTACAAGCTGGAGAAACAGAACAGCCGGTGGTGTAATTCTGTCCTAGTCTGAAGGTAAGAGAACTGGAAGCTCCAGTGTCTGAGGTCAGAGAAGACGGGCATCCCAGTTCTAGCACAGAGAGCAAATTTGCCCTTCCTCTGCCTTTTGGTTCTATTCAGGCCTCCGACAGATTGGCCGCTGCCCGCCTGCGCTGGTGAAGGAGATCTTCTGTACTCGGTCTACTGATTCTCATGTCAATGTCTTCTGGAGACACCCTCACAGACACACCCAGAAATCATGTTTTCCCAGCTTCCTGGGCATCCCTTACTCCAGACAAGGTGACATGTAAAATTAACCATCTCAAGTCCACCCCTTGTTAACTTGGTACCAATACACAGCTCCTTAAAACATACTTAATCTCCAAATAAAGACAATAATAAGGTCCTAATTCCACCTAGTCTGATACAACTAACCTGCCCTAATCCCTTCCCCAGAAGAGGAGGTAGAGTCCTTGAGTGATGTTTACTCTTCTCCTGACATCCTGTAACTTAAATGCTGTGACATGAAATTAACAACACAAATACTGACATAAAGTCAATACATGTTACATTATGTGATAAGAGAATGAAAGAGAGACAACAGAAACAGTCGCTTAATATATGTACATAGACACACACAAACACATATTCATAATAAAATAGAGGGAACTATTTGAAATACTCATGACAATTAGAGTCCTCATTTCTGTAACTGGTCACAAGCTTGTGGCTAGTATTTACAGCTATTTTCTTCCACTAACTACCCTGCATTCTCTTTGCCTTTAGCAAGCACCTCAGCTAGTCGTGGTTCTTTCCCTGGTGGTGTGACCCGAACCTTCATCCCTGAAGGGCCTGGGCCATTCGTCCTCCTGCCTGGATGGGGTTGTTATATTTCCCATCGGCCTCGGTCACAGGCATGGTGAAGCCCTAAGGAGTCCCAGCCAACATCATCACTCTCTCCTCTGCCTGTTGATTTAGAGGCCAGAGGAGGCCAGAGGAGCCCAGAGCGGCCAGGCGGGCCTCTTAACTTCCAGTTCCACGGAATCATTGCTGTCTCCTTATGGAAGCTTCCCTCCCCCTGGAACTAAGGTCTCTAGACCAGAAGAGTAGAAGGTCAGGGGAACAGGAAGCAAAACTTCTACTAGTGGGTCCCTAGGGGCACCCCCTTCCCTTTCCGCCCTCGATTCCTGGCCCTGTGAGCCCTGGCTCTGGAAAAACAGCCCCTGGAGCTGCAGCAGAGGGTTGAACATGCATTCACTGCCCGCCCACAGGGAGGAGAGGGGCTGTGGACGGGTCAGTGTATGACCACAGCAATGAGGGTGGAACCTAGTAACTCTTCAGAAGGTATTCTAAAACCAAGTAGGGGACACGGGAAAGTCTGTGCTGATTCACTTAGCAGGGCAGCTCTTCTTTATGTCTCTGTTTCCCATTTTTCATCTGGACAACAAACAGCAACAAGCTCGGGGAGAGGAAAGCCACATGGCAATCAGAAATGTGGCACAAGCCTACTCCCCTGATGGACGCCTCTCCCACTAACAAGCACAGACATAAGCTAGCATTTTATATAAATATGCTCTCAATTACACTTTCAGTTGCCTCTTGCCCTTAGCTCCTCTGGGCCCAGATCTGTGATTCCCAAACCCACCTGCATAAGGTCCCTACTCATACCTCCCCCTGGGTGGTTCAATCGGTTTGGGAGGTCATCAACATCCTTTTTCTTCTTCTCCCCATTTTTTTTTTTTTTAAATTTTAGAAAGTGCCTCATGAGATTCAGAGGCAGACAACAGACACGGATGGTCTCATGCACAGTTATGGTATCTCATGTTTTGGGATTATCTGAACCTACTACTCTTCGTATTTCCAAACATCTCCTATGTGAGAGGCCTTCCTGGTGCTTGATTCCACCTTATCCTGTCTTATTTTAACCATTACCGTTTCCTCCTGGCCTGTTGTAAATCTTACCTCCAGTGGGTGATCTGGTTTTATTTCAATAATCCAAAAGCCATACTCTCAGATTTCCAAACCGAAACAAAGCCTGGCACACGCTTTTCCCTTTATTTGTAAACATATAAACCTGAAACTTTTACGAAGATGTAAACATTGACCTCATTTTACTTCCAACCTTAACAAATCCCACATGGAGGAGAACACATGTTTCTTGGGAAAAGGACCATCTGGGAAACCTGGGACCAGCCCACTCTTACTTCTGTGCACAAACTTCCGTCCTCAGTCAGATGCCCTAAAGTTCTACACGTGTAGCTGCTCAACAAGACAGGGGCTCTCGGGCTTCCCTGGTGGCGCAGTGGTTGAGAGTCCGCCTGCCGACGCAGGGGACGCGGGTTCGTGCCCCGGTCCGGGAAGATCCCACATGCCGCGGAGTGGCTGGGTCCGTGAGCCATGGCCGCTGAGCCTGCGCGTCCGGAGCCTGTGCTCCGCAAAGGGAGAGTCCACGGCAGTGAGAGGCCCGCGTACCGCAAAAAAAAAAAAAAGAGAGAGAGGGGGTCTCTCCAGACCAGGAACGAAGGATAACACGATATAGACCACATTCTCTCTCTGCATCCCTGCCTCAGAAACCACTCCTCCAGGGCATCCTCCATTCTGATGCCAAAGGTCCTTCTAAAACATAAGTCCTGTCGTTTTCTTGCCTAAAACCTTCCTAAAATTCACCATCCCTTCCAAGATGAAATCTGGACTTGGTGGGCTGGCAGAGAGCTGGTCCTCTCCCTCCTCTGGGCCATGGGCATCCCTCACAGCCTGTGCTTTCCATCCAGCCGCTGGATGGAGTGACCCGTTCGGAGGTCTCTCAAGCCCTTCCCTCTGAGTGTGGTTCCTTCAGTCTGGGCACTAGCCCTCGTCTTTCACTTGATAAGAAAATCCACCCTGTAGGACTTCCGGGAAGATGGCGGAAGAGTAAGACGCGGAGATCACCTTCCTCCCCACAGATACACCAGAAATACATCTACACGTGGAACAACTCCTACAGAACACCTACTGAACGCTGGCAGAAGACCTCAGACATCCCAAAAGGCAAGAAACCCTCCCCACCACGTACCTAGGTAAGGCAAAAGAAAATACAACAGAGACAAAAGAATAGGGACAGAACCCGCACCAGTGGGACGGAGCTGTGAAGGAGGAAATGTTTCCACACAGTAGGAAACCCCTTCGCGGGCGGAGACTGCGGGTGGCGGAGCCGGGGAGCTTCGGCGCCGCGGAGGAGAGCGCAGCCATTCTTTTTGTGAGTGTGTATGTGTATGCTTCTGTGTGAGATTTTGTCTCTATAGCTTTGCTTCCACCATTTGTCCTAGGGTTCTATCCGTGCGGTTTTTGTTGTTATTGTTTTTTTTTTAATTTTTTTCCTCTTAATAATTATCTTTTTATTTTGATAAATTTATTATATTTTATCTTACTTTATCTTCTTTCTTTCTTTTTTTCCTTCCTTCCTTCCTCCCACCCTCTAATAAAAACAAAAATAAACAAATGGGACCTAATGAAACTTCAAAGCTTTTGCACAGCAAAGGAAACCATAAACAAGACCAAAAGACAACCCTCAGAATGGCAGAAAATATTTGCAAATGAAGCAACCGACAAAGGATTAATCGCCAAAATTTATAAGCAGCTCATGCAGCTTAATAACAAAAAGCAAACCACCCAATCCAAAAATGGGCAGAAGACCTTTATAGACATTTCTCCAAAGAAGATATACAGATTGCCAACAAACACATGAAAGGATGCTCAACATCACTAATCATTAGAGAAATGCAAATCAAAACTACAATGAGATATCATCTCACAGCTGTCAGAATGGCCATCATCAAGAAATCTAGAAACAAATGCTGGAGAAGGTGTGGAGAAAAGTGAACCCTCTTGCACTGTTGGTGGGAATGTAAATTGATACAGCCACTATGGAGAACAGTGTGGAGGTTCCTTAAAAAAAGTAAGCGGGAAGAGATATGGGAACATATGTATATATATATAACTGATTCATTTTGTTGTGAAGCAGAAACTAACACACCATTGTAAAGCAATTATACTCCAATAAAGATGTTAAAATGAAAAAGAAAAAAAGAGAAAGAAAATCCACCCTGTAAAGTCAGCTTAATGTCACCTGGTCTTAGAATAGGGTGACCACAGCATTTTGATAGGAATAACAGAAAAGTTCACGCTCTCACATGCAAGCAAGGGAACAGAATAAACCCTGGAATTGGGGGCAGAGGAGGGAAGATTTTCATTTACCGTCAGACCCTAGTTTTCATTCATTTATTTATTCAATAGACATTGATTGAGTGCCTACCACATGCCAGACCCTGTTCTAGGCACTTGGATGTAACGGTGAACAAAGCAGCCACGTCCCTGCCTTCCCCCACTGGAGCATGTGTCCTCGTGGAGGGAAGCAGACCACGACTCTAAACATGTGAATATATGTTATGCCAACAGGTGAGCTCTGCTACGGAGAAAAGCGAAGGAGAAATGCGCTAGAGAGTGAGCAGGTGGGTGGGATCTCTGCCTTATACAGGTGGTCAGAGAGGCCTCTCCCTAAGGTGACCTTGGGGCAGAGGCCTGCAGAATGGGGGGCTGCTCCCAGGGATGCCCGGCACGGGCTCCAGCAGGGGAGGGGGCACAACCCTGAGGTGGAAGCCCCTTTGTCGTATTCCGAGAACAAGCAGAGGAAGAGGTGGAGTAAGAAGAGGGAGGAGAGACGCCAGGTGGTATAGGACCTGTCAGGCCACAGTAAGGACTTTGGGTTCTACTGTGAGGGAGCTGGTGAAGGACTGGGAGGTCTGCTCAGAGGGATGAGGAAACCTGTAAAGGACCAGTCCTGCTGAGTGTGAAGAGCAGAGCGTGGGGAGTGAGTGGAAAACAGAGAGGGGATGGGAGCTTGGGACAGGGCAGTAGAACTGCGTGTGGGGAGAAGTGGTGGGATTCTGGATAAACTTCAAATTTCAGCAACTCTAATAGGAAGTGCTCAAGCCGGAAGAGGAGTAGGGGAGAAGGAAAAGAGTCCAGATCGATGCTGAGGTTTGCAACAGGAGCTACTAGAAGAATGAGTTGCCATTGACCGGATGGGAAGCCCACAGAAGGGAGAAGTTTGGGGTCAGGGTCGGGGGTCATCGGCAAAGACAGCTAGAATTCAAGAGCTTGATTTTGTACCTTTGGAGTTTGAGGCACCGGTGAGACAAATAGTAGTGATCAAGTCCAAGGAGTAGGCCCCCCAGCTAACAAGAGAACGCATAGCAACTTTATCTTCAATTCTAATCCCAGGTCCCCAAACCACATCTCAGGGCCCAGTGCTGGGCCACATCACCAGCCTCCTTCCACTGGAATCACATGTGGCTCCCCCAACCCCCGGAACCTGGTGGCAGTTATTTTCAACATCATAAAGTAGAGTCGGGCTTCCCTGGTGGCGCAGTGGTTGAGAATCCGCCTGCCGATGCAGGGGACACGGGTTCGAGCCCTGGTCTGGGAAGATCCCACATGCCGCGGAGCAACTGGGCCCGTGAGCCACAATTACTGAGCCTGCGCGTCTGGAGCCTGTGCTCCGCAGAGAACAAGAGAGGCTGCGGTAGTGACAGGCCCGCGCACCGCGATGAAGAGTGGCCCCCGCTTGCCACAACTAGAGAAAGCCCTCGCACAGAAATGAAGACCCAACACAGCCATAAATAAATAAATAAAAATTAAAAAAAAAAGTAGAGTCTCTGCTTATGCATTTGGATTATTCCGTCACCTCCTGTAGGTACCCCAAGGATAAGGAGCTGGTGTTGTCCAAACATCTACATGACAAGGGTGGCTGTCCAAAGAGAGTCTTTAAAGAAGAAATAAACAGCCTGCCTGCAAGATGACTCTTTCTTCAGCTCTCACATTGGCCAAACCTGAACTTCTGACAGATTTGGAATACCAACCTTTTCTGACTTTCAGCCACCAGGGATTCACAGGGTTGAAGGCCGGTGTATTAGTTTCCTGCGGCTGCTGTAACAAGGTACCACAAACTCAGCAGTTTAAAACAACAGAAATGTGTTCTCCCACAGTTCTGGAGACCAGGAAGTCCAAAATCAGTTTCACTGTGTTGAAATCAAGGCACCTGCAGGGCCGCACCGCCTCTGGATGCTCTAGGGGAGAATCTGTTCCTTGCCTCTTCCAGCGTCTGGCAGCTGCTCCCTGGCTCATGGCCACATCACTCCAGTTGCCAAGGAGAGCAACTCTGAGTCTCTCTCTGCTCCATCTTCACATGGCTTTCTCCTCTGTGTGTCTGTATCAAATCTCCAGCCTCCCTCTTATGAGGATACATGTGATTACATTTAGTGCCCACCTGGTTAATCCAGGTTACTCTCTCCATGTAAGATCTTAACTTAATCACATCTGCAAAGACGTCATCATGTAAGGTAACACTCACAGTTCCAAAAATTAGGACCTGATATTTTGGGTGGTCATTATTTAGCCTAGCACATCCAGTCTCAACACACAGTAAGTCCATTAGCTTAATGATTGAAAAAAGAAGCTTTATGGGTCCATTCATGATCCAACAAGTAGCCTGGGAGCCCCTATTAAGTTCTAGGCCCTGGGGATAAAATGCAAAAGCAGACAGGCTCCTTGGAAAACAGACACAATCAGCTAATCACAAAACAAATGCCGAATTACAACTGTGGTGAGAAATACAGAGAGCTGCATGATTCCAAGTCCTGGGGGAGGCCGGGGTGGAGGTTAGCGTAAGACAGGAGGTCTGAGGAAGCTCCCTTAGGACGTGGCATTCAAGTTACTGTTTGCAGGATAAATGGGGTTAACTGAATGGAAAGAGGAAAGGCTGCGAGGCAGAAGGCAGAGAATGGAGAAAGGCCATTTCTGGTCATTTCCACGACCAGAAAGAACAAGTAAAGTAAAATGCAATGAGAGCAGTGAGGCAGGAGCGTGGGGTGAACAGGGACTGGAGAGGAGGCGTCCCAGGAGGTGCAGCCCTCGGTCAAGTCCTTGAGGTTCCATCAAATCCAGGCGTGAAAAGAGCACTTTGGCTGTGAGTGGAGAAAGTGTGGGTGATGGAGAGCAGAGTGGGTGTGGGCAGACTAGCTGTTTTATTTTCATTTTAACAGCTGAGAGCTAAACTGTCAGACCATCATTTTCAGAAGACTTGTATCTGTTTGGCCTTCCCGGACACCCAAGCCAGCTCCCCAGGTTGCAGGAGCATCTCTCTCTTAGTCCCAGGACGCTCGTGAACAGCTCTGTCCCAGCAGTTCCCCCTTTAAACCCCAATTGCTGCCTCAGCCCCATTTTATATCCTGATCACAGAGATCAGTCTCAGTCATCTTTGTATCTATTCCAACTCGTATTTCAGTACTCGACACGCGCTAGTCTATGTGTGAGTGAAAGGGGAAAAGGAAAATCAAATTTTCTGATCCCTCAGCTCAGGGTTGCGAGAAAAGTCGTGGCTAGCTTGGGTGCTTAGAGTGAGGGGCAGCGTGAGCACAAGTCCCCCTTCTGAAGTGCAGGCACGATAGCAGTCTAAGACCTCCATAAACCAGACCCGCGGAATTATAAGAGCAAAGGGGGTGATGGCGAGAGAGCAGGGGAACGTCAGCAGGTCAGAGGTCAGAAAACCAGGCACACAGAGTGCAAAGGAGGGGACCAGGATGGGAAAGGGGGATGCAACCCAGACAGCCTCCTGGGAATGGAGACCCAAATCCACAACAGGACACGTACGCATTCTTGGTACAGAGGACCAGGACTGTTTAAAGTAGCCCACGTAAGACAAAGGGAAGGAAGAGCCTGGAAAAGGGAAGGAAGAGGCTGGAAACCTTTATGCTGATAAACAATTACACAGATGAAGGACGTTACTTTCTAGCGATGTTCGGCTTCCTTCTATTTGGTACCTTCCTCCAAATTAGATTGGGTGATACATCAAAACATTTCTATAATGTGTGTCTAATCTGAAATAGATTAAAGAAGTAGGTCATTTTTCCAGGTACTTATGTCAAGATTCAGACCGGAATCCGGGACTCCTAAATCCTGAAATTTACTGCTTTCTGCTAAGCTGTTCCATCCCCAAAGGAGCCAACACTGGGTTCAATTAACCACAGTAGAAAGCACTATTTGCCAAGTGAAAATCCTCTATTTTGAATTCTTAATCCCCCCACCAGCTGACTTTACCACAAAGACATGAATGTATAATTGAGACATAAAGAGAACATGTCACCAAATTGAACTGCCCTAATTTTAAATCAATAACTTTTTTTCTCAAATAACATGAAATGAAGATCTCTCAAAAGAAAAAACATCTAGTTCCAACATCTCCAGGAGGCGTTCTCCACTGAGCCGAACTCCAGCAAAAGCCAATTCGATTTCTTACCAACATCAGACACTAAATTATCACAGACAACGCTCAACAGGAATATAAATCTTAAGATACACTCCAAGGGGTGACACCGTCTACCCTAAGTTGGCCTGGAGACATCCGAAACACCAGGTCTCCTCTACCCAACGGCTCTTGGGTACCAGTGAGAGGTGGCTGCCAGCAGTGGGCGGGTCTGGCGGACCCGAGGGGCTGCAGACCCCTTCCTGCGGTTCTCATTTACCTTTGGCAGCATCCTCAACCTCTCTGGCACGATCATCACTATGACAGAGCTAAGCACCCCAGTGCCCATGGCTCTGTTGGCTAGTGTACCAAGAAAGGCACCTCAACTACACCGAGGGAATATCATCGTTAGTGCCCTGCCCTAGGACCTCGTATCATCCTCACTCTCCCTCCTCCATGTCAGGCGTTTCCAGACTTTCCAGCTTTGTGCACGCCAGTGCTAGGACGCTTCTCTCCAGATCCCCTGGAAAATCCTGCTCACCTCTGAAGACCCTGGAGAAGCACAAGCTTGTAGTTTTGCCTGATCTTGCAGATGCAATCAGTTCTTCCCTTTCCGTGTATTCGTGGCATTTCTACGTACAAACATCCTAATTCCTAACCCCTGTTATCCTCTAAGAGGGTTATTAACAAATAATACAGCAGTCTCCTCTGCTAGACAGGGCGGGGACTCTGAACACGTGTGGGTCCCCAGGGCCTGGCTTCCAAATACTGTTAAATGGAATTGAAAGATGACAGCTGACAATCCTCATGTGACAACAGATGGACTAAGGGACTTGGTCACCAACGTCTCCCCACGCCGTACGAAGCTAGACGTTTCAATTTGGCAAGAAGAAGAGGGAGGGTTTAGACGTTTTTGAGTCGTTTGCAAAAGTCATGGCCTTCAAATCAATGATGCTGTCCTTGATATCACTTTATACACACCCTTATAGGGATGACACCCAGAATCTTTAGGAATACAGTCATGAACCAGATCCAATGGATCACAAAACCATAAAGACACCTCATACAATCCTTCATTAAAAATATCTGCTTCGAGTTCAATTTGAGTAAGCCATAGGGAGCCTGTGATACGGGAATAGGAACCTAAAGGAATGCATTAGGAAGGGCTGCTTACTCAGAATCTCATGTTTGCCCTTTCCCCAGTAGAAAATGACCACCCATCTTATTTGGAGGCTACGGGGCTACATATGATCCAGGAGGAATCAGAGCTACTTTCCTCAACCCTCTGGTGTTGAAATCTGAGGTAGCACAGACTCCCTGGAGAAAACCACCTAAGGGACAAGAATTCTGTGGTTGCTTAAAGACCTCCCCCCTTGGGAGCCCTAACTGCTTACCTGGAGGGATGCTGCCTGACTCCCATAAGGCTTGCTGTGAAGCAGTAGGGTCACCCGGGCTTCCCGCTTCCCTAGAGCTCTGAGTGGTGTGGAGGATAGGACAGGGGACCTGTTATTACCTACTGTGCTGACCAGGGGGCACCAGCAGGCAGGTGCCAAGTTTTCCCAACTGCCTAGGAAACAGAAAGATCCTCCCCAGCAACACCAGAGGGCACAGAAAATGCCATTATTAAGCCTGTATAAATTTTACTGTAGCTATTTTCTCAGATTTCTTTAGTATAATAGACTCTACCCTACTTGGCTTAACAGATGGAGGACGTTCCGGGGGTTTACTGAAATTGAGTAAACTCACTAAGAATTTTTGCCTCTCCATGGCCCATAACTGCATCAAAAAATTTAAAAACTCAGCAGGTAAAGCTGAGTTGCCTCATTTGCATGCTGTCGAAATTCTGTAAATCAATTTCAGGTAAAATGCCCTACTTCCTTGTCATTCTCCAGGGTGCTTTGAAGAACACTTTAATTTTGTGGTGGAATTTAATTTCCTGACTTTGTGAAAGTTCTGCCGAATTCAGAGGTACCGTCTTACGACCAGGCCCAATGTGCATTTTGATCTGTATCTCGAACGGGGGAAGGAAGAGGTTAGATGGTTTGGAGAGCAGTTTGGGATGGCAAATGTGACCTACTGTCACACAAGGCCACTGGCAGCTGAAGAATGCAGATGTGCTCAAAAGGTGACATCTGTGGACTTAGGGCCGGACGGTGATGCTTCCTCTACTATGGACTCAGCGAGATGCAGCCCAAATGGAAATTAGATGGTGCAAAGGTCTCTTCAGCTCCACGGGAGCCTCGCAGGGCCAGGGGGCAGGCTGCTTTCAGCGGGGGATGTGGCTGTCTGAGAGGCAGAAGTCTTTGCTTTCAGTGTAAGGATTAGAGCACATTATTCCCTTTGATCTGCTGTTTTTCAAATTCCCTCTTGTTCAGGTTCCGGGTGGGGAGGGTCTATGGGGCGTAGGTATCTAGAAATTAAAAGTTATTGTTCCTGTTCTCTTAATCATAATAATGAGTTTGGCTTGACAAGGTCAATTAATTATTCAGGATTAGAAAGCAACAGGATTCTACATATCAGGCGGGTATGCGGGGAGGGTCCTGAGCAGGGAGACAATACCAGGTAAATGCAGGGCTGGCACCACCAAAGCTCTGTTGTTTGCAAGTCACCTGCTGGTGCCGGCTATTCCCCGGCCTGGTCCCTTTCTCTGCGGGATCCCACCAGCCCAGGAAATGGACGGCCACATCCTGGCTTCCTCCTCTCATCCCTGTCTTATTCCATAGACATTAGCGGGGGACCCCCTTCACGTGAGCTTCATAGCTGTTTGACTCCAAAAGGCAGGTAATTAACTATCAAACCATAGCAGGGATTTTCAGATTAATTCTGCCCAGGGAGAAATAGGAAAATTCATTTCGACCAAACAAAAGGGAGGGGGTAATTAGATGCTCCAATGACAAAAGAGAGACCTAAATAGAGTCTAGAAAACTGATACAGGGCCCAAAGCTTTTATTAGTGTTATTTTTACACCAATACCCCCATCTTTATAAGCACCGCATTCTACCTTCCTCTGTCACGCAGGTAGGTCTCTAAGTGAGACTGAAGCCCAGCAGGTATAGCAGCAGACCTGGCAGGTCCGGCTCTGCATGCTGATAAGGAGAGCATTCCCTAAAGTCCCTGAAGACCACCAGGGCAGTTTCCCTGCACTGCCACATAAGGGCTTTTACAAATACAGTTAGGGCTTTGGGGAAGTCTTCCATACTGTCCTGAATTTGGCAAACAATTCAGTCCCACAAAGCATTTTTATTCACTCAGCTTTCCAGGATGGGGCCTCTTCCAAGAAACAATGGAGACGGGGTAGAGCTTTTCCATATGCAGAGAAGCCTGGTTTGGCAGCAGGATCAAGAAGGGGAAAGGATTAAAATACATACGCAGCTGAACTGGAGAAGCAGCCTCTTATTAATTACACTCGTAAAGCAGGGTACCCTGAGGTCACAGAGACGGAAAGCGCTAGACCCAAATTTTCATAAATCGGAGATGGATCGCCCTCACTCTGGTCTAAAAGATCACGTTCTGGCTGCCTAAGTGGGCATGCAAACCCCTGGGTGGTATTTCTTACTTTTCACAAACACATTTTGAATGGAGAATTCAAGGCATCAGAAAATCATGAAGTCCAAGTATCTGAACGCCTCCCCACTTCCCTGCCCCCTGCTGCTGCTACCTGCGGCTTCATCACAGGGCACTTTAGATGCGATAAGCGTCACCCTCCCCCGGCTCCAAGGCCAGAGTCTCGACGTCCTGGTGGATGTACCTCCTGCATCTGCCCACTTATCCAGTCCCCAGGTTCTGCCTCTGCTCCTTGGGACACAGCTTCGGACTCCGGATGTCCTACTCTGTGTAGCTATCCGAGGAACTCCAGGCCTCCATCTTTTTCAACAAGTCTCTCCTGTTTTTCTCTTTTTAAAGATTTTTGATGTGGACCATTTTTAAAGTCTTTATTGAATTTGTTACAATATTGCTTCTGTTTTATGTTTCAGTTTTTTGGCCCCAAGGCACGTGGGATCTTAGCTCCCCCGACCAGGAATGGAACCCGCACCCCCTGCATTGGAAGGCGAAGGCTTAACCACTGAACCACCAGGGAAGTCCCACTTCTCTCTTTTTAAAGCACCACCAACTTTTCTAATTTCCATCTTCTCTCCAAAATCCCATCCCCCTTTCCACCCCACAGCCAGCCTTCGAAGTCAATGATGCCCATTCTTGTTTCAGCACCTACTGCCCAGCAGAGAGTTCAAGGCCTCTGGGGATATTCTATCTGCACTGCCCAACACAGGAGCCACCAGTCCCCAGTGGCTGCTGTAGCACCTGAAATGTGGCCGGTGTGACTGAAGGAGTAAATTGCAAATTGTATTTGGTTTTAGCTAGGATAAATTTAATTTTAAATAGCCACTGTGCTGAGTAGCTGCTTAGCTCAGATGTCCTGTCCCTCACTTCCCTCCCACACTGGCTCCAGGACCGCTCTCCTCCTGAGGCCGCCCCTTGCTCCTGACCTGCCTCTGACACTCGCCCCACATGACTGCCCGGGCTCTGTCTGCAGCCCTGAGCCCGCTCCTGCCCGGACGCTGCCCCTGGATGGTGTGAATCAGAAGCGCCATCAGCCTTGTCCTGCAGGCTGGTCTTACAGCCCTGGCCACGCAGCCTGAGTCCTCTGGGGTTTCACACTCTCCCCTCCTCTGGCTGGTGCGCTCCACGGCTCGACTTCAGAGCCGCTTCTCCACCCCTGTGCCTTCCACCTCGGGGCTTCTCTCTGGAGCCCAGGCCTGCCTGACCACCGTCCGCACTCCAGCCACTTCACCAGTCCTGCCGAGACCTTTGGAAACCACCGCCCCCAACAGCACGGGAAAGATTTGGGAGAATTTAGGTAGCCCCAGAGCGATCTTCCTAAAAAAAGATACAGGGAAAATACAACGCAACAGCAACAGGTAGTGACAAGAGAAGAGATGGACCCACTAACGAAAAAGGAACCAAGCATCCCCTATTTCCCTTTTCCTTTACTACGAGGACACGATGTGCTATCAACAGATTTTTAAAATACCTTAGGGAGCCAAGCACAATCTAGAACTTGCCACCAGCGAAAGGCTTGCCTTGAGGGTTGCCAGGGCTGAAGATGCACTAAGAGCTAAGCTCCAGAACACCCAGGCCAAGGAAGGCCCAGCCCCGAGGCCCAAGCTTGAGCCAGAGGACGGGCCAGTGCCCAGGAGCCCACGGGAAATGTGGCTGCCGTGTAAGCGGACCAGCCTGGTCTCTGTGTAGGTCATTCTGAACTCTATGAAAATGTCCGATCAAACACCAGGGTGGTGAGAGGACCCAAGGGTTTGGAGGGACTCGGTGCTCCGGAAGGATTTAGACAACAGCTACACTCCCAGAACCTAAATTCCTGGGGAGGACTTGGGCAAACGGCATACAAGTCCACCTTCCCCCCACGAATGGCAACTAATACTTCAGGGGCAGCATTTCGTTCACGTGCTGAGTGCTTGGCCAGGGTACTGGGAAGCAGAGTTGTTTCTCAGCGGCGATTTATGTGTGAATGAATGGAGGCGAGGGTGGGGCAGGCACAGAGGGCTGAGGGGCTGGCACTTAGGCAGGTGCATGGGTGGCCCCAGGTCTCAGCAGGCAAGCAGAGAGAAGACCCAGTACAAAGAACAAGCGGGGCAGTAGGGGTATTTGCTAGAAAGGGGGAAAATATAATCTCAGGCTTTAGTAAGCTCACTTAATTCTGTGAAAATAATATTCCTTTCCTTCTGTGTGCGTTTATTTCTGTATGAAGCTGACTACATGTACACAAATACACACACTCGTGGGTGGAAATACGAGTTCAGTTATTTTCTGCTGCTGCTATCATGTGTGTGTCTGTCTGTGAGTATGCGTTTAATGACGATAATACCATTTTGAAAAGTTAAGACGTCTTCCATTCCAACACCGTGCTGCAAAGGGCTGAACGGGGATGTCTACAGAATCCAGCAGTCCGATTCTGCTGGGAATTAGGGTTTACGTTCAGTACGATAAATGATTCCAAGATAAATACATCTCTTTCTTTCTTATTTTTTTAAGTCCTGGATGGTGACGTATCCTTTTTCCAATACAGAAACAGGGGAGCCTGGCTCTGTTTAGTTTGTCTGATTGCTTCTAAGAGGAGGGACAGGTTGGCTCCGAGAAACCATGGTCCTCTGTTCATTAAAGCGTCAATAATGCCCGGTCCAGGCATATCGACAGCAGATTAGCTCAGGCTGAGTCTGTGGACAAGACCAGAATCTTTTTTAACCCAGCTTGTTTCCAGATCAATACACCCATCAGCATTTGAAAATTAGCCCAAGATGAGATTCTGATATTTGAGGTGGTATGTCATGCTCAGAGGCCACCTTGCCAAGCCACAGGTGTAAACGCCTAGCTGGGGATTAGACACTTTCCATCCCCATGGATACGAGTGAGGATTGATGTAGACCCCATCCTCCACGCCCTGCCCCTCCCACCTCCTCCCCCCCCCACACACACACACTCTCAACCTTCCCTCTTTGAGTCTGTGTAAGTCCTTGGGGCTATAACCCAGCCACTTGCCTCAAGGGGCATTTATTAAATGTGTACTTTGTTCGAGGCACTTTCCGGGTGCTCAGGGCAGGAGTGTATGGGTGTGAGCGAGGAAGGGGAGGGGACCTTAAGGAAAAACAATGACGCAAACATGATCCTTGTTTTCAAGGAGGCTTCGGAGTTTTTCACTACTCCTTCCATTTTCCAGTTCCATAAAGGTCCTGCTTCCTAAGGCAAGCGTCTGTGATGGTGTAGAGTTCCTAAGGTCTGTCTGTCAGTGTCAGCCACTCTCAGCAGTAAGTGTGTGCATGGTGGGGAGGGAATGGGGTGGGGGGGCATGGGGCGTGGCTGCAAACGTACCCCCTGGTGCTACCGACTGGGCCACTGGGGCATCCATCAAACTCCCTCACAGAACAGTGTGACTCTCAATCTTTTTCTGGCCAATAATAAAACTTTCGCCCGCCGACGCCATCTCCTGCAACAATACCTACTCTGCTGTTTGTGATACATTCTGCTACTGTCTGTGCAATTCCATTTCCTTTAAAAAATGCTGTTTGTATCCAGCAGTTTGAAGATTTTCATATATAGAACCAACAGAGGAAACAACCACCATCATTTCCTTTTAGAAAGAAAGAGGGAAAAATAACATAAAATAAAAACAACTTGGTGTGACCAAGCTGTGTCACAGCACGGGGGGCCACCCACCCCACTGGCCTCATCCCTCAGCCGCCGGAGCCTGTTTGGGTCTCCCTCCAGCCTGTCCTCTTCCCACCACTGCCCACCGACCTCGCCCTTCCCAGTCGGGACCCTGACCCAAGCTGCCCTCTGTCCTGCCTTCTCCCAGCTCCCTTCCCTTCTCTCCCTTCCCTGCTCCTTGTCGCTCTCACCTACCATCCACAGCTCTCCCCTTCCCTCTGGGCTGCTGGAAAGGAGGGGAGAGGAGGCTGGAGGAGCCTCTGGACCTGGAGCTTACTGCTGTGGACCTGCCATTCAGGGGGATGAAGAGAGCTGGGAGTGAGAGCTGGAGAAAAGACCAGCAGAGGATCTGGCTCCATCGCTCGGGGGCTTCCCCTCTGAGGTAAAGGAGCAAGGATGTGGTGCACTGTTAAATACGGTTTTTTGTTTGTTTGTTTGTTTTGTTTTTTTAACATCTTTATTGGAGTATAATTGCTCTACAATGGTGTGTTAGTTGCTGCTGTATAGCAGAGTGAATCAGCTATACGTATACATATATCCCCATATCCCCTCCCTCTTGCGTCTCCCTCCCTCCCTCCCTATCCCACCCCTCTAGGTGGTCACAGAGCACCGAGCTGATCTCCCTGTGCTATGCGGCTGCTTCCCACTAGCTATCTATTTTACATTTGGTAGTGTATATATGTCCACGCCACTCCCTCACTTCATTCCAGCTTACCCTTCCCCCTCCCCGTGTCCTCAAGTCCATGCTCTAGTAGGTCTGCATCTTTATTCCCGTCTTGCCCCTACGTTCTTCTGATCATTTTTTTTCTTTTTCTGTTTTTTTTTTAGATTCCATATATATGTGTTTTTAAAAAGTTTAAAAAAATAGCAGCTGTATTTTTAAAAAACTAGCTAACACTTAACCAGCACTTCTGTGTGCCAGGCCCTCTCCTGAGTGTTTACACATCAGTACATGGAAAACGTAATCCCCTCCACCGACCCTCGCAACGTTGACTCCATTTTACAAAAAGAAACTTTGAGTCACAGTTGGAAACCTGGGGTCCCACAGCCAGAAAGCGGCCAAGTCCGATTCTGAGCACTTGCTCCCTGTCTGGGAATCCGTCTGCACGGCTGCGTGTTGTCTGAATGCCCAGCACCTGCTCTGCTTATGGGGAAGCAGAGAAGGGCCTGGGAAGCATGGAGACAGCGGAAGCAAGAGATGCAAAAACACAGACCTCAAAAGCCGGGGGTGGGTGTGAGAGGCTCAGAGGAAGGGGAGGGGAATGGGGTGCAACGAAAACACAGAGGATATCAGACACAGGCATTAAAGGCGAGATGTGGCATCAGAAACCCAGGGCTGGCTGGTGAGAGAAGAAGCCAACAAGCTGGAAACCACAGAGGTGGCTGTGACGGCCATGTCCCAGGTAGGTGTTTAGAGCATCTGCAGTGGGCTCTGCCTTCTTTGAAGGCTGTGTGAGGGATGGCATATGTGCAGTGCCAGAGAGCTAAGATGCTGGTCTTAAAATAAAGCAAGCTTAGCAGTGGATGGAACCTTAAAAAAACTTAGAGGAGAAAAAAGCCAAGGAAAGCAATAATCAGGAGCTAATTTTCTGAGAAAATGTATTATTGGAACAAAAGCAAAGAACAAACAAAAAAACAAACCCTAGTCCTATTCAATGGGAAAATGATTTGAAATTTTAGCATCAGATGGCAAAGTGAAAATTAGGAAATTGTCCTGGCCAGATGGAACAGACAGACTCATCTCAGTTGAGAATCACAGTGAAAGTGTTGGATACAGGCTCTCTCAGCCGCCCCTGCACCGGCTGCCCCCAGGCCACCTACCTTGCACGATGAGGTGCACCCGGGAGGTCTTGGGGTGGTTGTCCGTCTGCACGGAGCAGGTGTACGGGCCCTCGTCGTACACGTCCACGTTCTGGATCTCGATGCTGTACTGGGTCTGGGTGTTGCTCAGGAGGACCACGCGGGGGTCCAGACACCACTTGTCGTTCCCGGCGTAGAGGATGGTGCTGCGGTTCAGCCAGGCCACCCGGGTGACCCGGTTGTCAATCGTGCACCTGGAGGGAGGACCAGACGGGTGAGTCAAGGGACCGCAGAGAAACGGGAGCCATCAGGGTCTTCTTGGCAAGGCTGAGATGCCTGGTCACCGTGCCTTGTCTTCGTCCCCTGCCCCCAATGTGTACACGCACACCTCCTGTTTGCTTTGGCCTGGGGGGCACTTTCTGGAACTCAGCGTCAGAGGTCTTGCAGAACTGCAGCCTCAGAACATTGGCTCTTTCAGACTTCCAGGTCCTGAGTGATTCTGTGCTTCTGAAAACCCCTATTTCGATACCCCTAACTATTCACTAGTTATAGCCTGGAACCATCATCCGTCCTCAGAATGGCTGGGCCCTGGGACTACCGCCATCCTCCCCCCCGCTCTGGGATTTCCATGAGGTGCATGACGATAATCCCTCACATTGCTTTCAAGATGTTCTGGGTGTACTAAGTTGCTCAATACTCAAAACAACCCTGTGAAGAAGGTTCCATTGGTAAAAAGAATTGAAGAACAGAGACACTGAACGCTTCTGGCAAATGGCACAGATAACGTGCGCTAGATCAGAAACCCAGCTTTTAACTACTAAACATTCTTTCTCCCATCTCAGAATAGCGAATTCCAACAGAAGGCTTTTGAAGTCAAAACTAAATATGGACCCACCACCATTGCTATTTCTCCTCATTATACCCAGGGGCAGAAATGTTCAATTACTGCTAGACTAAAGGCATTTTCCAAAATCTCAAAATGGTTCGTACATGTAAAAATAGACTTTCTTTCTTTTATTTTTGCATCTGGAGTCCCCAAATTGTGGAAGCTCCCTTCTCTTTTCCTACACTTTCAAATTTCCCAGCTACTCTGGCCAAATCCTCATCAAATCTGTCTGCATTCATTTCCCTCTCTAGCCACAGCGAGTATGTTTTACGGCCTGAGGCTAAATTTCACAAACAGTGTCCTGATCCTGGCTATAATGCTGGAAATAGCAACTTAGCCACGGCAGGTACAGTGTTGCCTCCAACGTAATCATGCTTTTGCGGGGTACGAAGTACGTTTACATCCACCCTGTCTCATGTGATTCTTGCAGCAAACCGGTGAGATAGATGACCTTACCCGCCCATTCTCCACTTTAAAGATCAGGCCTCCAGGGTCGGAAATGGTCTGGTGACTTGCCTCAGGATAGGGAGCTAGGGAGCGATGGAGAGTCAGACCCCTCAGCCAGGTTCTAAGTCCTGGTCCTGGGTGCCCCTCAGGATGTGCAAAGGTGAATGTTTCAGGCACGGTTGCTTCCACTGAATTCTCATAATTGTCTGTGACCATAAAAAGCCTGAGATCTGCTGCTGGCTACACCAGCTTCCCCAGGCAGTGCCTCTCGAGATGTGCTCTCCAGTGCTGTGCGTCCTTTCCACTCGTACTTGTGTAAATGTCACATGATCATCGCCGGGCCTCTCAGGCACAGGCGGAAAGGCTTGCTGAGAGGCCCTGTAGGGAAAACCGCTCAACCAGAAACACCTCTGCTCAGCTGTCCAGCCTTCTTTGTGCTGCTCACTGCGTTTTTTGGACAACGAAGGATAGAAATGATGGGAAACCTGACCAGGGGAGTATTTCTGAAAGCGGGCATGGACCACTCGCATCAAAGTCACAGGAGGTGATTTTGTTACCGATCTTCTTGTCCTACTGATTCAGAATCTTTGGGAACTCAGAAACATGAATTTCTAACAATACCCCGGCTGGGTCAGACACCCACCAAAGTTTGAAAAGCAATGGGGTATACAGCAGGGTATCCAGGACCAGCCGCATAACCTGTGGATCTCAGTGCAAAACGCAAAGGCAGAGTCCTTTGCTCAAGGACTATTAAGAATTTCAAGATGGCGAGAGCAGGGCATTTAACAAGTGCAGGGTCCTGTGCGAATAAACACACACCCTGAAGGGATGTCCCACACTTCTGTGCTTGTAACTCTCTTCGGGATCTTACTTAAATATGCATTCTGATTTGGAAGGTCTGGGGTGGGGCCTGAGAGTCTGCATTTTTCGTAAGCTCCCAGGAGATGACAATGCTCGTGGCCCCCAGACCATCACTTAAGGAGCATAAAGCTAGAGGGAACCGTATGCACGTGAGGGTTGGAGAAGCACTGAGCTAGCCCTTCACTATGTGAAAGTGTGACCAGAAAACCGGCAGGTCGTCATCGCTGGGGAGCTTGTTTGAAACACAGACTCGGGCCCCGCCTCAGATGTAACGAACGAATCTGTATTTTCATAAGCTCTCCGGTAACCAGGACGCACATGTGGTCTGGACCGGTCTAGAGTGAACTCCAAGACTTGCTGTCGGCTGTGATAACAATATCCTGAACATACCACGAGACTGAGCAAGAGGTAGGGAAGAGCAGCTGATGCGGGAAGCTGGGCCTCCCTGATGCTGTACTTGCCTTGCACCCCTGATGCTCGTCCTCTCAGGCTACCTCACTAAAATGTGGATGTGAGCCACCATGGTGTGCACCCCCTTAAGAACAACACACTCCACAGCTCGCTTTGCCAGCAATGTAGCTGGGATGTCATTCATATTCATGACTTTAAGGGCAGTCACTGCTCTGAATTTTGCTTGGATCCAAGGGGAGGAATTGGTGAAATTCATATTCACAACTGATGTTTATTGAGTGCATATTACTATATGCTAGGTATCCTGTGAGTCTATGGTATGTGCTATTTTATCATCTTCAAAAAACTTGGTTGCGTTCACCTATGACGGCCAATTTACAGACGAGGTTAACTGAGTCTAAGAAATATTATCCAAATGAACTAAGACCACCCTGCAGAACCAAGATTCAAACCCAGTTTTTGTTTGTTTGCTTATTTTCCCCCAAAGTCAGTGATCTTCAATGTCCTTATCCAGGGCTTCCCAAAAGTCCCTACAACATTTAAATTCAACTCTCTGTAAGTCCTGACAAAGTACAGATTGCTGGGTCACTACCTGGTCTGGGGACCCCAGTTTGAGAACCATTAATTTAGACATTTCACTGGTTTCTGGTGACACGAGAGCCGCAGCGCAAGTGGGCACTAGGAAGTGACTCTCATTTGAAACACTTTTCTACTACTTTACGGGAGAGAACTTTCTTGCAACCAATGTGCCCTGGGAAGCCGGAAGCAGAGTCCCATTTATTTTGTCCTCCAGCAGCTGAAATTTGACCAAACACCAGGTGAGTGGCAGTGGGGCAGGAAATGCTGATCAACAACCTCTAAACTGCTTGAATAATTGTTTCTGATGCCCACAATGGGGGCATTTCACAGCCTCTCGGTGAACACGAGAGGACCGTCCTGGGCTTCCTTGTGAGTGTCTAATGATTGGAAATTGAATGAAACGGAAGTGGTCTCACCACACTGCACCGCACTCACAGGGCCAGAGATGTTCATTTGCAGAAGCACTCATGCTCCGACACAGCCAATTTCAGCAGTTATGCGGCCCCTGTGATATACTACGCTGAAAAGCCGGCAGAGCTTCCGCCCTGGTTCGGGGCACATCGAAGGTCATGATTAGAGGTCCAAACTGTCATTGCTGGGTATCAGTCTTGCTGTGTCTCCACGGAATTAATGTGGCTTCTGAGAGATGAGTCACAAAGGTAACTTGGTGGCCAACTCCTGCCACCTCCTCATACCTGCCCTCATCTATCCGTCTCATTTACAGAACGATACACAGGAGACAATTCTCCAAGTATTAAAAAAAAAAAAAGTGGACGTGAGCATAACTGCAGTCTCAGGCAGAGCTGATGCTTTGGTTAGTGGGGAGTTGGTGGGGAGACCAGGTGGGAAATTCAGTCAACAGGTTCCCTTTTTCCAGAGACAGCCCTTAGTTCACTTCTACAGAATTACTCCTAAAACACACGTATTTCATGCTATTTCAGCTCCCTCAGGAAGGGGGTCAACTATAGAATTAACCGGAAGTGAGCAAGGCTGCAAACTCAACCCTCCCTGACTAACCCAGATAAGTGTAACAAGACATGGCCACTTGCCACTGAGGAAAGAGTCAAAGGTCAGCCCGAGGCAGGCTAGGAAGAGAAGTGCCGAGTCAGAAAGGATTGGAGATGGCCTGGCCCAACCCTGAAGATCTCCACCCCTTCCCCCTACAGTCTTGAGATGCACTAGGCACCCACCCTGAGCATCCTCTCCTCCGTCCGTCCCACCACGTATACAAAGAACAGAGGAACAACCTCTGCACACACAGGGCTTCTGGATTGAGCCCGGGAACTCCCCAAACTCCAAACATGTCTCCTCTCAGAGCCTCAATGCCTGACCTCACTTGCATCCATACTCGAGCCAGGGGCCATCAACTTTCCCTATATCTGTAAGCGATCCTCCCCTCCCACAGGGCTGGCGGCTCTCCGCTCCTGTGTGTGGTCCCCATGGACAGCCCACAGCCTGGCCTGTGCAACATCCTGACAGAATCCAGACAGAGAGAGAGTGCCTGGGAGGGGCAGGCTTGTTTACCATTTCACTGCTGAGCGAGTGTCCTTCTCAGTCTGTCTGTCTGCACCCTGCTCCCTTCCTTGGAGAAGCTTCTTCCTACAGAGAACAGGCCTGTTTGAACACAGGCCGTCAAGGACATCCAGCCTGCACAGATCATCAATGCATTCTCTTTGATGATGTCTGGTCAGGTGTGGCTGACCAGAAGGGGACCATCCACGTGCAGCCACGCCAGAACACGCACCTGAGCACAGTGCACGGTGGAGGGAACTGACACACCTGAAATTTTCTGCAGCTGCGCCGATTGTGCCGAAGCTCTAAAAATGCAGCCCTCTGTGCCCTTCATCTCCTGCTGATGAATAGTGGCTTTATTACAGTTGCCGCATTTGTACATAGAGGAATAGCAAAAAAAAAAAAAGATGAAGCAAGGCCAGGATGAGTGCGGCAGAGATAAAACACGGAAGTGCGGATTCAGGGCCTCGAGCTACTTTTGGATTTTAGAGGAAAGGAGAAAAAGAGACAGAGACAGAGAGAGAAGGAGGAACCTGGAAATTGGAAGAAAAATAAAGCAGAAGTATCTGCTTGGCACCTTCTAAAGACAGACAAAGAGGATGCTGAAGTAAAGAAGGATTCTTGAAGAAAGAGGGAACGATTCCGGCTTGGCCTTTCTTAAACGCACCTGCCTGAAGATCTGAGGACTCTAATGGACCAGAACAGTGAGTACTCCAACCATCCCTTCTCTCAAACGGCCCTTTAACTGCCTTTGAAAAGCAACACATCTCCAGCAACATTTGAGCCTACAGAGAAGTAAGTGCTTCTGCCCTTCGTTGCTCCTGATCACAATCTCCTCTTATCGCTCAGAAATGGTCCCGCGGTCCAGCTGCCCCGTGTTTTGTTTCTCTGAGCGTTTGGCTTGTGCCCGGCCCCTCCCCTCAAGCTTCACAGCAAAGCATCACAGGTGGTTGGTTCGGAAGTACTGACACCCAGCTCGACGGAGTTGGCCTGTGCATCTTCCAGGTCTGCTTCTGTGGGAAACCAACAAACAGGCAAACCAGGATGCTTCATCACCGGCCTGCGGAAAACTCAGCAAAAACCACCTGTCCCCTGAGCTCTTTGCTGGAGGAGCAGGCTGACTGGGTGGGGTTGCTAACTTTGACCCTGTTGGAATCTAAGCTCGTGTCACTATGTGTGAAATTGGCTTGGGTTACCTAGAGACACAAACACTGAACTCACACGATCCACACCGGCCTCACAGCTCTCAACCACTACTGTTTTTGCTTCACATGGAAAATGGGATGTGTGCTATGGAATCTCTCTTAGTCATGAAAATAAGGCCAAGGCTGATCACGCCTCGGTAGAAGCAGAAGGAGAGCTTATGATAGACGGGAAAGGACCAGAGGAAACCTCGGCTGTGTCCATGGTGCCCCGTGAGTCCACACTGCTGGTGGAGGGCAGGGAGGAGGAAAGAGCCAGGCCCTGAAGTCGGGCGGTTGGAACCCAAGTGCCGGCTCTGTTCTGCTGCCTCTCAACAAGTCACCCGAACTCACTGAGTTTCACTTTACTCGCCTGGACCGGAAATAAATTTTCCTCCTGCATGGGGTTAATGGGAAGATTAAACGGAAGCGTGCATGTAAACGCATCGCCTGGTATGGAGTAGAAACTCAACAAATGACGGATCACACCATCTATCATACACATGGCCTTCTCAGATCTACATGTTCATTACATTTGTCAGTAGATGGTAACTTCCAGAAAGGCAAGGGCCATACCTATGTTTCTCATGTACCTTTATATGTCAGATTGAGTAGAAAATAAGCACTCAATAAATATCTGTTGACTGATTAATTTTTTTAAATTAAAATCTCCCACCTTTCACAAACTCCTGAGAAATGAAAGGGCAGGAGCCCATGTCCAGTAAAGGCCCAGGCCATGAGTCAGCGCCAACCTGCACTTAGAAACACGCCCCCTGCACACACACCCCTGCACACACACCCCTGCACACATGCTTGCTCTTTGTGGGAATCTGTCACCTTTCACCACTCTAATGTCCTGGGGACGAACCAAGAAGGCCTGGCTGTGTGGACCCCTGAGGAGGGCTCTTGATAAACCCACCCACCCCTCTGCCCGTCCTGTAAGAGTCGAATGACGTGGCACCATCGCAACGCAGACTTGCCAAGTCAGGCGGGCCATGACTCCTCTGAGACAAATGGTGTGCCGCTGAGATCTGTACTGGTGACAAAGCCCAATACTGATTCCAGTGCTGGGGGAGGCTTGGGGCTGTTCAACAGGTCATTTCACATCTGTAAGCTACAGCGCCCAAAGGCCATTTCTTTATTTCATAGCAGGGTGTTACATCCATGTGGTGAGAAAGGAAGAGCTCTGGACTGACTGACGATCCTGGTGAAGCGGCATCTGGATCCTGTTACGGACCACAGACCAAAGCAGTGGCACCTTTTTCTCCCTCGGTGACCAGAGCCAGGCAGCCCGGGGGGGTGGTTTCTTTCCATTCCCTCCCTTAACGTACCCAAATAGTCCAAACACACATGAGCGTCTCCTGGGTCCCTGCGTGGGGACCAACGTTTCCCAGGGGAGAGAGCCCAGAAGGGCCGAGAGGTGAGCGGAAATTCACTTTGGACTTCATCTGCCCTTTGACCCTGGGCTCCAGCGCACAATCTCCTGCCCCATCTCACCTCCCACCCCACACGCTCCAGACGGGACAGGAACTGGATATACTGGACGGCTTCTCACTGTTTCCAGAGCACACCGTTCACTATCAGAATTCAGGGACCCCCTGTACTGGGAACGCCCTTCCCTACTGTTTATTAGATAAATTCCTATTTCCCTATCAGAGCCAACATTAGAGGTTATTTTGTATGCCAACCATATTTCCTCTGCAAATTTTAATCCCCCATGAATGTTCGCTAGACATACTTTATCCTGGTGTGTGTTGACGGCAGTCTGTCCATCCCCCATCTACCTGTAATATGGTGGGGGGAGGAGGCATATACCATGTGTTTCTCTATTGCAAGGATTCTTGGTTACTTTCAAGGCAATCTGGGCCTTGTGAGAGTTAAGGTGGCCTTGGAGGTAGGAGGGAGCTTGCTAAATACAACAGAGCAGGGCACAGCATTTCAGGCGGAGGGAAGGGCACAACAAAAGCACAGTGGAACTGTGAAAGGATACCAGCATATTTGCAGAAGGATAGAAATTTGGTCTGTGCAGAGTGTAAGGCTTTGGTAGAAGAGAAAAGTTAGGCGAGTTGAGGCCAGTGAGTGAGTGTCCTACTCTTTCTGTGCCCCCTCCATCCACTGCAGACTGACCAGCGTGGGCCACATCAGCTGGCTCCCCGACCTCCGGCCTCCCACTGAGGTCAGCTGATGGGAAGGAGAGGGGATGCCACAGGCCGTCCACGTCCCTGTCAGAGGTCACAGCTCCTGGCCGGGGTCCTCTGTCCCTGGTGGGAGCCGAGATCTCCTCTTTCCTTCACTTGAGTCCCGGAGGCATTAGCCACTCCCTCCTGTTCCAGCCCCAGGGTCATGACTAACCCTTGTGGTCTTTCCTGCACTTCGGCTGCACCTTTGTAAGTATCCACACGATTAAACTCCCCTCCAATGTGCCATCTTTTCCCTGTAGGAACTATTGCGGCACCCGTGTGACAGACTGTTCCCTTTATCCTGAGGACAAGAAGGACCAGAGAACCGAAATGAAGAGCTCTGCAATGGCCACCTGAAAGAATCGCCAAATCACAGAGGACCACGAAGGCTCCGAGCCTAAGCCCCTCCCCCTTCTACAGTGGGTGGCCCTCCGTGGGAGGGAGGAGTTGGGGAGAAGAAACCCGGATCCCGGCAAATGAATCTCTGCTTCTTCTTGTCTGTGTCTCCGATCGATCCTGTCATCCTGTCCTTACAGCTAGACCATGTAAAGCCCACACCTGAGATGGGGTTTCATCCTGGAGGTGGCGGACCAGCCGGCAGGATAGCAGCAGGGGGATGTTGATCAACCCAGACACTGTTTATAGTTACACTTTGAAAACTAAGACTCACTCAGGTAAACTGGGGTTGACGGTGCGTACTAGGATGCCCTGTCATGCTGGAAAAGGGGTCTGGGAAGTACCTGGTTCCTCTCGAGCCCAGGGCTGGGGAAGACGTGCCAGCCTGGCAGGCCCTGTGCCTAAGAGGCAGCTCAGACGAAGCATCTGTGTCCCTCCCGGTCCCATCGCTGGGGCTAGTTCCAGATCCAGCTCCCTGTCTGGACGCACTTGAGTCAAACCTGGATCCTGCCTCCAAGGCCCCGCCTTTCATCACAAAGAACCCCCTAGAGTGAGGACTTGAAACACCAGTGTGGGGAGGACCTCAGGGCTCAGGAGGCAAAACCACACCCTGGAGTAGGGAGGGGCGGGTCCAAGGGGACGTCCCCTCCTGTGCGAGGTGTGGCTGCAGTCAGCCAGCCCAGCCCCTCGGGGCCCTCGTGTCGTGTCTGTGCTGCTGCCAGATTTCTGTGCCAAGAGCCCACACCTGCCGCTCTCCCTGGAGGCTGTCTCCAGGCTGCGGTGCCTGGGAATGTGTGCGCTCCCAGGGTGGCGGCAGCGGGCTGGCCGCGGGAGCAGGTGGCCGAGTCTCGCTGCAGGTCCCGTGGGAGCCACCCTCAGGACACCTGCCTGAAACTGAGCCTCCACGTGGCTTCCTGGCGGCCCCCCCCCTCCCCGCTTCCGCAGTCTCTCTCCGGGGGGCACTCCCTTAAGAAGTCACTTCCACACAAATTCGCATCTCAGGGCCTGCTTCTGGGAGGCTGCAGAGAAGAGCTGTTTACCGGCGAAGTGGGGAGGGAGGGGGGCTGAGAAGAGCCGGCCGCCAGAGGACACGGGGAGCAGGGACCACCCAGGGGCGCCGACGCCACAGCACGGTTGCCAGGGCAATCCAACCAGGCCAGAGCGCCAAAAGGGACCCCTGCTGGAGGTGTCAGGAGGGTGGAGGTGGAGGAAGGCGCGCAGACTGGAAGTCTTGGCAGCGGGGAGTGAGCCCTGAGCTCGCCTTGAACTGAACATACATGCGCACGAGCAGAGGGAAGGAGAGGGAGTCCAGAGACGCGGCCGTGGCCACAGGGCCTGTGTTCAGGGTCTGGTCTGACAGACGCAGAGGAAGCCACGGTCACCGTGGAGGCCCTGGAGGGGCTGCTCTCATCCGAGGCCAGTTAGGAAGGTTGGGGCAGCCGGACCATATCACGAAAACCACATTTGAGGATTTTCAGGATTTCACGCGGGAGAGAGAAGATAAGGGGGGACAGAGACAAGGTGAATGCCGAGGTTTTCCCTTCCCAGGAGGGTGTTCCTACCACAGTGTGCTGGGGCTCATTGCTAGTGTCAGACATCTGACCCAACACTGTCCTACGGAGACAGGACCTACTGAACCTGGGCCAACAGGAGGGCTGTTCAGGGCATCGGTGGTCACAGGATCCCTCCTCCTTCCTCAGGCCTGGTCAGCAGCCTTTCCTCTCACAAGGCTCCTATCCCAGGCCCGTCCTTCTCTTTCCCATCACGTGAACTTCACTTCTAGTTGTGAGAAGTGAAGACGTAGATAATTTGAAGTGTAGAAAAATAGGTTTTCTGAATTATTCACTTGTTTGACAAACGTGCATTGAGGATCTATTATGCACCATGCAGGGTGTTAAGCACGTAAGGGGTGTGACACAGGGTGAAGAAGACAGACACAGACATTCTGCTCCTGCGGAAGTAGAGCTAAGACAGGTCACTATCGAGCATGAGGACTTTTATGAGTGGATACTACGGGGTTTTGTACAGAAAATAAGCAGGTGTTGAGGAACCCACCGTGGTCTAAGCGACCAGGGAAGGTATTTTGCTGAGAACTTTGCAGATGGTGTACATTTGCTGCTTGGAGGGACCTGCAAAGTCACCTATAGATATGGACCCTAGAGACACAGACGTGCAGCTGCTTCCTTCTTAAGACTATCAGCTGTTTAGTTCAAAAAAGAGTGGAGATGGCAACTTGCATCTCCTGAGTCCTTAACCTGTGCTTTCTGGGGTTTGGTGGATTTGAAGAAAGGTTCTCCACTGAGCATTCTGAAAGCTCGACAATGCACCGGGTATCACTCAGATTTTAACATCATCTCTCCCATCTGGAAGCTGCCATGCACTGGTATAGTTCACCCACTAGGACCTCAGCTTGCACGTTCGTACTGAAGAGAAGCAGTGGCCATGCCCCGAGCTGCTGGCCTGACTTCCACGGAGTCAAGCTAGCTAGGTCCTCGTCTTATTATCTAATCTGCTGTGACAAGCCTGGGTCCCCAGTCCTTCTGTGACTCAGTTTTCCTATGTGTCAAATGGGGAAAAAACTAGTCTGTCCACTCAATCCCTATGGCTGTCAGAGGAAAGTAACATACAAGGGAAAAGTATAAAGGACTCTGGAAGAACAGGGAGGTGTTAATGTTTACTATCTTCTGTGTGAAAATACAGATGTCCCCTCTCTTCAATATTATTTTGCAAGTAACTAAATACATGCCTACCTCACCCCGCTCAACATTTACTTACTGCGCTTCTACACTGGTGAGGATGCTGTGCTCACTTTTTAGAACAGAACATCTTCCTTACTGTCTATATTTTAAGGGCTTATCCTACAGAGAAGATCAGAGCCACTTAAATGAAAGAAAGCAGGGTACCTGCACGGGCAATTCAGTGACAAACGCTGGATGGACACGGAAACGACGGATGCAGTCTTAACCCTGACAGCACAATGCCCAGCCCTGAACCAGAAGCAGAGAGCTCTTGAGAGAGGGGCGCCCTCCGTCCCTCTGGCCACCTCCCCAAGCAGCAACAGGAGCAGGCACAGCCCTGATGGGTGAGGGGGGCTGGGGGAGGAGGCGGCCGGGGTGCAGATGCAGCCACGGAGTCAGCCCTCTCTTGGCTGGAGCTACGTCAGCTGATCCTAGCGAAGCAATATCCTTCAACCAACCCCGGGCAAGTAGTTATGCAAGTCCTTTACAGAACCCCCTGGTGCCTTTGCGATACTCTCTAGTAGCTGGTCTCTGTAGGAAGGGATTCTCACTGTGCTGGAGGAGAGCCCCTTCTTCCCCCGCATAAATTACTCCCTGATCTCGACCCTTCAACAAGCAGCTCAAATCACCCATAATCTCAATCAAGTGGAGCCCCTTCTGAATCTAGGCAATGGGGTGGGAGGGGAGATTCCGACCTTACCTCACCTGGATGGTGGCCATGCCGGCCTGTCCTAACCCCCAGCCTCCACCCTCTCCTTCTGCTGGAAGGACCTTTCTAGCAAATCCATTTGAGACTCATTTGTTCCAAAGCCTTCACTCGTGTCCACAGCCCTCCATAGGAAGGGCCAACAGTTGAGAACAGCTCACCAGGATGTCCCACCCTCATCAGACCCATCGCCTTGCACAGAAGCTGTATCACAGGGTGTGCCTGCGGGTTTCTTGCAGTTTCCGCAATGTGGATGCTCTCCCAGGACTCCAAACCATGTTCCACGCTGCCCCATCTGTCTCCCCACCTCCTCGCCACACACACCTTTCCTTCCAAGGCTCCCTTCCATCTGCCAGGTCTACGCTGACGCCCCCAGCCCATCGCACCTCTGTCCCATCACTCTCCAGGCCACACGGCCACTGTGAAGGCAAAGCCTGTGCATTTTCTTTATTTTTTTTTTAACCCCCAGCCTTGTCATGCCCAGCACAGTACCTACTCCATCCTCGCCTTCAGTCAGTGAATGCCCGCTGCCCGGAGGGAGGGCACACTGCAGGTGTACTCTGAGACCAAGCCAAACATGGGAACCTCTCCAACTGTTCTCCATGGTGACGCAGACCAGGCTGCCAGGGGCACGCCACATGCGGCACACGGCGAGCCGCACCACCGGAGGTCACCACGTCACAGCTCAGGCTCCACGACAGCTTGCGAAGTGAGAAGGGAGGATGCAGCAGACATCTCATAAGAGCTTTGGGGTGTTTTTGTTAATTAACCAGAAAAACAATAGCTCAAACTTTCCGATGCATGATAGCATGTAAAATCCTTTCGCGAATAATTACATCTCATGGAATCATCAAAACAAAGCCAGAGGCAGAGACGCATTTCTAACCTCAGAGCCAGGACCCTAAAACGTGTGGTTTCTGGCAAGTCACTTCACCTCTCTGACCCTCAGTTTCCTCGTCTGTGCAAGACAGGCAGTCTCTGTGGGAACCCCAGCATGGTGGGACTCCCCAGGTCCGCTGCCCGAACCCCCATAACTATTTCCCGTCCTCTGGCAGGCAGGGCTGTCTGACACTCTTAACTGTCCCTCTCCTTGCCAAGGTGAACAGAGGGAGGAAGGGTTAGCAGGTTAGAACAGAAAGTGCAGCAAAACTGGGAAGGCAAAAATGCCAATTACTGAAATGCAATAAATGCAAACATGCCTTCACTTCTTATGCAAATTCTTGAGAGAAAGAGGGCTATAAGTGCAAAGGAGCACATTTAGTTTCACCTCTAAGAAGGATCAAATAATATGAACTAGAATTTAAATGCATGGAGTAAAATCAGCAACGTGATGGCTCCTTTGACGGTAATTATCAAGAGAATCACAGAAAGTCGGAGGATGAAAGTGTAGGATCTCCTTCCTTCCACTTGGAGACAGGACTCTTCCAGGCTCCCTGACCTTGTGGCCTTCTCTGCCCTATATGGTATGTCCTAGCATCTCCTCAACAAAGCTGGCCCGTTCTCACCTCTGAGCCTTTGTTTCTTTCCCCACTAATCAACAGAGTCCAGAGGCAGTGGCCCCGCCTTCCAGAGTAAGCCCCTTTTCTTTGTCATCCCTGGGTTCCTTTCACCTTCTGAGAATGTTTGGTACTAAAACGCATCTCCACTCCTAGAGTCCTAACAGGCTCTGGAATTGGGTTCTTCTAATTAAGACCAGGATGCCCTTTGGTAGCTTTAGCTTCATCAAAACCAGTTTAAAATGTTCAGTGACCAGCAGAACACCCAGAGAGAAAGGGGGTGGCAATACAGTTACATGCAGGAGCTAAGATTATTCTCAGTGAAAACCCTGAGTCAAACAGCTCAGAAAATTCGGGAACGGGGAGGGGAATAGAGGAAGGAAGGGTCAGGGAAGCTGCCACCCTGCTGTCTGAGCATCGCCCACCGCTTCCAGGGATGAGGCCACTCACTTCTGGAACCTCCCGTACTCTTTATTGCCTTTCTGTAGAGGGATGTGCCCTCCAATTTGGGATGCCTGGTGGAGAGAGGCAGCTACTGCGTCTGTGCTGAAGAAGGACAAGGATCATAATAACAGAAGCCCAATTTTCATGTCCTGGCAAGTCTCCCTTCCATGACTTTGACGAAGAGCAGATGGGATGCTGTAGAGTCATCCAAAGCTGGCCTTGCTGCTAGGTAGGCATAGGAAACCCACCTAAGGTCTATATTTAGGAGTTCCACCTGAAAATATACTTCTACTGTCTTCAAAATGAGAAGAGAAACCCACGTGGTCTAAGTGATTGGGTCAAGTTTCACAGAGTTCTGATATAGAGGCTCACTTAGATACCGCAAAGCTGAACTCAGACTCCCAGGGTCTGTTTGCGGCCCGTTTGTTATATCTTCCTGGGGGTAAAGTCAGACACCTTGGATCAAAACTCGTGCAAGAGGCTGGAGAAGCACGTTCTATGTTGGCTCTAAAACTGTCATTAGAGACCTGGCAGTAACAATGCTTCTCACACAATCGTGCATTAAACAATGTTGCCCTTTTGAGAAATGCACATAGTTTGGGACACCGAGTCCCTCGATGATGACCTCTGAACTTCTCTTTTAGAATACATGGCCAAACACGAGACATGGAAACAACCTAAATGTCCATCAACAGAGGAGTGGATAAGGAAGATGTGGTACATATATACAGTGGACTATTACTCAGCCATAGAAAGGAACGAGATTGGGTCATTTGTAGAGACGTGGATGGACCTAGAAGCTGTCATACAGAGTGAAGTAAGTCAGAAAGAGAAAAGCAAATATCGTATATTAACACATATATGTGGAATCTAGAAAAATGGTACAGATGAACCGGTTTGCAAGGCAGAAATAAAGACACAGATGTAGAGAACAAACGTATAGACACCAAGGGGGGAAAGCGGGGTGGTGGTGGTGGGATGAACTGGGAGATTGGGACCGACATATATACACTGATGTGTATAAAATAGATAACTATTAAGAACCTGCTGTATAGCACAGGGAACTCCATTGTGCTGTACAGTAGAACACAACACTGTAAAATAACTATACCCCAATTAAAAAAAAAAAATGGCTAAACAGATGCTACCTCACTGCCCTCCCCCCACCCCCATGCTGCTTTGGCAAACTGTACTTTCCCAGGAGCGTTTTGTAAAGAAAAGGCTTCTGTGCCGTCAACACCAACCCATCCCAAGGAAACCTTCCCAGCACTGTCCTTGGTGATCTCCAGCCTCACCAGCTGTCTCTATCTATGTGATCTCCTGGCAAGTCAGTTTGGTTGGGTGAACTCCTACACCCACAACTATAACCCACTGGAAGATTTTTTTGTGGTTCCTGTTCCTGTATGAAGGAGCTCTAAACCTATACAGTGTGGAGCCAGTCAGTCCATACTGGCTGGGGAAGGTCCCTGGAGGGGCAGCTCCTGCCCTTTTGCTCTCTGCAGCCCCTGGGTAGTTTCTAAATTCTACTTCTGAGAGAGTGAGCTGGACTTGCAAGAGCTGAGATGTAACATTTTGTATGCATATGCAAAAGACATTTATTATCTGTAGGACATTGTTTAGAAATTGCTCTACTGTTTGATTTGTGATAAGTGATCAGTAAACATGTTTATCAAAGTAAATAAAACCCGTAGAGTGACTTCAATTGGATTCACATACATTAGTGTCTGGGAAACCTGAAAAGCCATCCTAAGAGGACCTGGTGTGTCACGTGCCACGTATATCTCCTCTCCACCTCCCTCTCGCCCACCCCTCTGCACTCAGACCTCACCTACAACGCTGTCCAGCCTTCTTCCAAGTGCAAACTGCTGGTCACAAGCAGGGGAAAGCGAGGGACTTATGGGTGAGCTTGCCCAAACACAAGAACACCATTTGTCCACAAAAGCTTGAAAAGAGTGTCAAGCTTTCGGAAGGTCAATTCCTAAGGGAGAACCCTGCTGGGTCCATCACTTCCCGGAAGAAGGGTGGTGCTTGGGCCAGAGCTAGGCTCTGGAACTGCAGACCATAAACGTAAACATCACTAAGCCCGCCAGGATGACATCCTTTCTCCTATTAATAACACCTTCCTCTATTCTGCTCACCCCAGAAAATGAAATGAATGAGGCTTGGCTGCACGTGTAGGGGAGAATAAAACCCAGGATGGCAATAAATCGGAGTGCAGAGTGGCAGGCACTGTAATCCACCAGAATGACGCTCTGGCTCAAGGAAAAGAACCTCTTTGGGGAACCAGTGAAGGGAATCGATGCCCATAAAAGCATCGAAGGCATCAGCGGCAACAGGAAAAAGAGATACTGTTGACTGGGACATGCGGCAGATTGCAGGTCGTAAAACAAAATAGAAAGTCATTAAGCGGTGGGCAAAGGGCAGGACTGCACGATGTGGATGTCATGGGAGACCACGTTATAGGGCACAGGACTCGCCATCAGTCAGAAGGTCAGAACCGCCAAGACTCCGTCTGCACAGCCCCGGGATCCCGTACAAAGGCCCTTCTCCATGCACAAATGCGGATAGAGGAGAGATGGTTAGTATTTATTGCCTCTTACGTAATAGGTCTATTTGGAAACACATTCTGACTGGCTTATCAGGGTATTAATACATCACAGGCATATTGAGCTGTATTCACTTAGGGTTTGGGTTGCTTGAACCAAAGACTTTCCTGGGAAATACGCCAAGGTATGTTTTCTGGAACTAGTCCCCTTTTCTGCCTCATTTCCACTTCTTAATCCAGCAGAGGGCAGAGTCAACCCATAAGACTCAGGCTCCGGGACCCTGTAGGGCAGTTCGAGGCAGAAGATGTCCTGGGAGAAGGGGTGAGAAAAGCAAAGACATGAATCAACTCTTCATCCTGTAAGGTGGATATGGGGATGGATGCTTCCTCGAACTCTCAGGACAAAAGACTGGGAGTAGGTAGGGCCAAAGAGGAGCCAGTTAAAGCGCCCTCAATGTGCCTGTCTGGGGAGCAGACTCGTGAGTCATTTCCATCACAACCCGTAAGTTAAATCACGCTTCATAGCGCGCAGGGAGCACCTCTGATGACAAAGGAGGGGGAGCTGGGAAGGAGACAGGATGGGAGGTTGAGACCAGAGAAAAGCAGAAAAAAAGGCGGGTTCCAAGGACTTCCATCAGCTGCCCTTCGCCTGCCTCTCTCTCTCCTCCCCGTCTGCACAGCTCTTTCTCCCCCTGCATTCCAATGCTCGCCCTCTGTCTCCTTTCCTTTCTCTGGCTGCCTTGGCTACCCTCTCCAGCAACTCTGTCTTGGGAAAAATAAAAGTAAAACCCAAAACAACTCCTGGGGGAAAACGACAGCAGCTGCTTCCTCCCCCTCTGCTGCGCCCCGCCAGCGCGGTCGCTGGGAAGGCAGGCACACAGCCAGCGCTGGGGAGAGCTTTGATTTCCAATCCGATCGCTGCACTTTGTCAGCCTCTGCACACACACCGCAAACAGCTCGGCCCCATCTATCACAGAGGAGAAGGGGTGATGGAAGGAATAAAAGAAGGATTCACCTCTGTCTCCCGGAACGAATGGCTGGTGCAGGTGTCTCTGTCCCTGCACCTCGCCACCTCCCCATTGAGAAGTCACCGGCCACAGCTGGGCTGCAGCTCTACTGTCCGCAGCGCTCTAGCACCTACAGATTCCACCCACCAGATGCTTCTTCTGGGAAGAACGGATGGAGTCTGGATGCTCCTGATCTTGGCTGTGTCTGTATTTCTGTTTCCATCCACATACATCCACTCAGGTACACAGATGGCCAACCCCCCACTGAAACGGGTCTCCCACCACCCGCTTCAGGCAAGAGTGCTTGTGAGAACTCTCGGTGCTTACCACATGTGGTGTTGCACCTTTCCTGGGCTGTGTTCCTCCCTCCGAAGCTACACACACACACACACACACACACACACACACACACACGCTACAGTCTCTTCTCCCTTCCTGCATCCTGTGGGTGCATGTGATATAGTCTCACTCTCTCTGGTATCACTGGAAATATCCTTTATTTATTTATCATCACTAAGTTGCCAAAAAGTAATCTGCAACCCTACTGTGGACCAGTCAATGTGCTAGGGGCTGGGTACACAAAGGGGAATAGGACAGGGTGCCTGCCTGCTGTGTGGCCAAAGGCAGGGCGTGTTGGGGGTGGTGTTAATGCTTCCGAGCTTGGAGCTTGAAATGCACGTCAGACACACTTGTGGGATTTAAAAAAAAAAAAAAAAACACTGCATTTTATAAATAGACCCCCAACCACAAATTCCAAATAAGTTCCACAGATTTTTTTTTTGATAAATAAAGCTGTGAACCATTACTGGGAGTGGCTGGAGAGCAGGATTTGGGTAGGAATCAGATGTGTGAAAAGCCTGCACAGGTGCACAAAGGCACCTTCAAGAAGGGTCTTCCATGTCACCGACCCTGAGGAATCTGAAATTTAACTTATGGTTCAAAGGGTTTCAAACAGGAAGGGAATGTGCTCAGATCTGTGTCCTGAGAGGGCCTCGCTGCCACAGGAGAGCAGACTGGGGGGAAGCACAGAGCATCTGCTTCCAGAGCACCCAGTGGTTCATCCCACCAGGTCTGCCAGCCTGAGGCAGGGCAGGGCCCGGGCTGGAGGGGAGGGACGGGCACGAGGGATGTTCCCCCAGAATGGGGAGTGCGGGAGGGGCGGGGAAGGGAGGAAGGTACGGTAGCAAGAGCGGCACACAAGTCCTGGGCGCCAGCGGGCACTGGGCACGAGGACTCTGCACTCCCTCCACCCGCCCAGCCGCCCTGCTAGGCCACGGTCGGCGACGTCTCCGCTTCATGTATGTCTGGTGGCCTCCCTCCAGGAGACCCCTGCTCTGTAGCCAGGTCCCGCTGGCCTCTGGCTGGAGTGACGGGGTGACAGCAGGGCCCTCAAACAAGGGATGGGCCATGGCTGCAGGGGCCTCCATCTGGGACATTAATGCCATGTGCCGCTCTCTGAGGATGCACACGGGCTGGCCCTGCCTCCTCACCCAGCCTATCGAAGCCCTCGGGACGGGGGCCTCTCAGCTGAGCCTCAGAGGCAGTTCCCGCCAGCTGGTCCCCTGGCAGGTGGGCAGACACCTGTTGACAGGCGAACGGGACATGCACACAGCGCTCTCTATGGAAGGACGAGTCCTACTGCCCCTCCAGGAGGAAGGGCTGCGGGTCGCCTCCAGAGCACTGTCCTCGGCTCTTCTGCACTCAGACAGCTCGCGTCAGCTTTCCCCGTGGCTCTGTGCAATGAGACCCATAGACAGCTCATCACCGGAGCTTTTACAAGTGGGTGGGTCTCCCGGTGAGTCTTGCAGGGACGTGTATGGTTTGGGAGAGATGGCAGATTCACCTCCGGGTACACATTCGTGTGGAAGCACACAGGTGTGCCCCCTCCCCGCCACACAGGCAGTCATCTGTCCACCCTTGTCCCCAAACCACTCCCCACCCTCCAGCCCCTTCGCTGTCATTGCGTGGACAGTGCATTTTACATGAAGCTGTAAAACCTGATGACAGCTTTCCTTGTCAGTGTGGCCCTCGCTCTGATCCCTTGGTGATTTACAGCACTGACCCTCCGGCGTTGAGCAGCCTCATTACAAATGAGAGAAAAGAGACAGAAAGAAGTAAAGGGGGAGTCATGGTGGAGAAACAGGGGCGGGCGGCTGACAGGACGGGACTCAGGTGGGAAAGAGAAAAGCTGTACAGGAAGGCCAGAGAGCGAGACCGCAAGGATGTGATGTTTTAATGGGGAGAAAGGAGAAAACATAGAGACAGGTTTTTCCCTTCTCTGGGTTCTTCTTTGTTTCCTGTTGGATGAATGAGAGTCTGTGTGTGTGTGTCTCTGTGTGTGTGTGTGTGTGTGTGTGTGTGTGTGTGTGTGTGTGTGAGACAAGCATCAAGAATCCAGTTCAAGGGCTTCCCTGGTGGCGCAGTGGTTGAGAATCTGCCTGCTAATGCAGGGGACAGGGGTTCGAGCCCTGGTCTGGGAGGATCCCACATGCCGCGGAGCAACTGGGCCCGTGAGCCACAACTACTGAGCCTGCGCGTCTGGAGCCTGTGCTCCGCAACGGGAGAGACCAAGACAGTGAGAGGCCCGCGCACCGTGATGAAGAGTGGACCCCGCTCGCTGCAACTAGAGAAAGCCCTCGCACAGAAACGAAGACCCAACACAGCCCAAAAAATAATTAATTAAAAAAAAAAAAGAATTCAGTTCAGAGCAGCGCTGCGACAAGCCCTACACCTGGAGAAAGTCCGAGAAGGATGGGACTAAGCGTCCTTTAGCAACACCAGCTATGGAGCCCGTGAGGTTGAGTCAGTAGGCATCGGTGCCGGAAGGGGCTGGTCTGCTCTGCATCCCCCCGGGATCTCCCAGGCAGCCCCACCGGCCCTGCCCACTTTGGGGCTGCACTGTTGATACCGCCGGTGTCTGTACTGGCTGCCCAGGGCCGCAGCGGGGCGGGAGGGGCCCCCGAGCCCATTCACAGAGGGGACCCCTGTTTTTTCCCCCCGTGTGGGTGAGGCACATCCTTAGGTTCCCTTAACAAATTCCTGAAGTCTGACAGTAGGTGGCACTGGAGGAACCCAGGTTTTTTGTTACAAACATTTGTTCCCATGAAAACCCTGTTGATTTGACTTTAACAGCCCCAGGGGAGGCTGATTTTGCTGACTGTAGAGTTGCCTAAATCAAGCCAGTCGGAAGAGAGTCTTACAGAACGGTGCAGTGGGAACCCACACACGCCTCTCCAGGTCCGAACTCCGGGAGGCGCCCTCCTCGGCCTCCCCTGTTGTGTAGCTCATCCCGCTGTTCCCTTTCAGGCAGGGAGTACTGTTCATGGGAATTCTCAGCCTTGGCAGGGTCCTAAGCTCCCCAGCCCCAGATCTCCCCAGAGATGCTGGCACTGGGCCCTCCATCTCCGGCAAGGGCTGAGGCCAGCACACAGCCCCCAGCAACTGTTACGGAGAGCTTCCCCAAACAGGCCCTTCCATGCCTACGGCACTTTACCTACATTTCAAATTCATAGGCAGGTGTCCCGTTTCAGGTTCGTGCACAGAGGCCGAGGCTGCACTGAATGCCAGCCCATGGTGTCTAGGTTATTAGCTATGTCTGCGGAAGGCAGGTAATGTGTGTTTCTCCTTTGTGTAATTGCCACTAATGGCACAGGCAGAGAACGAAGCCATCTTCCTAAACACACGTCAGAGGAATAGATTTACCAGGTACAAAAGGCGAGGAGCAGAAGAATTGAACTCTAACGCTAACATGTTTGCGGAAAAGTGATGCACTTAAGTTATTATGTATGAAAACGATCGGCAAAACTTGTCAGTCTGGGCTCCTTAGAGAGAGAGGATGAACAGAATGAGTGGGTCCGCTGGTTGGAAAAGAGGACCACGGAGCTTGTGGGGACATCGATTACACGTGGGAGAGGAAAATAAAACGAGAACTAAAGCTTCTGAAGTCGAATTTAAGAGAGAAACGGGAGGGGATTTCATAGGTCAAAGGGGGGACAGCAAGAATAGAGCTCGAAACAGGATCCTGTAATGGACCAGCTTTTCACTTGTATTTTCTGTACTTCACAGTCCTTTTACTTAAATAAAAGGAGCCAGGCATTTTCTATGTAGTCCCTCACCGCCTGCATCTCATTGTGCCCCTGGTGACCCTCCCTGTTAGACTGCAGTATCCCTGGCGACTATGGCTTTATACGTTTGGGTTTATATTTTACTTTTTATACTTGGTCCTTGATGCTGGTTTGTGTTTTAAGAGCAGGGCATTAACACCATGACCCCGATTTAATATTCAAAGCAAATGAGGTCCCAGGAAGAAGGGCGTGTGGGTGTCATCACATAGACCATCTGGTGATTAAGATGAATTACACTTCCTCAGGCTCGTGGAGTGAATGCTACTTCTCTGTCTCTAAAATAAGAATAAAACCATGACTTTTTCTACTTTCTTTCCGTGGACTCTGCAAACTTTGAAGAGAGTTAAACCAGAGAAGCGTATCGAGAGGACCATGTGACAGATTCTGACAGCAGAAAAGGGTGTCAAAATGATTAACACAAGATATCAGATCATCAGGAAATAGATTAGGGCACATGTATACACACATACATACACACACACACACACACACACACACACACACACACACACACACACAC
>NW_020174430.1:1804531-1852031 GCF_003031525.2 Neophocaena asiaeorientalis asiaeorientalis | reverse complement strand
TTCCACTGACAGGTGAGTCATTTCATAACAGCTTTGCCCGTCTTTGGCCTCGGTGCAGAAGGTCCCTAGAGCCCGTCAAAGATGGGCTTCCCTTTGGGAAGAGGACTGAGGCCACAGGACCAGAGGACTGCCAGCTCATTTCAAAGGGGGCTGAAAATCCCATTTCGGCCTCGGGCGGCAAAGGCAAAAGCATTTAAAGCATTAACCTGCGCTGACTCTTCACCCAGCTGCTTCCCAACTTGATTGAAGGGTAAGAAGGTTAATTCTTCCCAGGCTCATCTCCAGACTTCACAGACCATATCATGGCTGCTGGGGGTGGGGGACGGGAGGGGGGACTGGTCTGGCTGGACCCAGGCTTTGCAGGAGGCAGTGGTCATGCATTTAGCTGTCGCTGCTCCCGTCTAAGTCTTTGATATCAGAAGGGTCAGTCATGGGGTCAGGCATCACCTCCCCACATTCAGATACCAGGAGGACACGGGGAGCCGTGATCTGACCGCTGCACGATGTGCTCTGGACGATACGACCAACCCTGGCAGCAGAAGCCTCAGGATGGAAGGTCTCAGTAGGGACCACAACCAGAATGAGCATCTTCCATCCGCTTTGAGGGAAGACCACAGAGCGATAGGCCCAGGCGTGTTCAGTGCCACTGGGAATCCAGACGCTGTAAGAAGGTGGAGAGGACCCACTGATGCCTGCGGGGAAGATGGCTTCGGTTTAGGAAGCAGAGAACAGGAGCCGCCCATGGGTGGAGGAGTATCTCTTCCTCCACTGGCAGTTGGAGAACCAGACTGACAGGGAGTGAGGCGGGCCAGGGGGGAGAGGCGCTTCTGCAGCTTCTTCTCTCTGCTCCTTCCCCGCCCCCCGCCAGCCCCTGCACCCCCTGGAGGACATCATCCTTAAAATATATTTCATTTCACAGCTGCATTATGGTACCACAAAATTCTGGGAATCCAATTTAAGAACAGATTACCTCCTCACTTACTTCATTTGAAGCAATTACATGTTAATTTTCATTGAAACCAGCCTAATGCATACCAATCTAATGGCGCAATCTCATTTGAATACTTAAGAGAACATCCACCGGGTTTGGGGCTCAGAGATTGATATTTAAAGGGCCACTTCATCATTCTTTTCCTTGGTGGGCTCTCGAGTCCCAGCCCCTCCCCGCAGCTCCTCAGCAGGGCAGTTTCTTGGGGAAAGGAGTACAGATTAGCTTGCTCCAAACTGCCAACAGGGGTCCCTAGAAAGGAAGCCTATGTTTGGGCATCTATCTCTTCCCTGCCACTTCTGCCCTGTATGTTTGCAAGGAAAACACCTCCACCTTTGCCTTCCTTGCAAAGTCAGGGTTCATCCTCTGCCATCTGCACAGGGAGAGGAGTGCAGTGCCAAACCCCAGCCTTTGCTCAGCCTCCGTCTACATCCATCTCAGATCATTGCTTACCACGTAACGTATTCTCAGCCACTCACCTAAGGAGGAAATAGCTTTCTAGACAAACCCTGCGCATTGATTTGAGCCACGGGTAATTAATAATACTCAGGGATGTTGAAATCAGCTGGTCTTTCAGTTTTAGAGCAGGGAAGTTGAAAAACGAGGTCTATCTGCTTAGTTTATGCATTTAAACTAAAGAAATTCGTGTTGGAAGCTACAATTTAATTTGATTGTAAGACTGTAAAGGACCCAGGACTACTGTGAACATGCTATATTGTGTGTGTTATATTATGTTGTAATTAATCTACACTGACAGGGAGACAGGCAGATATGGGAGTGACAAGATGGTTTTAATTCAAGGGAGTTCTGAGTTCTTGGTTCCAGAGCAGCCCAAGTTCTTCTTCTGTGTTGAATGATGTACTTGGGGTATTGGGACAGGCGTGGAACTAGACTGGCACCTATAACTCTTGAGCAAGCTTTGCCCCAAGGAGGGCAGATGTCTAGAATACGTATATCATGTAGGTGCATACGTATTAAGCCCCTACTGTGTGTCTGTTTTCAGAGCCAGGAATGGAGCAGTGACTTAGAAAAGGCAAAGCCCCTGTTCTCCCGGAGCTGACACGAACAAACAACGAAATAAGCAAATGCATCGGAGGATAAGTTCAATGGAGAAAAATACATGAGTGAAAGGAGATAGGAAACGTGGGTGGTGGTACTATTTTATTATCATTGCGTCACTCAGCCAAGCACAGCCCACTGCCTTTGGGATTTTCTTCCTGGGAGGAATCAAAGGCTCTGGCATTAATTACACTAATGGTAGTAACGCTTTACGTATCAGGGTATTTCAAGCCCCTTGCCAAGACACAGCCCTCCGCTCTTGAGAGGAATGACTTGTCATTCTTTCTACCAGTAAAAGCTCGGAAAAGCCAAAGGATCGTGGTGATCTGGCCAGTAAGATGTACCAGGAGGTACACACAGACCAGGCAAAGGGGGGCACACTCACTGCGCCCCAACCTAAAGCCTGACAGACATTTCTACTCTGTTCATCTCAACAACAGAAAGAACAAAAACGCTATTTCCTTCCCTTATACAGAGCTTGGCAAATATGCTTTTTGTCTTCATGTAGCAAGACTGAATACCATTTGCATTGCTGGAGGGCTTAACTAGACTGGTAGAATATAGTTGTAATACAAAGAAATGCTCATTTTAACAGAACACTCTTGATTTCTAATGGAAATTTTCTAATGCATAATTTGAAATAAATGTGAGTCACTCAGGAACTTTGAACTTCTATGGCTGGTGGGGGCTAGGGGACATCCTTCCTCAGTCAACAGATGCCAGGAAACAGTCTCACCTCTTGAGAAAATATTAGCATAAGCTCTGTAGGGTCCTCCACGGACACTTCTATTCTCACTCTCCTTTAACCTGGGCTGGTCACAGCACTTTTCTTTCTTCTTTAAACAGGTAGTTTATTCATTCACAGTCTCCTAATTAACTGGATTACTTTTCATCTTCCAGCCTACAAACAAGGATGGTACCAGGGAAAAGAGCTGAGCTGTCTGTCTACTACTCGTAGTGAAGAAAGGTCTGGAAATCAGCCACCCTCAATCACATTCCTGCTTCTGGCTTGATCTTTATGACAGTCAGTTGCGTTTCTATAGGATGTCATCATTTCCCAGACCTCAGCGTTCATTCATTCACTACCTCCGTGCCAGGCACTGTGCTAGGTCCCTGAGGAATATCAGAGGTCCCTCTAATCACGATGAACCTGGAACGCGGTGGCCACTAGATCTGATGCTCTGAGTGCAGGGAAGGGGCTCAGCCGTCAATGCATCTGTCCTCTCGTCCATCTCCCAACCTCCTCCTCGGCTCTGATCCAGAGAACGACAGCCCTACACCTCCCAGGGTTCCTCGTCCTCAGGCTTCAGCACGGGGCAGGCTCCGTGGGAGAAGGGCAGGAGGGGCTGGGGGTACCCTCCCTCCTGTCTGGATGGCATCTACGGCCGTGGCTGCGTCTCCCAGGGGCGCCGGCCCCTCCCTGCATGGCATACCTCCTGACGGCTGGGTCTGGCCCCCGAGCTCGACCCAGGGCGCCTCCCTGCGTGCCCCCAGCCTGGAGATGCACATGGCTGGGAAGAGGGGGGTATAAGCTGCTGCTGTTTAATCCCCCGGCTCTCCTACGCCCTCCATCACCAGTGCGACCAACAATGCCTATTACACGGAGTGGGTTTCCGGCTGGGATGGGCACTACCTCAGGTTGAGGAGGGAGGGGAAATGCTCAGAGAACAGAGGAGAAGACCACCCTGAGCTCAATTGGGAAGAACCTGTAGCATTGAGCCAAAAGACAAGAGCGTTAACAGGAGGACCGGAGGGCGTGACGGTGTGTCCAGGTGGCCAGCGGGTCTGCACACGGTGCTACAGACAGAGGATGGTCCCGGAGCCGGGCTGCAGAGGAGCTGAGCTCCACCAGCTGTGCTGGGCAGCCTCTAGGATAGTCTGCCTTTCCAGACTCTGAGAACGCATGGGTCTAATCAATGAAGGGAGAGGAACGCACATCATCGTTTCGGAAATTAAGTTCACGTTAAAGCAAGAGGGCATGTGGTCAGGGGATACCAGGCCGTGGTGTCTGCAGTAGATCTCTGGCCAGTGCTGGTTTCCAAGGCTGCCCTCGAGGCACGGTTACCAACCAGGGGGAATGTCACCACGTCCAGATGGATGGAGGTGATCCCCCCCAGCCCCGCCACAAAAACGTCTGCCTGCTCTTTCAGAGACGGCTTCTTGAAGTTTGTACAGCAAATGTTACATATTTCTACCCTGACTTTTATCTACAAGGCAAGTCCACTCAAGGTCCCAAGCACTGGAATTGAACAAACATCAGGTAAGAAGATCGTGTGCACCTGGGGTGGTAAATATTGGCCCCAAAGACACTCAGAACATCCCACTGAACAACTTTCAACTAGGGGCTACCAGGAATTATCATATGGCCCTGAGCAAAACAGACCACCCTTCTGGGCTCGGATCACCTCATCTTTCTCCACGGTCCTACAATTACCTACGATTGCAGTTCAGGGTGTAAAGAACAAATTTCAACTCCCCGTACTCTTCTCTGCCGTACAGATTTATGAATGTGTTACATGCCAACGCCCAGGGGTGTGGGAAGGCAGGACGGTGAAAGCAAGAGGGTGGCATGAGGTCAGGAAGAGTCTGCTTTTTATGAGAATGACATTATTTTCTGAAAACTATTTTTACCTCATTGAAATGGGCTAATTGTGGTAATCCAGACAAGCAGCAAACCAGGGCCCTGCTTGGCCCCCTGGTGGCAGATCAGGAAGGGACACGTCCTGACTAGGACCTGGGGTTGTAGGGACCCCATACATGAAATGCTTTTGCAGGGGCAGGGATGCATTTAAAGCCGCCCCAGGCTCTCCCACCAGGATGCCAACTGCCGTGACACATGCCTTGTACAACGCTTGCTCTTTATTTTAAACACATTTTTAGATGTCATGTCTAAAGCAAGATAAGACCTTTTCAATAAAATTCCATATTTACACCTCTTTTATGATTTTTTTTGAAACAAAAGCTTGTGTCTGAATAGAAGCACATCTTCAAAGGATGCCTTTTTAAAAAATCCATGGGGCAGAGAAAAATGTGTTGATGATGTAATGAGTTCAACGGTACAGTATGAAAAAAAAAAAGTTCCTGTCAAAAGATGAGGAAGAATGACATGAAAAGGAACAAAAAGACTTGAGAAAGGCCCCCGGCAAACGACAAACTGGGTAATCAGGATGGAGGCTGTCACCGATGGGGTGGAAGTCAGTCCTGGCCTGCCCCCGATGTGCACTCAGATGCCTTCCCCAGCTCTGCATCCCGCCAGCATTTTGTCTCCTGTCTCCTCAGGAGCTGACAAGCCAATGAACCCAAGGAAGTGCATGGGAGCCCCTGCAAAGAGCAACCCTGCTCTGCAGGGTGACTGCTAAAAGTGATGGTGGGGGTCTGTGTTTACTGCCCAGGAACTACTTCCAGGTCAAACTAGCCTCCCTGACAACCCAAGAGATGATTTTCTTAACTACCTGGTGCTGGTGCTGAGTGCACCGTCTGCGCCTCAAGGATGCCACGCCCCGTCTCCTGCCCCACATCCCGTCTGGGACGGGGATGGAGGTGCTGCACCCTGAGCTCACTGGATCCGGGCGAGGATGTGTGTTTGAGGCAGAGAACCCAGGGCACGCCTGAGCCGTTTGGACCCTCCCATCCTAACTCAAGCAAACGCTCGTTTTGATCAGCGGGGTTCACAGATCTGAATTCGACACGGAGGGAAAATCTGTACTGGCTACACATGGGCTGGCTTCGAGATGAAGGGAATTCAGGTCATGATGTTAAGATAGCTTCCCTCTTTGTGACCTGTGGCTGAACATACTATTTAAATGCAAATCACAGAAGCATTTATTACAACTGTGGTTATGATTCCGAAGTTATTTAAAAAGCAAGTCACAGGTTGAATATCTTTACCACCTGCCCAGGTGAAGTCCCTCAATGAGGTGGGCGCAGGCTGTGTGGTCACAGAACACGGCAAGGAGAGAGCCCAGCCAGCTCGTATCCTTAACTGGATGGAGGCAACCACGCGATCTGCACAATGTATACAATAAAGAACAGGCTTTGAGGGATGGGCACAGCGATGAAGCAGCATAAACAACAACTAGGAGAGGGTAACGGGGAAGAGCAGCTTTCACGATCTCTCCCAGGATAACCTTTCCTTCTGTCCGAAAACATAATAGATGGTCCAGTTGGCGCAGCAGGAATTCCAGTGCCTTCCAGGGCTTCCCTGGAGGTAACAAGACCTCCTCTGGTTGTTTCACCAACTGTGACCAAGGAAGATTATCCCTGTAATCTTTACAATAAGAAAACAGTGTTGCTACTGTTTCATTCAAAGCTGGCCTGAGCAGAAGCCCGGGGCGGTGGATGGCCAGCAGCCCCTTCCCCTGAACGGGAGACGGCTGTCCTGCAATACGTATTTGCACGGAAGCGACACACTTCCCAGGCCAGGGGATGTTTACTATGCCAACAAGGGTGTTCAGATCCAAGCCTTGCCTCTGGGGAGGTTAGGGTTAGGGAGCAAGGGTCTTCTCTGGTGGAAGGAGGCACCGTGGGCTGAGTTCCCTTTTGCCCACGTAGAACTTAGCAGGACACGTCGGGGGCAGGACAGGACTGACTCTCCCAGTGGGAGTCTGGTTTCTAGCTATTGACTCAGCCAGCCACGCCCCATACCAAGACTGAAACATCACTTTCTATCAATTTAGAGAAACTCAAGGGATTTTCTAAGAAGTTCCGTTATTTACTAAGTGAGTGGTTTCTGGAAATGTCTCTTTTTTTTTTCCTTTCTTCTTTTGTATTTGCACCCCCTGGTAGGTTAGCTGCGCCCTTCTATGCAACTCGTCTTTCAAGATGTAGAACTAGGCTAAATGTTAAGAAACACTGGTTTCTCCCATGTACCATTCGATGCCTTCTAGTGGACAGGACAATGGTGCAAGACCGCTTCCACTGTGGTCTGTTCTAGAGGCATCCATCTGCATCGGCCTGGACCACACACACACACACCACAGTGCAGCACGTGAAGAAGGCCGTGAGGGGGACAGGAGAAGGAAGGGAGAAGGAAGAACGGCTTGGACCTCGTTCCAGACAACTGGGGAAGGAAACGTGAGAGGACGGAGTGACCTTCTGTTGCCTGGAGAGCAGCTACTCTCAATCTGAGTCATTTCTAGCCTCACTTGAAAAAAGTAAAGTTTCCCTCTTCCTTTGCCAAAAGGCCTATTTAGAATCAAACGGGTGTCCTTCTGCCTCAAGCATGGATCACTGACAACCTTGCCAGCAAATGCAAACATGCACTAAAGAATGTTTATTAATAATCATGATTATGGAGGCAGACTCCAATCCCAGTTGGTGTCGACCGGCTGGAAGAAACGTTTTCTCTCTCACCTAGTGAAGAATTTGCATAAGGGAGTCATTCAGGGGAATAAACGCGAAGTTTAGGCTTATTTTTCTTCAGTTGACTTCGATGATTGAGGCATCTGCAGTGCTTCAGAAGGCCAGGTTACTGAACTCTTAAAACGACGTACGTTTTACACAGAAGAGAAGGCGGCACAGAGAGACTTGCTGGCTTGCTTAGCGCTGCAGGGGACCAGAGGACTGCAGACGGAAAGGACACATCAGTGCTCATGCTTGTGTTTAAATCTCTAGGCTGTATTAGAGCTGTGTTTAAGCTTATTAAAAGTAGCTCAGGGTTGGTGGAGGCATGGAGAGAGAGTAGGGGTTAGCAGATGTAAGCTATTATTAATATAAATAGAGGATGGATAAACAACAAGGTCCTACTGTATAGCACTGGAAACTATATTCAATATCCTGTGATAAACCATAATGAAAAAGAAGATTAAAAAAGAATGTATACATATGTATAACTGAATCACTTTGCTATACAGCAGAAATTAGCACAACATTGTAAGTCAACTATACTTCAATAAAAAAAAAGCAGCTCGGAGTAATATGTTCCTTCTGTTCACTCACCCTGCTCTGAAGAATTTTAGGTTTGAAGTGTTTTTAACCCCGATGTTTTCCAACAAAAAGAGATGGAATGGACAAAGAAAATCAAGAGATCGAAAACCGTAGATAGATAGGTAGGTAGACAGACAGATAGGAAGATAGGTGATAGATGTGTGTGTCTGTGTGTGTGTGTATGTATCTATCTTACATACACATACATATGTGGGAACTTTTAGAGATTTCCTGCTATATCTTCTCTTGTTAACACAAAGTGAGGATTCAGCTTCCTGGTTTTCCTCTTCAGGAAGAGGACATGTGACTATAGCCTATATGATTACAGAAGTTCAAGAAACAACTCTATGTTTACTCATTTAATCTTGAAAATATATCCAGAAATAATCGTATCTTTGCACGTAAAATCCAAATTTAAAAAATTCATATTTCCTTAAAGTACTTCTTGCCACAAAATTTCAACTAAGTGTGAGTATGATTAAAAACATTTGCAGTGAAGCCATTTATCAAAGACGGAGAAGACACTAACCCCCGGGCCACCAGGTGACGTGAATCTACTCAGCGCCCGCTGTCCACACAACCATACCTCAGCCCAGGCTGACAATTTAGCCCCCCAGAGAGCTAACTGTCCTTGGCAGAGATACAGCGAGTAGAAATTTTGAAGAGGATAGTATTTCCCAAGTTGGCCAGTGCTGGGAAGACCCAAATTATGGGGAGAAGAGTTCATGATTCATTTGCTCCATCGTTCATTGACTAAGCCAGCGAATGTCTGTGGGGCACCGAGTTCCAGCCAGGCACAGCTGAGGCACTGGGTGTGCACACAAAAGACAGGGATTCTCCTCTCCTACTGGGTGGGGGAGAGACACTGAACAAGGTTGCTAGCTTATTTCAGAGAGTGGTGAGTGCTCTAGACCTGCGGGGCAACGAACTAGGCAGAGATGGGGGCTGAGTGGCCAGGCTGGGGGGGGCGGGGTTAGGGGAGGCGCTCTGTCTGGCAAAAAACACTAGTTCTGTTTTAGACCCGTACACACAATGGCCCGTTGGAATCACCCCTTGGATGCACAGTGAGCATTATCATTACAAGTCCGTGCGGGACTGTCCATCACATCCTTTCTGCTCGTCTGGAGCTCAGTGGAGATGTGGATGCAAAGATGTAAACTGTGAAAAGAGATCAGGAGCTTATGTGAGCAGACAGGGCACCATGGAAGACACAGGGTTAGGTCCCTTAGTAAAGGCAACGTTCAAGATGGTGCGGGGCTCTGAGCAGTATCTAGTGAAGGTGGACAAAGAAAATGAGGGGTGTGATATGTCCTGGAAACTGAGAAAACTAGGAACAATGAGAATGTACCAGAGATTGCTGTAGAGTAAGCTGTCTTTAATCCATGCTGAAAAAGTATAGATCTTTATTTGAGCTACCATTCTACATCTCACGCTGCAGAGGACAGGCAAGCCTGGAGGTGTTACAAAACATTGGGAAAAGTCAGAGTTGGGTCATGTGAACTTGACCCCAACTGGACATCAGAAGGAGGGCACCGTGCAGGGATGGTGGGGGGCGGAGTCTACACTCACAAGGCCTATGAATCCTTCCTTTACCAGGAGGTAGCATGTGTGAGAGTGGTTCTCTGTTTTAGCCACAGGGACCAACCACACAGTGCCTGGCAAATAAATCTTTGCTGAATGAGTAAGTGCATACATTTGGGAGTTTCGCCTGACTTTATGGATTTTTTCATAAAAGATTTCTAGCACTCAGAAAGTCATGTGCAACGATGTGCACTGAAGTAACCCAGGCCTGCGTGCCGTAACCTGGTTGTAAACGTCTGGATGAGCGTTCACGGTCACCATCTGAGAGGTAAGCATCACCCTCGAGGACACCACGCCTTTCGGCTCATCAGACAGAAGAGTGCGGTGCAGCCGGAAACGTCGCAGGCGCTAGGGACGCATTTGGGAAGGGATGCTGCCGCGGGTGCCTGAGATTCGTCCTCAGGATCCACTTGGCTCTGGACTTCCAACATTTTAAACGAACCCGGACGGAGGTGAGTTAGTTTCAACTCCCTGCAGACAGCGCAGAGGTGGGCTGTGGACACAGACAGATGGGACACCGGAGAGGGAGGAAGCCACGCAAATGCCAAGTGGCCGGGGCCGGGGCCAGCCTGGACGCCTGCTTGTGTGGACGCTTGTTTACTAATCTCCTGTTCTTGGCAGTGCCTCTGGCGTGGTCACACGGCTTCTCCCCGCTGAGCAGCTTAATTGCTGCCAGTGGACCGTTTGACCCTTTTTATCCAGATGGCTCAAGTCTCCCCGGCACCAAGGATCCTGCCACTTGCCCGGCTGCCTCGTGACTTCTGAATGGGTCTCCTTTAGAAGAACTCCCCGATCACTATCCCATGGGCAAAGCTCAGCTGAAATATCCAACAAAAGGCAAAGGGAAAGGGGCAGGAAGAGAGGGGGGGCGCCAGGGAACGCCTCCTCTCCCATTTCACTTCAGGAAGAGCAACGTGGTTATTTATAACCCAACATTCAAACTAATTATTAGCTCAAGGCTTTCAAGTAAAATGTAGGTCAAGCCATATTATGTGGGGTGCCGGCAACTGTCTCAGTGTCGGGAAGCAGGGCTATCACTGACACCTGCTATCTCACTGACCCATCACAGACCAACACCCACGCAGCAGCCACGGAGCATGTGTTCCAGACCCCCTTGAATGGACTCACGTCCACATCCCTTTGTCCAGAAGGGCTGGGCTCACAACAAGGACTTTGTAGTCAGTGGAGCCACTTACAAGGTCCTCAGTCCCTGCCCCTGCTCACAGCAGGCACAGGTGACACCTAGAACAGACCCTCTTCTCAGGTCTCGAGAACATTTTGGGGTTAAGGAGAAAAAGATGGATAGGGTGGAGGTGGGTCCACCACCCTTCATGCTGGGTGGGCCAGTGTCACCCAGCACGAAGCGACCAGCTCAGCACTTGATGGCCAGCCCATCAAGGCTGTGATGACAAGAACCTGCAGTGCCAGCCAGCCAACCAGAGAAAACCAGGCCCTCCTGGGGGCCTGGAGGAGTCAACTCGTGATCATTAAGGACAATTAGCCATGCGGCCCAGCTACAGCTGGACCCTGTGCTTTACAGTGACCCTGGGAACTTAGGATGAAAGCTTCTCTGCTGGGTTCCTTGCCTTTTTCTTTCTTTCTTTCTTATTTTTTTTTTCTCTCTGCCTGCTCTTCTTTCTTAATCAGATGATCACCTGTCCTGGCTCTTCCCCACTTTCTGCTGAGCCCCTCTCCCCTTGTTACTCTACTTCTTTCCCCTTTCCTTTGATTTCTCAAGTTCCTCTCCTAAGAGATGGGTTTTAATACCCGTCTCTCCTCTGCACTAATACAAATGGGTTCCTGGCCTAACAAGGCATATTAAATTAATAAGCAGACACATTTATTTATTCTGAACTTACAGCATCCCATTCCCTGGGCAGTTTCCATGCTCCAAGTTGACATACATCCTCACTAAACACTGCACAACTTCAGGACATCACGCTACATCTTAAGCTCTGCTCAGACCTCTGGTCCCAAATCAGGCTCCTTCTACTGTTAGAGGCTTGGGTGAATCCTTCAAGCTGGGTTTTTATATCTTTTATGATTTTATAAAGTGTTAATTATAGGCAAAAATAGATGAACAGGAAGGAAGGGAGAGAGGGAGGAAGAAAGGAGGGAAGGAGGGAGAGAGGGAAGGAGGGAGAGAGGGAAGGAGAGAGATTACCCCATGTTGTTTTCACTGAGAAACGTCTACGATTAACATCTTGGTGCAATTCCTCACACACATTCATAAACAATGTACATACGTGTGTGTACGTTATATGTGCGACATACAACGGCAGTGTACCGAGTAAACTATCTTACGTCGAAAGGCGCCCTGGAGTAAGGCTCTGCCGGCGGAAGCCCATCCGAAGGACCCTGTTTGGCTTGGGAGGGGAGGGAATGGCATTCATTGAGCTCCTGCTGCATACCAGGCTCTGTGCTGGGCTGCTGCACACAGGGTACCTTGTTTACCCCTCACACCAACCCAGAAAGAACTTTAGAGGGGAGGAAACAAAATCTCAGGGAAACTGTCTCGCCTAAATCCACAGCCAGTTTGTGGTACAGTCAAGACATGGCCCAGGGGGCGAATTATAATCACTGACAGTCTTTCTGGGCTGAAGGACACACACGCAGAAGCCACAGGAATCTCAGGTGGAGATAGCAGGTGCTCTCCTTTGTCTTTGCCACTGTCCTCAGACATAGTGAAGTAAATTAGGAAGAAAGTAACAATACTCCGAACCTCATTTAATGGTTTTGCTTTAAAATAAATTAAGCAGACTGGCTGTAGGAACAGGAAAAGGGCATTTTCACGTGCCCACGGGCATCACCCATCCCTAAGCTGGAGGCCGCATCACTAAGTCTCGGCTCTGCAGCCACAAAATGCCCACGACGAGAAACACCAACCCAGGAGCAAAGGGAGGACCGGCCATGCAGCTGAGAATCACACTCCTTGTGCAATTTCCTTGAAGCCACCAGGACCCTAAGATGGTAGATTGGCCGGGGAGATGTGCCAGTCGGTGTCAGTCCGTCAAATCTGTCTTATAGAAGCCAGACAGAGCAGAGCGGCTGAGCGGGAGGTGCCCGTGGGCCCGCGTGCATCTGGGGACCAGCTCCAGAAACATCTGTTGCTGGTGTCCACAGTCGGCACGAGGGGCTGCCATGCGGGCCGGCCCTGGCACTGTCTGCTTTTCTACGTGGCCACTGGCTCCCTGGGACCCCCAGACAGTGTGGTCTTTGCCGTCCAACTTGGCTCTGTTGTGCTGACTTAGGAAGGAGCGTTGCGGTCAGTTTAAGGTCTCAATGTGGGGCGTGTGAAGTATGCTCACACCTGTAACTGGTGGGGAGCGGCTGTGCCCGGGATCGGGGGAAGGCAGGCTCTGCACGGCCGGGGGGCCGGGGGTCTGCCTCCTAGACGGCGTGACGGAGGCCATGCCAGCCCATAAGGGCTCACCCGGGCACCTTGAGAAATGCCCAGTGTTTGCTCCCTTTAGGAAATGCCCTTCGGAAAACCGATGCTGATGGTGTAATGTTCGCTATGAGGTGGGGCAGAGGGAAATTCCTTTCGGAAGACCGATGAGAAACATCCTTTTAACGTGCAGGTTGCTAAGCTCTCTCACACTGTGTAACCTAACCCGTCCGCAACCCCTGGATTCTTTATGGTCAGAGAAAGACACCTGGTTACTTCCCCACCTGCATGAGGGGTGGGAACACTGAGGACAAGCGAGACCCTCCCTGGCTCTCGTTCAGGGCTCAGCCCTGCAGTACAGCATGTTACAGACAACATGAACACATCCTGTTGGACACAAAGGATGCCCCTGCTCTTGCAGTCCACTGCTTCTCTTCCTGTTTCCAGGATAAAAACATAATCAAGGTGCCAGGTGTCTTGTCCCACATTACTGAGGATAGAAAGACGAAAAATACACACACCTGTCCCCAAGGGGTTTATCTTCTCCTAGGAGGCAGAAACGCATGGAAAGAAACATGTGCGTATTCCTTGAAAATCTCAGAGGACAGAAGGCAGGCATTTATCGGGGGCTCTCGGGACTGAAAGAGTGGTTTCGGAAAGAGACGCCTTCTAAGCTAATTCCTCAGCGATGAGAAAGAGAGGTCAAAGGGACAAAGGTAGAAAGGTTATTACAGGTAAAGGTAAGAATGTGCGCAAAGACTGGGCCGTCAGACAGGTAGTGAGGAAGAGGGGATTCCGGGAATTCTTCCTAGAGGGGGAAGGACCTGGAGGGTCGGGCTCGGGCTGGGGGAAGGGAGGGACGAGGTTACAGAAGCTTCTGTGCTACAGCCAGGAGCTTGGACAAGAAATGCACAAGGGGCATAATAAAAATGTGTATTCTACATAAATCTACTTGAGGTTTGTGAAGAGGATTTAAGGTTGAGGCTGACCAAGACAGGCTGGGAGGCAGGAGGCAGGATGGTAAATCATCACAGTAGAGAAGAGCCAGTCAGGAATCAACTGTATCACTGGTGACAGAGACAGAGACAGAGAAGGAGAGAGAGAGAGAGAGAGAGAGACAGGGAGGGAGAGAGACACAGAGAGAGACGAGACAGAGGGAGGGAGGATGGAACGAAGTAATTAGGATATCACATTGGAAAACCTTGACGAGAAAGAAGGTGGTCCTGGGTTTCTAGTCTGTGTTATATGGCACAGATTACCTTCATAGACAGACAGACAGACACACACACACACACACACACACAACTGAGTTAATCAGTCTATCCAATCTCCTTTATTTAGCTTGGTGACATTAAAGAAGGGATATTCATCCACGAGGATCTGCTGACCACCAGCTCTGGGGCTTGTCTTCACATGGTCCCCACCCGCTGGGAGAGACTGTGTGTGTGTGTGGCTACATCAGAGAAGCTGAAGGTCACTGGGACCCAGGACCAGGCCAGGAGCTCACGGAGGACGAGGCAGCGTGACATCAAAGGTGGATTACCAGTGAGGGAGGGCCAGCCACTGCTCAGCCTCTTTCAACACCCCGAGGCTTCTTGGTCTAAGTGAGCAGCCTCCCCATGGCCGATCGCAACTGGCAAGATCAATATTCAAATAAAAGGTGGGGAGGGCAAGAGAGGAGGAAAACAGCAACTCAAGTCCACAGAGGTAGGGAAGATTGATCAACGGCCTCAGGAACAATCCATACTAATTATGGTGATAAAAAGCTGTCAGCCAATACTCTGGGTATTAAATATAGTGGATTGGAGACAACAGGTCCGCTTTCATGTCCCCCACCACTTTCTTTACTGAAACACTCAGATACAAATGAGCATTCAGTGTTACGACTGCATTATTGTTTCAACGGCTTTGAACCACAAATGCTTTGATAACCGGATTGAAAAGGCTGTCAAGTTTCCCTCTGTAGTTTCTATGCAGAATCTTCCTTCAGCATCTGATGGAATTTCATTTTGTGAAATCTGACAGTGATACTCTTCATTAAGCTACAGCTGATAGCCCACCTTACACACGGAAACACGGCTCAGCGTCTGCGCATGTATGCGAGGGGGCAGCAGCGAGTGGTGAGCATTCCGAGAAGAGAAAAGGCAGGGGCTCCCCCAGCGAGAAGAGAACAGAGCTATCCCAAGGCGGCAAGGTCGGTGACAGCTTGCTGGACCAAGTGGTGCTTCTGTGAACGCAGCCGCTCAGGGGAAGTGTGTGCCCACCTGCCGGGCCTGGAGGAAATGAGGCCAGGAGGGGAGAAGCAGTCAACTCTGAGAAAACAGGACCGAGTGCACATTTTATCCACGATGCCCATCAGTGATCTAGGAAGGTACTACAGTAAGTCCCCTACATACGAACCTTCAAGTTGACAACTTTCAAAGATGCAAACGTGCGTTCCATCACCGTGAGGCGTGAGTGACACTGCAGCTCGCCCTCCGTCTCCTATTGCTGACAATCCTTCAGCTCTACCGTCGCCCACCTCCTCTCCCTCCTCCAGTCAGTACCTCTTCCTGCCTGTTCACTCGATGCCAGCCCCAGTAACCCAGCTGTTGGACTGCTCTACCGTACTTGTCAAGGTACTATACTGCAAGATTAAAGACGTTCTCTTTATTTTGTGTTTGTTGTTCTATGTATTGTTTGTGTGAAAAGTATTATAAACCTATTACCGTACAGTACTATGTAGCCGATTGTGTTAGTTGGGTACCTAGGCTAACTCTGTTGGACTTACGAACAAATGGGACTTACGAAGGCGCTCTTGGAATGGAACTCGTTCGTATGCGGGGGACTTACTGTAAGATGTTTTGGTCCATAGATTGCTTCAAAGAGTCATCGAGAGGAATCAGATGGCTGCAGTGGTCAACAAAGAGGTGTTCATTGGAAAACCCCTTTCAGAACATTAAGAGTATGCAAACCTAGGCACGGAAAGCAAGACATGTCTGTCATGGTGTCCCAAGTATTTTCTTTTTTCAAACTTGGCATCGTAGTCTCCACGAGACTGCCTGTTTGATTCACCATGTCAGTCCGGCGGCTGAGAGGGAGCAGGGCCAGTGGAGGTGAGTCCAAACTGAACCAGGGCGCAGCGTGGGTGAAGGGGTTGTGAGAGGGACAGGACGGGGCAGCGATGCGGCGGGACAGGCCGGTGTGGGACCGCAGCCCTTGTGTCAAGGCCCAGTGGTTGTCACCAATACTTTGCACATGAGAAAGCACGTGTCTGCCCCAAGGGCACGTCACGGATGTGCTCAGCCCGTGTTATACCGAAGGGAGCAGGCTGCCCGGGGACGGGGTCCAGCGATGCGGGCACAGAGCTACTGGGAAGAGTTTCAGAGCAAGGTCTGATGCTCACAATCTACCCAGGACAAGTGACTTCGCCTCATTGGCTCTCGGCCCTTAACGTTAACATTTAGGAACCGAACTAGATCACTAGTATGCAGTCTCCGTGTTGTGAATCAGTAGAGGGCCGTGAATCAATCAGATGATTTTTAACCAGCAATTTTTAAATGAATTCAATAGGACAGAACAGAAATTATCAGAGTATATCGAACATGGTAAGAATAAGTTATATGATATAAAATTTTAAAAGGCGCTGGATTAAAAGAGCTCTCAGATTGCTTCCAAGTGAAACTAAATATTACTCTGAATCTCAGCCGGCCGCCACCGATCAGCCTGTAGCTAGCGACCAGCTCAGGAGAGAGCGCCTACACCCGTTCCCCGGTCAGCAGAGCTCTTGACCCTTTGTCTTTCATTTACAATTTGATTTCATGATGTTGCTCCAATTTCAGTTTCGACAGCACTGAGTTAATTAAGACACGATCTCTGAAACGCAGGCGTTCCAAGGTGATAGCAGCCACTTCTGCAGGCGGTAACAGCTGGGGTTCCGGCCCAGCTTCGGGGGATCCGCTGCATTGATAAAAGAAGACAAAACTATCATTCCCAACTAAACATAATCGAGTTCACACAAATACTGAGCGCATCCCTCGGACGTTGCTCCGGCTGTGACCGGCTGTGATCACAACAGTCCAGGTTGTGAGAGAGCAGGGCTGCCCTGTATGAGCTGCACAGTTGTTCACCGTGCAAAGGAGCCAGGCCAAGGGCCCCTGGGGGCTAGAACCCAGCTATGTTGCCTGGGTTGGGGCTGCATCTCCTGATCCATTTCGCACAAAGATGCCGTAGGTTTACCAGGCCTTGCACGTGTGGGGCTACGTTTACCCACAAGAGCAGGTTTTCTACTTCTCAGAAGGTGCCCTCTGGGCTGGCAGACAGCCTTGGCTGCAATGGAAATGGTAGACTGAAAATCCAAAGCAAAGCATCGGCGTTAGGGTCAGAAAGGGCCACCTTCCGGGAGCAGCTGGGGGCGTGCGGTCTGGAGCCTCGGTCCCTGTCGTTCCAGCATCTGGGTGACAACTGCAGCCCACAAGGACATGTTCTAACCGTCCAGTTCATAACGCACAGAGGTGGCCCCCTTTAAGGAAAAACACAGACACTGGAAATTTCTGAACTGACGACTTACTAGAGATGGCTGTGATGCCCAGGAATCTTTACACAAAAGAGTCTCTGTAGGACTCTTTACATTTTTCCGTATTTAAGACATTATTAGATGTATCATAAATGTCACAGTTTTGGAGGGAAGAAGCTAACCGCACAAAAGACCCCGTGTTCTTTCATGCACAATGATACATTGTTTTCCCTTTGATTCGTAAGAAGCCTGCGGTATGGCTCTCGCTTTGGGTAAATTACCCCTCTAACCACTGATGGTTTCACAGTGGCTAAACTGAAATCAGTCAACACCTTATGATTAAAGAACATCCGAACCGTTTTAACGTTCTGAATCAGGGCACATTTCCTTCTGGTAGGCTCAGTGGATGTTAAGGATAACAAATATTATAACAAAATATTTGCCACAATCTCTATTTGCATTAATTGGGCAAAGGCAGAACTGGCAGAGGGACCACGTTAGGTCCTCACCAAGTCTGTGCAGCTGGGTAAGAACTGACTCAACCACCGAACGGGCGTAATAAAGCAGCTCCTTTTCCTGCAATGACCAGTCTGCTGTCTGCCCAGGAGGAGGAGCGCGACCAACGTCAGCTCTGGCTCCCTCTTGCCCTTTTATGGCGGATGGTCCTCTGCAAGTCACCCAAGCCCAATACAACACCGTACCCTAAAGGCCACTGCGCTACCCGTGGCCTCATTCTTCTCCCTGAGGTTTAGGAACCCCGTACTCCCTTCTCAGAGAATCTTTCCAGATGGGCCTCATCTGGGCGGCCCTGTAAGTGTGATTGGCTCACCACAATGCCTCAACGGCATGTCAGTCAGTAGGAATTACAACTGAAGTATGAGAGAGATTCAGAGCTACCATTTAGTCCTAGAAGAGACGAAGTCTCCTCCCGAAGGGCCTAACTCAGGAGGAATCACGTGGCATCACTGATGACTTAGAAGCTCAAGCTGTTCTTACCCAGGGACACCGTGGTCACTGGTGCACAGGACAGGCGTTTCAGAGCAGCCCGGCCGACAGGGACCAAGTGGCCACGGGGTAACCAGCTCAGGACGTTCTGACTCTAGGGCCGCTTAGGTCACTCTGCAAGGATCACGTTTCCAAACTGCACGTCCCTAGTAGGCGGGGTCCTACATTGCCGTTGTCCCAGGGGCAATGATGCAGCCAACATACACGCCACACTCGCGTGTTCCCTCTGGAGGGCCAGGCCTTTCTGAATCTGCCGAAGGAAGAGGTCCTCTGCGACCCAAGTACTAAGGAATGCTGTTTATGGGTGTGGGAGCCTCGCAAGTCTACCTGGAGATAAAATCCAGACTAAGGGCTGGAATTTCACACAACCTGAAACAAATTTACTTGGCAGGTTGGGGGGACGGCAACCCTTATCACACGCCCGAAGTCACAGGCCTCGTAAGAGGCAGGGCCCTATCTACAGGACTAGAAAGTCTATTATTCCCTTCCCTTTATGCCGTTTGCTCCCCGATCCTGATGGTTGGTAGTGATATGGAAATCCAGCTATTAAAGAACTAAATCAGTGATTGACGTTGGGTAAACCAGCACACGCCAGCCCAGCTGGAAGCACCAGAGAATATCGTCTGAGATCTTAAGTCTGCACCCCACAGCCTCCCATGCCCCTCCTGATGCCCTCCTCCTTGCAAACCCACCATGATGGAACTCCCTGACACCCTCTCATTCTCATGGTTAGCTGGGCTTTCCAAAAACTGCGTGATGATTTATGGCCGGGGGAACGTCCATTCCCCTCCTGGCAGCCCCAGAACAAGGCAGGCAGGGAGATGCAAAGTGAGGAGACAGAAATCGGCGTTTCTGCTGGCAGAGCAGGGCCCGACTGTTCTTTGACGGGTCAGTAATTAATTGCTCCAGAGTGCTGGATAGGAGGCTTCAGAACTGTGCCTTGTAAATAGACCCTGGAGGGCGGGGGGAGTCACATCGCATGTAAGGTCATTAAGAGAATATTAGAAGTTATACTCCACTGACTCCCTCATTAACTACTAAGTGAGTCGTTCAGTCTTGGGGTTCTATTTCTATTCCCCTTCCTAAACGCAACTTTAACGATTTAAAATCCCTTCAACCCAATTACAGCCCTGTATTCTGATTAGGAACTCTGGCCTATTGTGAGTGAGAACCATTATCCAGCTACCCATAGCAAAATTAGCACTTAGAGAGGGTGCACTAGGAAATAAATCTTTCCTTGACGTTTCAAGACCGAGTCCTGGCCAATGACAACACACCCTGTTACTCTGGTAATGTGTAACTGAGTCGCACCTTGCCATCAAGGGCCCCTGGTAAAAAAGAAAAGAAAAAAAAATCATTCAGAGGAAAAAAAATAACCTTAAAGATACGGGTGCAAAGAACTGGCCATGGTGTCGAAAGAGGAGGAGAAGTGGGCCGGGAGACGGGCCCTGCCACACAGGCTTGACTGCACTCAGTCCAAGAGGCGCTGTGGGGAATTAAAGGGGCTGATGGGGCAATGCGGCTCCGGTTAGGAAATGACTCCTACTTCCCCACACGGTAGAGTGAGATGCTCTCCTACTTGGGGGAGGAAGAAGGGCTGCAACTAGCAAACTCAAAAATGCCTGTGGCGGACACAGAGGGAGGGTCCTTCAGCTCAGGCAAGGTCCGCCGACTGAGAAAAACGCACAATCTAAAAGTCGAGAGTTATGTTTTATTCGGTGCACTTTCTGAGGACCTCAAGCCCGGCACAAAGCATCTCGGATGATGCTGAGAAAACTGTTCCGAAGAGGTGAGGGGAAGGGGGGCAGGATATATAGGGGTTTTTGCAACAAAAGACCAGGAAGTCAGACCATCAAAAGATGACCGTTAATAAAAGAAAATCAGACATCTCAAGTTAAGGAATTCAGAGTTTTTCTTTATACGGGAAGATGCAAGAGTCTGGGCTCACTGAAATCATTCCTTTGATGTGCACCTCAGCTATCCAGGGCCAGCGTCCTGTGATTTCTCATCCTGAGTTCCCTCAGGGCTCACCGTCTGGGCAGCTGTAATGTGATGGCTTGATGGCTTCAACATCCTTTGTTTACTGATATGGCGGCGGTGTTTTTGTTCTCAAGTCCAAGGTGGGTGTTCCTGGTCACTGGGGCCAGGGTCAGGGAGCCTCTGCTCTGAGCAGTCTAGGGGCTCAGGGGGCTCAGCTCCTTGTGTTTTTAGCATCTTTCTTCCAAGACTGCCCTGCGAGTAGATAAACAGCAGGTGGGGAGTCTGAAAGTGGCACAGGTAACCTCGCGAGTGAGGAGCAGACACCAGGCCACAACCAGTGCAGAGACTGCTGGAAAAGAAGCCCTGAGCTCTTCAGACACGGGGCACAAGGCTGAAGAGGGAGGCCGGCTGCAGTGGTGGACGGGTAGCTCTCTGACATGGAGGCCCCCTCTGGTTCTTGTCTTTGTCTTCTGCACTCAAATGCCCAGAAGAATGAATCACTCTCCGTGCAGGGATTTCAGGTCTGTTTCTATGCCTTTCATGGTTGAGATCCCACCTAGATCCCTAGGGTCTCCTGATCATTAAGGCCACAAACAATACTGAAGGGGTCGCCCCACTAGACCCACCGGATCCACAGGAAAGACAGTGGGTGGAGGTGCTGCTTTGGAAAGGTTTTTGTGACCCTCTTTCGGCGGCTCAAGATGTTAGCAATCTGCTCGACCATCTACCAAGGGGCCCTGGGCTGGCTTCTCTTCCAACCCCAAATCAGGTAAAGAATTAGAAAGGCAGAGAGAGCAGCCGATGGGTGAAGGGCCCCAGGGCTGGGGCTGCCAGGCAGTTGCCATTCCCGTGTCCCCCTGAAACCAAACAGGAGGCACCCAGAGAGACCCCCCTGATGGAAAGGAGAGGGGACGGGATGCCGAGTCATGACTCCGTCTCTGAGTTATGTCTTCTTCTCCGAGTTATGTCTTCTTCTCCGACACTTCTCTGGCTCTCGTTCTAAATGTCTCCATCTCTGCCCCCCCACCCCCGCTATTAATCCGAAGGAGCTGTCATTACAATGCTCCCTAATTGCTGAAAGGTGATAGTTGTCTGCTGGTTCAGCCCGATTGTAACAAATGCTGTAAATAAACACCACAATTTCCCCCAACCCAGCAGCGTGCTGGGGAACAAAGTGAGGGCAGGGCACACAGACAGACACACACACAGACAGACACACACACAGTCTTCTCAAGCATATGGGGGCTGTCTCATCACTCTGACCTCCCTGACTTCTTTGTTCTCTCACTCTAGTTGTTTCCATGGGGACCACAAAAAAAATAATAATCATCACAATGAAAGAGGAGGGAAAGCCTGCTGCGCTTCTGCTGAAAGGGGCCTCTATTTACCAACACCTGGAGCCCAGCGTGTCCTCCAGGGATGCTCAGTGCTAGCCAAATAATTCAGCCCTTCCTCAGCCCCCACTGTATGGCCCTCCAAGTCGCTTTCCAGGCCCTCTCAAAGAGAAGGGCCAAGATCGTGGAGGGTTGAGACTCTCACCGGGAGAAACGGGGTAGAGACACCAGAGCAGCAGGGGTGAGAAGGCCTGGCCCCGCGGAGACTAGCTAGGGCCCCTGGGGGAAACCAGGAGGTCTGTCAGAGGAAGGCTCCCTGGGGCCACGGAGAGCCCGGGGTGCTCAGAAGAGCGCGGAATGTGGAACCAGAGATGGGGCTTTCCAGCTTACTCTTCCCTCTTTCTGCCCAGCCAGCCAGCAACCAGTAAATATTACTTGTGACCCCCATCGTCCATGAGCAGGGCTGGTCACTGGCACGGTATAGCTGTGGGATGCTCCCTGTCACAGCCCTCACGGAGCACACGGTCCCACGGTGACACGCACAGCAGTAAACACGCAACGCACAGCGCGGCCAGCACCCATCATGGTGGCTGGTACGACAGAGCCATTCGACACAGGTGTGTTGACTGACAGAAGCTTCTGTGATGGGCGAAGTTCAGGGTATAATGCAACTCCTAAAAAGAGAGAAGAGCGTGTGCGCGCGTGCGTTAAGGGTCTCTGGAGTAGCTGATGACTGCAGCATGAAGGCAAGCAGGAAGCAGCCGGGTCAAGTGTGTTTGGAGGAGGGAAGGAGGGAGCCCGACCCCATACCTGCTGCACGGCTGGGCAGACAGATGGAGGCATACATCCGTAAGCCAGATCTCTGTTCCAAGTCGTGCGTTCTTTCTGGTGCACCGTGCTCTCTGTAAGGGCAACACATGGACTCAGCCAGCAGTGTGACTATGACGGACCTTCTGACTGGTGTCCAGGCGGAAAGATCAGCATCACAAAGGCTAGAGGCAGGAGAGGGCCTGGGAGGAAGCTGCCAGAATAGAATGTGGGTTGTGGGGAGTGTGTTGGGGGGATGAGGTGGTAAAGATACGAGGGTGGAGGTGAGAGGTAAGAGGACATCAGATGGTGAAAGGACGAGGGCCCCTGAAGCCCCATTACGGGGGTGGGACTTCATCCTGAACACAAGGAGAAAACCAACGAAAAGTTCTAAACAGTGAGAGGACAGAATCAGTATTCCATTCCAAAGGCCCTCTCTGGCTGCAGCACGGAGAATGAATCAGATCAGATCCAGCCTAAGGTGGGAAGATCAGTTAGGGGTGGTGGTCCCAATGAGAGGTCAAGGCTGCTTGAACAAGCCAAGCGGTGGTGGGAGAGGAGGGCGTCAGGGTTGAGGGACACTTGGGAAAAAGAGACAGAGGAGCTGGGACGATACCAAGGTTTCTGACTCAGTCCTCGGGGTGAGAGACCGCTGTACGAGAAGCAAGTTCGGGAGAAAGCTTACAGAATGAGTTTCAACCTGCTGAGTGTGAGGTGTCTGTGGTCTCTACCTAGAGAAGGACAGGGATGGAGGGTCCAGGGAGAGACCAGGCTGGAGCTACCGACTAGCGAGTCATCAGCATGCAGATGGCACCGGAGCCCAGGCTCAACAGTGAGCCCCAGGGGGACACCAACACTTCCACGACTGTCACGGAAAGTTGAGCCGCCAAGATCCCAGCTTCAGTGACGTGGTGGCAGCCAAGACCAGGCACAGTGAGGACCAAGTGTGAGCTGGAGGACAGACATCAGAGCAAACAAAGCCAGGGAAGAGACAAAACACAAGCTGGATGTGGAATCAAGAAAAGGGTTTTATCGATATTTTAAAATACGAAATAGATTTGATCACCTTCAACTGCTGAAGAGTAACAATAGAAAGTAAGATATTAAAGGCATCAGAAAGAGAGGACAGAAGATAAAACAAGGTAGCCAAGAAGACGGGGGTAAATGAGGCCCCAGCATCACTGGAAGACAGAGCTTTGGCTGGGAGGGAAACAGCTTTTTCTTTTACGAGAACAAAAGATGGAAAGGAAGGAGGACTCACAGCTCCAGTGACAAGAGGTTAAGAAAGTTCTTATGTGATGGCATATGTGTATTTTTTTCTCCAGTCATCCATTTTCAACAAACATTTATGAGGCACCTACTAGAAAGTGTACTTGCCGAGGATACAACTCACCTCTTTTGACCTCTTGAAACAGAGGTAATGGTAAATTTAAACAAGTAATAAAAACACGTGGTGTCATAATCAGGAGGATCAGGAAACTAGGAAAAGACAGGTGTCAGGAAGAACCTCTGAGAAAAACGATGTTTAAGCAAAAAGAAATTTGCCAAAGGAAGAAAGGCCAAGTTAGAGGCAAGGTAATCCTCTGGGAATAAGAGAGAAAAGTAGGATTAGGAGGGTTAAGTATTATGGAGAAGACTGGAAATGGCCATTGTACAGATGGGGGAGGTGACAAAACAGGGAAGTTCAGAACTGCCAGGGTTTTTTGCTGTTGCTTGTTTGCTTGTGGGTCTAGGTAAGATCAGAGATCGTGTCTTTACGGAGACACCACTGTAAATAACTTTATGATTTTCTCCAGCAGCACCCAGGGTAAACTCTGATGACGTAATTCTTTTTCTGGAATTGAGTTTGGCCAGGAGAGCCTGAGCCAGGGACAGTGGGATAAGGACGCTGAGAATATTGGCGACTGTAGATGAGGCCATGGACCGTCCCATCTCTGCTGGATGCGGAAGGGAGTGAAGAAAGGATGAGACTGAGTCAGGGAAGTAGAGCTGTCGAAGCACCCTCAGTTTCAGTGCCGTCGAGGAGGAGAAGGAACTAGATGAGCGGGGTTGGGGAAGGGCGGGAGGCGTGGTCAGGGCACAGGGCATCTGACCCCGTGGTAGAGCCGGAGAATCGTGCATGACAGTGAAGCTCAGCGGAGATGCGTGCATGGAAAGCTAACACGGAAGGGATGTGAAGTTCACTTGAGACGAGAAGGTAAAAAAACTGAATGGGCAGTGCCGGCTGAGTCATCACCAAACAGGGCCCAAGGCAGGCCTGAGCAGAGGGAAGACTGCGACCCTTGGGGGAACCTTTCTCTCTGCCTCAGCTTCTTTTTTTTTTCTTTCACACATTTTCTTTATTTTTTATTTAATTTTTTATTTCATATTGGAGTAGAGTTGATTTACAACGTTGTGTTCGTTTCAGGTGTACAGCAAGGTGATCCAGTTATACAGGATTCATGCACTCCTATGTTCATTGCAGCCCTATTCACAATTGCCAAGACATGGAAACAACCTAAATGTCCACTGACAGATGAATGGATAGAGAAGATGTGGTACATATACACAATGGAACATTACTCAGCCATAAAAAAGAATGAAATAATGTCATTTGCAGCAACGTGGATGGACCTAGAGATTGTCATACTAAGTGAAGTGAGACAGAGACAAATATCACATGATAGCGCTTATAAGCGGAATCTAAAATCATGATACAAATGAACTTATTTACAAAACAGAAACAGACTCACAGTCTTCAAAAAGGAATTGATACACACATATGCCCTGGCTTCTTATAACCACGATACTCTTTATTTCCCAGAAAAGTTGTGAAGGACAAAGGAGCCCTCACGTGAGAAAGTTATTTGCAAGTGGTTGACCGCTGTGCAGATTCGATGATTTTATTACATATAGAAGATCGTTTAAATGCTGTTCTTATCCTGGAGTCAGAATGCCTGGCTCACAGCCTCATTCCATTATTTATTCATTCTCTGCCCTCAGTCTCTCGGTACCTTGTTCTGTCTGTGAATGGGGATGATAACGTTACCTACCCTCAGAGGTCGTCGTGAGGATTAGATGAAACGATGCACATATACACATGGCTCTTGGGAGCGTGTTCGGCACACGGCAAGGGCTCTAGAAATTATAAACAATATAGGTGACTTTCACCTTCTGTGGGCCAGCCATTGGGATATGTCACCCACTATTTTGATGGTTTTTCCAGATGTTCTTTCAGACAAGTGTTAGTAGATGTAAATAGCTACTCTGGCTTTGAAAAGAGATACTGTCCCTCCTATTGGGAAAAAGGGATACTGTCCATCTTGTTGGGCAGTGAAAGAAGGTCTTACTAGAAAGATGCTAGTGTCCCATCACCATTGGCAACAGTGGTCCTGCAGCTTTTAGTTATTGGAAAATTAAGGGAGGACTGAATACCGCTGGCTTTTATCTTCTGTGATGTGTTGAGGTGCTTGCTTGTATGTCTGTGTGCCTGGTTTTCCCAATGATGCATCCTCATTCCCAGATCTCACCATTCCTCGTACCACTCTTAACCCTACACAGCTCGAAAGCCCAGATGCTGCCCTGCCTTCTGGCCCATAGGGTATTCTCTCTCTAGAGCCTGTACCAAAGTCCTGAGCACCCACTTGCATAACCTCTTACAACCTTGTACTCCTTCTTGCGCTGAACTTGTGTCCCTTCCCAACATTAAACAGCCACCAGGACCGGGAAGGGATGGGGTCCTCGCCTTCCAGCCGCGTGTCGTTTTCTAGGTCCGGCAATGGGGTTGCGTGGATGTTAGTATGACAGATGCTGCTGGATAAATTCTCTTCATTGCCACTTGTCTTAAGCTCCCCAACTATTAGATCTCTATGCCACCTCTCAGAAACAGCAGATACAACAAGCACATTTCACAGTTTTCTGGGATTACAATCCAAACCAAGGCCTGTTAGCAAGAGAAGACATTTCCATGGAGATGCATCTGAAAAGCTCTCAGGTTAAGTTAAGAACCTGCAGGGGCTTCCCAGCTCACAGGCAGAATAGGTCAGTGAAGCTTAAAGGGCTTACCAGCGCCCATGAGAATACAGAGAGGAAATGCAGCTAAAAGGTAAGCAGACAGATGGCTGGCCTCCTCAGCAGGACTTCTGGTTAGCTCCTGGCCCTAGCCAATGTTGTACCACGCCCAGCGGTGGGCACGGCCCTCCCCAGAAGTAGCCTGTTGGCCCGAACGATGAGAGTGGCCTTTGTCAAGCAAAGCCGCCTCCCCTTGGAGGCTGGAGATTTCATGCTCATGTTCAAACCCAATGATGATATTTTGGCATGGCATTTTAGCACCAAGACAAGGTAGATGAGCCCAGTCTGTTCTCTGAAAAGCAGTCCATTTGAGTGGGCCATGTGGGCACAGCTGGCGGACGCCTGCTGCAGAGCTGCACATTTAGTCACCTGACAAAATTAAAGATGCCCTACACAGGCTGGAAGCTCACTCTCAGTTGCCTACCCAACGGGAGGGCCAAGGGCAACTGATTTTTCAGCATTCTTTCAGGTAAAACTCACCGAGCTTCAAAATGACTCCAGAATGAGGCTTTGAAGGCTTGGGATCTGAGGCCTATGAATTCAGTTAATATATGAAGAGGAATTCATGAAACTCTTCCTGTTTGATCACAACCCCTCTTAACATCCAAGTACTCAGCACAAAGTACATTTTCCCCATTCAACCCCTATTCATTTTTATGAATTCAACAGGGCCTATAAGAAAGCACCAGATTTTGAAACAAAAGACCAGCTGCAGAAGTACAGGAGATGGAGCATTGCCTTAAACAATCCATGAAAAAAAAAAAAAAACACCTTATATTATTGGCATTAACTCTAAATCAACCAAAAGGTGTTATGTGAATTCTGCAACCTAAAGGATGCTCAGACTGTATTAACTGGAGCATCAAATACAAACCCAAAGCAAGCAGGCTTCCTCTGTGCTTCACCCTGGCCAGACCTCAGGCCAGAGTGTTCTAGTGCATGAGGACAGGGCAACCAGGGGTAGACAGAGGTCAGGAAACAGGTCCCTTCCAAAGACTGCAGATCAAATACGGCTTATGCACCCTGGAAAAGAGAAGTTCGGGGGCACAATCGCTAAGTAAGTGTGAGAAGGCCTGCCATGTAGTAGAGGAATTAGCTGACATCTACTTTAGAACGAACGGGTATATTTTGTAAGATAGGAGATTTTGACACAGAAAAAGAAATGAAAACAAAAAAAGGACAACTTTCTAACAACAGTAGCTGACAATGGAAACAGCGGCTGCCCCGTGAGACAGGGGAGCACGACAGCACCCTCAACAGCGTCATCCCACCAGTGACGACAGGACCAAGAGCGACGGAAGCACCATTTGGGGAGCATTCAAGAATTTTCCTAACATACTAGAGTTTATCATGGTGACGCTGGCATCCGACGCCAGGTCAGCTGATTCTATATCCTAAGCTCACATCCACTACATTTGATGACCTCCATGCCTCCCTCACAGCGTCTGAGGAGGATTAAAGGAGAAGATGCCCATCCAGCACTAGAGGGGCAGCTGGCAATCGAGTCGGTGTTCCTGAGTATCAACTCTTTTTGTTACTGGTATCGTGATTTTTCATTTCTGTGTGTCACAGATGCCACTGGGTGGGATGGACCAGGTAGCTTCCTAGGCCTAATTCTAAGGCCCCCTGGTTCTCTAACACACGTGCACGCCCTCTGCAGCGCCTCTCTGCTCTGGGCTCTCACCAAGCTCTTCTCCCCGTGCTGAGTGCACCCAGGATGCTGGTGGTCCTACTATCATGCAAGGGCCGAGTGTGTGTCTCTGCAGAGTCAGCTCGGATACCCTTGAGGTTCTGCACCTAATCCTAAAGTTGGACTTCTCTTTATTCAAATCCCATTCAGAATTGGCACAATTCCATTTGCTGACTCAAAAAGGGGAAAGAGGTTTTGAAAAGGCTTATAACAAAGGCTCATAAGCCTTACAGATCAAACAGCTCTTAAGGAACAACATTTTGATGAGTTAAGTGTAAAAGAACCAGAAACATATGGATTAAATTCCCCTTGAAATTTGAATGCATTTAAAAATTAAAGGGAAAAGCACTTGGGCAGAATGCACTGGGGCCCTTTACTGAATCTGAAACATTTAGAAAAACAGCTCGAAAATCCTGCCCAGATGAGGCAGCTCCCCATTTCTATCTGGCTTACTTTAAGTGCTGGGTTTTTTCCACCTCTCTTAGGAGACTATTTCAGACCCCCAGTTTCCCTCCTTTCCTTCTCCCTTGACGGCTAACTGCTAATTAGCGAGATATTAGTGCGCCGGAAGAATCACCTCACTTCTGAAATGGCCAGAGCCTGCCCGCTGCTGGGACCATGCAGTGGCACTCGCCCAAGGACCCCAGCGCTGAATGCATGGCAGCAGAGCACCCAGAGCCGCTCAGGGGGAGGCTGTGCTCTGCTCCCTACACGTGCCATTGATTTGCTCAGGGCTAAAGACCTGCACCCGTGGGTGCCAGCCCCCAGTCGCTTGAGCCAGCCTCACTACACCATGCAGTGCTCGTTTGAGATTCTTGGGAAATGAAGGCTACGTAGGCAGGGCTGCACGCAGAGATCAAACTCGATTACCAGGGAGACAAAATACTGTTAGACCTGATGCGTCTATCTGGCCTGCCCGCGTGGTCCAGTGCAGCGGGCTGCAAAGTACCCACATCATTCAGTGCAGCTGGGGATCCACTCACACGGGGAAGAAAAGTTCTTCCGTTTGTATTTACTTTTCAGTGCATGCTTTTTGCATTTCTTTTTTTTTTTTTGTAAACGTTTGATAATTTGCTCGATATGTATTAGTATAATGGTACAGAGATTTGACTTGTCAATAAATAGGCATAGGGTGGTCCAGTGGGTAAGACTCCGCTCTCCCAGGGCAGGGGGCCCGGGTTCGTTCCCTGGTTGGGGAACTAAGATGTTCCATGCATGCTGCAACTAAGAGTTTGCATGCTGCAATTAAAGATTCCCGCATGCAGCAACTAAGACCCGGGGCAGCCTAAACAAACAAATAAATAAATTTTTAAAGAAAGAAAGAAATATGCATATATTATGGATGACACGCAAATATAGGTTATGTATGCACCCACGTATATAATGGGGGAATATGTATTTTTAAAAAATATTTGTTTTATTTTGTATGGTTTGTTTTTCTCTTGGAGGATGCAAGCAATCAAAAAAATTTAAAGATCACTGTCTGGTAAATCAAGTGTCGGCCTTGGGTCAGACTGACCTGGGCTCGAATTCTGCTTCTGCCACTCACCAGCCCGATGACCTTGAGGAAGATGCTTTGATTCTCTGAGTCTCCATTTCCTCCTTCGGAAAATGAACATTTTACTGTCTTCAAAGTTTGTGGCAGTTTACTGTGGGGCTTAGGATGAAGTTGAATCCAATGTACCTGACAGAGTCCCTGGCTCATAAAGGCTCAGCAAAGGCGTTTGGTATTGTGTTTTCTTCTCGCTGTTTCCACTTTGTAGTTATGCATTTTCTAAAACTCTGAACTTTCCTTGAAATCAGACTTCGGTAAGTGGAGAGTACATATTTCAGATGGTCATTCTGAATCAGAGAGGACTGAGCCAGAAAAGGCTTAGTTATCTGTTTTTCACTCATCACATTTGTCAATGGATGTTTACGGAGCTTCTGACAGGCAAGAACAATTCCTAAGTTTGCTCACCCTCTTTTTCTGAGGGTCTAGACCAACTCTCCCTGTGCTTTTTCAAGTGTTAACGAGTCCATAGGGTTGGTTGTTAACAATGACAGATATTCCAGTAAGGGTAATGTGTGGATATGAATCACTGGCTTCTCACGTCAGCTCAACAGGAAGATAGCAGCTGCAACTTGCCCATGGACCTAGAGAAGTTCTCTCTTAAGTGGATACAAAAGGCAAAGAACCGCAGTCCACCCTGTCTCTTCGGTGCTGCATTTTGTTACGTTTGTCATGAAGAGTTTCTTCACTTACAAGCAAATGTGAGGGATGATAAGGATACGGGTGATAAAACGACATCAAAAACAATATTGACAATAAGGTGTAGTGAACGTGTAATGGGGCTTTACTGCTGCACAAAAGACCCTTGATAAATCTTATTCATTCTTCAATGTGACCCAATAGGTATCACTATTAATTTACAAATAAGGAAAGTGAGGCTGAAGGGAATCATGCAAAATTCATTAGAAAATGATGGTCTGGGTCTCAAACACATGGGTTCATAATCAAACCCCCCCAAACGTAAGTTATTCTTCATCAGATGACCTCTTTTCTACATAGAACTGAAATTATTTTGTTAACTTATTTGCTTTTTTGTTTCCCTATTCTCCATGAGAACGTTGACTCCGGAAGAGCAGGAAAGTTGACCAGCTCGCCACCATGGACTTGAGCCATGCCTTCCACATGGTTGGCCCTCAACAAGTCACAGTGGTGAATATGGTTTCTTTCTCCAACCTTGGACCACAGTGGGGTCAGCAGATACAGCATGTGGTCCAAATCCCACACACCCACGATTTAAGCACACGAAGTCGAACTGGAATCCAGCCATGCCCACGTGACTGCACCTCCTTCAACGGCTGAGCTGAGGAGGTGCATCAGAGACAGGACAGTCTACAAAGCCTAACATATTTACTATTTGGTCCTTTGCAGAAAAAGTGTGTTGACCTTGGGTTCACAAGAACCAAGTCGAGATTATGGATGAAGAAAAGGCATATTTAGCAAGCAGGACCATGGATGAAAGCAGGTGACGGCTGCAGGACAACTGTTTCAACACACACTCATTAGGTCAGATTAATGCAACTACTTAGCATGGAATGTATGGGGTGATCGATACTATTGTGTCCCTACTTTAAAAAAATAAATGATGAGAGTATGTCATTGATTACATACCCACCAATGCTATCAACATTTACCTTAGCACAGATAAATGCCAGCAAGATAAAGGTTACCGATTGCATTAGAAGAATTAGATTTTCACCCAATTCTCAATCATTCTGAGACAGATTAATAAGACCTTTGCTGGACTTTCTCCTCTCTCCTGATTTCTGCCTTTTGGCTGTTCGGCTTTTCCTTCAACCTTCCACTGGGAGGGTGGGCTAGGGAAAGAGTCATCCATCCTTTAATCGAAGCACTTGTAAACCCTTCTGAAAAATGCTATGTGCTAAAAAAAAATCTTCAGAGATAATGAATAAACACTTTATTTTTAGATTTCTGTGTGGATTGCAATTATCTAGACTCTCCAGGCTAATAATAGCTCAGAAAATCCAGAGCTGTTTAAAGATGACAGGGGCTTTGTCTGAAACCCAAACCATCAGGAACTCTCTTCTTACTTAGATGTACACATGTATAAAACAACCAGTGAAAAATAAAAATCCTTCATTATCTTAAGAAATGTGATATCGACCTGGGAATCCCCTTGGAAAAAGATTTTAGAGCAAATACGTGTGGGACTTTTTGCTGTTGGGCCACCAAAAAGAATGTTTTACCTCTGTTGTACTGTTATAAAAAATATGTTTTCACATTTTAATGTTTCTGAATTAGCAATGTATCTTATAATCGGTATGTGTAAGAACATGGTACCCACCCTCCTACTTCTCCCAGCCCTAAAAAGCTGATATTAAATCAACAAGCACCTTACAGTTGATGGCAACTTCAAATCAACAAAATATATTTTCCTGGGACACCAAAAGAGATTGGGTGGGGGGGAACTTCCCTGGTGGTGCAGTGGTCGGGACTCCGCCTGCCAATTCAGGGGACGCGGGTTCGAGGCCTGGTCTGGGAAGATCCCACGTGTCGCGGAGCAACCAGGCCCGTGTGCCGCAGCTACTGAGCCTGTGCTCTGGAGCCCGCGAGTCACGACTGCTGAGCCTGCGTGCCACAACTACTGAAGCCCGTGTGCCTGGAGCCCATGCTCTGCAGCGAGAGAGGCCACCGCGGTGAGAGGCCCGCGCACCGCGGCGAAGAGGGGCCCCCGCTCGCCGCAACTGGGGAAAGCTCGTGCACAGCAATGAAGACCCAACGCGGCCAAAAATAAAATAAATACATAAATTTATTTAAAAAAACAGTTAAAAAAAAAAAGAGAGAGTTGGGGGGGGTGGAAATCCTTTTTTCATGAAATATCTCCTCTGAAATTAATCCTCGCTGAGGATAGAAGAGGTCCAAGATGTCAAACCTCAGATTTCTTCAGGAGCCCTAACTCCCGAGGCAGGTCTCTCCAGCCACCTGTCTGATGAGTGCCCACAGGACACTGACAGCACCAGGAGGAAGACACAGCCAAGCCCCAAATCAAAACCATCTCTCAACCCATGATGGCTTCCATTCCCACATGCTCCTTTGCTTCAAGAAGCCCACCGGGTTCGTTCCAAAACAAAAAGCCACTGAGACTGGGCACTGTTTTCCAAACAACCCATTATCTGGTGGCCTGCTGCGTAATTTGTTGAGGGACAATCCGGGCTGAGAGAGAAATCTTCCTGTGACATTTCCAGACTCATCCTCCGGCCAATAAGAACCGCGACGGTGGCCGGATGGCACACATTCAAATCACATCAATCCCCCAAAAGCCCCCAGAGAAACCCCTTCTGGACCTGCTGCGTCCTCCGCACTCTGTGACTTAATGGGCAAGCAGGTGTGTGTGTCGGCTGATGGCCCCTCAAACTCCAAAGAGCTCTGTGGCCAGAGATGAGAGCAGGCCGAAGAAACACAGACTGGCATCCCGAGACTGCCGACTCGAGAACGTAGAAGCTCTTTATGGGAGCCGTGGTTCCTGAGCCCCAGCACTTACTTCAGTCACACAGGAGCCTGAGTTACCAGACAGATGAATGGATGGTGCTTTATTTATTTCCAGACTGAACTGACCTCAGTGGTTAGCTTGGTGAATTTCACCATGGGGTTCTGGCCTGTGGTTTTTCAGGACGGCTCCAGGTCAGGGCACTCTTGAGTCTCTTCCCATGCTTAAAGAGTGGACCTATATTCCTCAAATACTTCTCTGGAGAGCAGGTGAAGCCATTTCTCCTTTTTACAGTGTTCACAACCTGCCATTTCCAAAAGGTCACTTTCATCGGAGGGGCCAGGTACTCTGGAAAACTTGCTCCAACTAATGTGATGCATTTTGGGGGCCATTCATATCGGAAAGCCATTGCATAAGCATCTTAAGTCTCATAACATTCCTACGGATAAGTAAGCACCTCTGCTCCCATTCTTCCGGTTAGATAAACTGAGACCCCGGGAAGACAATTCAAATCAAGTTAAAATCTGTTTTTTTCCTTAGATAGATTCCCTTCAAAAACAGAAAAATTCCCATTTTGACTCCCTATTTTTAACACAGAGGCCACGTACTTTGGCAACCCTTAGCCTAGAGAACTGACAAACTCTGTTTCCTTATGCCAATGACAGCAAGTCTGAGTGGTCCCCAGGACAACCAGAGCTGGGACGTCTCTAAGCTGAGAGGCTCAGCGGCCATAGGCAGAGAGCCGCAGAGCCAGTCTCTTAAACCAGCCTCTTTTCTCAGAAATGACCACCATCCTCGGATCTATTCCACTCTGGCCATAGAGTAACTTTCAGAAAGTGTTTGTCAGAAACTCGTTCTTCTCTCAGAAGAGTTCCCAAGAGAAAACCTCTACTCCTCTCAGCAGTAAAATAAAAATACCGCCTCCCCACCATCCGCAGTCAGTGCCCTGATGAGGAATCGCTAGAGTTAAAAAAAAAAAAAAAAAACAAGAACGAGGGACCCACAGAGACAGCCGTGCATCTCTCCTGGGTCGGGGGGCTGGCAGGGAGGTCTGCATCACACAACATCCTCTCACAGAAATCGGCCTCCTGTCTTCCGTACAACTAAAAATAAGGATGAGAACAAGAAAGATTTATCTGAGTCTGAAAGGAAGTTCTGACATTACCACAATGGCATCTCTCCAGAAAGTCTGTTCTCTCCTCTCCATTCATATCTCCATTTAGTGATTCCCTGAAAACGTAGCTAAAGGGAACTATTCTTTCCCCATGGCTCACAACAATGGGATTGCCCAAGCTACACACTCTCCCCCCAAAGTTGGCTAATTACTCACCAACAGAAATGCCAAAGCAACAAAGCAGTTTCATGCATATGTGTTTGAGGACCCTTATTGTTCTAGGAGATATCTAATTATATGTTTCCTCTGGTATCTACCCCCTACCCTTCCCTACTTCCCTACGGGAGACTCAGTAACACAATCAAAGAAGATTCTAAAGTGGCTTGTCATATCCTGGGGTTTACAAGACACGGTATTCAAAAGGCAGTGATGTTAATATTGTTTTACAGTATGCTGACTGCTTGGGGGGGTTGCAGCCATCTGTGTGCATTAACCCCTTTCTATATCAGGGGAGGCGTGGTGGTTGACTCATTTGTGGTGCTATCCTGATCACTGCCACCTTGCTCTACCCAACCATCGATCTGAGGCCAGCTCAGATCAATTATTAGTGGAAAACATCTCGTAGTAAGCTTTGCGCTAATAAGCATCTCATGATTCTGCCCTATCCAATCCACAAAAGAACCATTTTCAGCACTACCTCTGAGTTCTCCAGGACTTGGCTGTAGAAGATCCAGGTGGGTGTGGGTTTATGGACACAGAAGATTTTATAAGATCCACAGTCCAGACTCCTAACGGAGGCCTATTTCTATTGACGGATAACCTGGCTACCATATAAATGAGGTAGTATTTTAGTATTTATTACATATTACAAAAGTCATATTTTTGTGAATCTGATGAAAACTATGGACTCTGCAGAAAAATGCATATGCTCTCTCTCTCTCTCTCTCTCTCTCTCTCTCTCTCTCTCACACACACACACACACACACACACACACACACACAAACTTACATATTTCTAGGAAATTCATGAATGTCCTGAAGTCCACCTGGCTCCATCAGCCCCAGGCAAGGAATTTCACTTTATTTGAAGTTTAACTTCTTCTAAATATTGAGTACGTTTTCCCCTACTTCCCATTATAACTATGTCTAATTGACTTTAACGACTACAGTTGTCTTGTACTTCCACCAAATGATTTCCTCACTGGTATGAGGACAAATGTCTACTACCATGGTATTTTATTTTAATCTGTGATTAATATTCACCATCAGCTGACTTTAAGTGGATGACCCTAGATAATCTGGATGGGCCTCACCCAATCAATTGGAAGGCCTTCAGGAGAGAACCAGACTTCTTGGCAGGAGAAATCCCACCATGGACAGCAGCTTCAACCTCCCCAGAGACTGCCTACCTGACAGCCTGCCCTGGGGACTTTGGACTTGCCTAGAGAGCCCCACAATCATGTAAGTCAGCTCCTGCAATGAGACTCTCAGTATACGGTCCCTACTGGCTCTGTTTCTCTGTTTGAACCCTTACTAAGACTTTGGTATGGGGAAGGTGGGTGCTGTGGGACTCAATACTTTACAATGTGGAAGTGGCTTTGGACCTGGATAATGGGTAGAGTCTGGAAGAATCCTTAGGCGCATGACAGAAAAAGCCTGTATTTCATGTCATTGGAAACTGGAGGAAGGATGACCTTCACGATACAGAGGCAGAAAATATAATCGAATTGTATCCGACAGTCAGTGGAAAGCAGAAGTTATGAACTGGGATATTTAGCTGAGGAGACTTCCAAGCAAAGTCTGGGACACATGACCTTTATTTCCTGCTTATAGTAAAATATGATAGGAAAAATACAAATTGGGGAAAGAACTGTTAAAGAAAAGATCGATGATTTGGGCAATGTTTAGCTTATTTAAAATTTCAAAAGATGCTAAAGTTAGGAGATTCACAGTCAGGAAAATGTGCTCTGAAGAGAACAAGCCTGGACAACCTTTTGCCAGCACTAAAGATATTACTAATGACTCATGGAACCACTTAGCCATATCAGCAGATGCCACAGAGATAGGATTACCTAGGAAAGTTCAGTGGAAGAACCTTTTGCCTAATAGTATGAATCCCCATGATATACATAAGAGACCCACGAAGTTTTGAGAACATTTTAAGCAGAACCATTGCCAGCTTGGGCTGAAAGCAGTGAAGTTAAGAATGAAAGAAAGCTGTTGGACTCCCCAAATTCTATAGGCAGGAAACAAGTTGCTAAAACTACTAAGTTACAAACATGTGCTACCTTTCTAGAAAAAGGAAGGTTGACTCTGAGGGCTGAGACTTGGGTCCAGAGGCCAGAACTATAGGGCTAGAAGGCAGAGCTGTGGGCCCAAGGGGTGAAGAGATAACTCATGGAGGATTATTCCCAGTCCTTGTATCCTAATGGAATTTACCCCGTTGACTTTTTTTTTTTAGTGCTATGGACTGGTGGCCCCCTTTTCCTTCCATTCTTCTCCCATTTGGAATACGAATGTTATAGAACTGTTACCCTATGCCTGTCCTGCCATTGCGTTTTGGAAGCAGATGCCGTGCTTTCTAATTTCACAGGTCTGTAGATGGAGAGAGATTTTGTTTCACGAGGATCACACCCAGAGTGTCACCCATACCTGATTAGATGATGAAATTTCGGAACTGGGGGCTGGTGATATTTAGATGAGATCTCTTTCTACATGAGTTGATGCTTGAACTGGTTAGATGTCAGGACAGATGTCAGGATAGAGTGAAGGTATTCTGCATGTGGAACAGATGTAAATCTTTAGGGACCAGTGGGCAATCTGTGATACGTTATAAAATGTGCTTCCCAAAGATACGTCCCAGTCCCTGGAGCCTGTGGATATAAGTTTATAGGGGAAAAATTTTTAAAAGAAAGGTCTCTGCATATGTAATTACATTAAGGATCTTGATGAGGAGATGATCCTGAATTACCCAGGTGGCCCTAAATGCAATCACATGTCATCCCCAAAAGAGGAGGGCAGAGGGAGATTTAAACACATAGAGAAGAGAAGGCAATTTGAAGATGGAGCAGGGAGGTTTAGAGATGCTGGCCCTAAAGGCTGGAGTGACGAACTACAGGTCAAGGACTCCTGGCAGCCACCAGGAACAGATTCCCCCTTATGCCCCTGAGGGGGTGTGGCCCTGCCAACACCTTGGTTTCAGCCCAGTAAAACTGATTTTGAACTTCTGGGCTCCAGAACTGTGAGATGATAAATCTGTGTTGTTCTAACCCACCACGCTTGTGGTAATACGTTATCGCAGCCACAGGAAACCAATACAGACTCTGTGGAAAACAAAGATGAAAAAGTTATGATGCTCCGTCAAAATGCTCAGAAACTGTAGAAGATGAATAGTCAGATAACTACCCCAGGACTGGCAACAATAAAGATGCAAACAAAGTGTGAAGGACTTGGGAAGGTTCTTTGGGTCGAGAGAATGCACGGAGAGCAGGGTATGTGAAGTGAGCAGGAGAATGGAGTCAGGGAAATAGAGAAGACGGTGTTCCACATGGAAGAGCCGTGAGATCCATCGTGCTGAGAAACGGTACAGCAGGACCAAAGCTGGCTAAGAGGTAAAATTAGGATGCTGTAGCAAGCATCCTCTTCAAGGTGTTCTAGTGACTCTCAAATCACGCTTTATGTGAGATGTGGGAGAACTATAAAAAGACTGAAAACCACTGTTTGTTTTGTTTTCTGGTCTACTCCCCACCCCTGAACTTGACGTTGGGGGAAAAAGAGACACTTCTCAAGAACACACAAGCAGAGACAAAGAAAGGCAGTATAGCCTAGTACAGCCTAGTATAGTATAGTATAGTATAAAGGGTGTTGACATCTGATAGAAGTGCCTTTATGTGTCCACAGATAAGTTACTGGACCTTTCTGAGTTCAGTTTAACCAAGGGAGGTAAGAGTATCTGCCTTGCCCGTGTATTAAGACAATTAGCTAATGTTCGCCACACACCTACGCAACCCTTTGAACTTACCCCAGTACTCAGTAACCATAAGTAAGAGAGAAAGTGAAGACCCCCACCTAGACTCTTCCACCGTGAGGCTAGAAAATTATGTTCAAGTCAGAATGTGAAGTTCCTGAATGACCCGCCAAGGGTTCTGGACTTTATGATATGAGCTGGAACCCACAGAAAGGCTTTCAAGTATGGAACAACACAAACATTTCTGTGTTCCAGACAGACGGCCATCTGGGAGTGGGAACATCCATCAGAAGGGAGCCAGTCTGGACGCTGCTGCCAGAGGTCCCGGGGAGGAGATGGTGAAGCCCTGATTAACGATAGACACAGTACCAGAAGGCTATTTTCACATCCCGTGCCTTCCTGAGACGGTTTTTGGGAGGCAGAAGAGCGGCCGCGCACATTTGATGACTCAACTACAGAAAGATGTTGCCGGCGTGTTTGTGCTGGGGAAGAGCTGGGGGCAGCCTAGCTATGCCAGGCTACTCCAGAAAGGACGTGAGCTTGGCATCTCTTCTGAGGGAGCTGATTATGAAACGCCACAGTGTTCATTGGCTGGGAACGTGTGCAATGTTTACAAAGCTTGTCTTTCGTGACTTCTAAGGATGTGGACGGACAGCTGCACACGTCCCTCCAAGAGGCATGCACTCTTGTGCATGGATAGGCCAGCGGCAACACGCAAGTCCCTAATCTGTTCCTCTGAGAGTAGAGACAAACATGCCCTCAGCACATGTGTACATCCTCCCTGGGGTGACCGAGAATCCATAATGTCACACTCTGCTTCGCAGCTAAGCAGAAACGCAGAAATCCACATGCAGGGAGCCACGTTCTGGAAAACAACTGAAATGCAGTATTTTTATGAAATGTTCATCCGTCTGGAATTGCGAGATATGATGTTCTGACCCATAATCTAAGGTGGTGGCCACTTAAGCTGCCTTCCCTATGAAACAAAACAGTGTTAGCTTGAAGTAAAATGGAATGGAAGGGAACCATGGGGTTCAAGAGTAAATATCTGTCCGCCTTCCCCTCCCGCCCCTCTGGCTATTTCCAGGTTTGTCTCCTGCACTGTGTTATCCGGGGCTTTAGGAAAGCTCATTTTAAATCATCCAAAACCAGTGTCTTCAAATCCTCTCTCTGAAAGAAGTCACTGCATCCTGGGAGCCTCACCACTAACTCGTCATTCCTGAGGTCACCTTGAACTTGTCTTTGTTGAGTTTCTGCTCATTATTCACTCTTGTACAATTTAGATAGTGAGAGGCTGTAGCTGATAACTGTGTCCTATTTCCATCTGGGTAACAAATGCCTAACCTAACTGCAACGTAGCAAAAAAATATACAGATAAATAGACACATACATATACATATATGTATACATAAATACATATATATGTAACTTTGCTAAGTTGTGGTATACACACCACACACACACACACACACACACATAAAGTTGATCTATATAAAACTCCTAACCCGAGGTACATAGATGAGCTTTGTTTCCTGGAGAAAAAGATCATCATTACCAGGTTCTTAAAAATAGTGTGTAACCCCCAAAGGCTGACCTTTCCCTCTTTTTCTCCCCGCTCCCCTTCTCTCTTATGTCCCCTCCTTTGTGCTCTCCCCCTTCTCTCCTCTTCCTCACAGTCTTTCTCCACACAGCCGCCCTCCTCACTTTCCCCTACACTCGAGCTTTTAGAGCGAATCGGCCTGTGCCCGCGGGGCTCTGGGATAGAACGCTCTGCCCCCCTGAACTTCACTGCTTCTTAGGACAAGTTACGTGAGTTCTCAGTGTGTCTGACTCTGGAGGGAGGACCAGCATTTTAAGCGGTGAAGATGCCAAGAGGGGCTGGTTTACCACAAGCACTACGTTTGCCCCCTTTGTGCAGAGAAGGTCAAGTGGAGAATGACCCCCTAACAGCATTTCTCACTGTGTTTCCACTACAAAGCCCTGGGAGACAGGAGAAAGAACTGCACTTTCCTTCCTCCCCTGCCCTGGCCTCTGTGAGACTGAGCTGACCTTCCATGAAAACGTGGATGGCCAGAGGTCCCACCTCGATCTTCACAATGTTGGAATCATGTCCGGTGACTGAGGTCAGCTCTGAAATGACTGAACATCAGTGCGTGTGGAGGGGGTGGGGAGAAACTTGATTCCACGAGTGTAGCAGGTCCCGTTGGATCAGGAGGTTTCCTGGGGTTCGCTCTGCTTGACCACTTCTTATCAGCTTTTCCCTCGGCTGCCCTGTGACCCTCCACCCTCCACATTAATAAAATGAGGCATCTCACTAAATGACTCTGCAGGGCTTTTCCAGGCCCAGCCCTCAGGGTGATGGCATTCCTGGAAGAATCAGGGGTTCACTGTGGCCTTCTGTCTCTTCTTCTCCCAGGCTCCCCACGACCACATGTTCCATATGCCAGCTTCCAAGCCACGCCTCCTACAGCTTCCCTGTAAATGTAAGCTTCCTATGGCTTCCCTTTCCCACCTGCCCCCCTTTTTCTCAAGCCCCTGCTCTTTCCGTTCCAGAGCCCAACCCATCCTCCCTGGCATCCACTCCCACAAATGCACAGGAGAAGGAGAGCCTTGGCCTTCTGTTCCTTTGTGTTAAGTCACTCCATGGAGTTTTTTCTTTTTCAATAAAGGACTTCATTTCTACTGCCTTGCAAAGACCACACATTTCAAGCGCAGCCAAAACAAATCAATGTCACATGAGCCAAATAAATCCTTCTAAGGACTCCAAAGAGCTAATGATTCTGTAGTCTTCTCACTCTCTATATTTGGGTTAGGGCTGGTTACATCCTATGTGATCACAGGAATATCTAAAATATTAAGTTGCTATGTAAAATATATATGTCCAAAATATATTTTTGGAGGGAGAAGCCTTTTTGAAAGATGTCCCTCACTGCATATGTATCCCATTTCACTCTTTTCTCCTCCAAGTCACACCGTGGTCTTCAGCCATATATATTTTTTTTTTTTGGCGGTACGCGGGCCTCTCACTGTTGTGGTCTCTCCCGTTGCGGAGCACAGGATCCGGACGCACAGGCTCAGCGGCCATGGCTCACGGGCCCAGCCGCTCTGCAGCATGTGGGATCTTCCCAGACCGGGGCACGAACCCGTGTCCCCTGCATCGGCAGGCGGAGTCTCAACCACTGCGCCACCAGGGAAGCCCAGCCATATTCTTGAGAAGCTTGATTCTTAAGAAAGTTGGTTTTTAAAAAAAATCCACATTTATTAGACATTCAGAACTGGACCATTGAAATAGTTGCTACAGAATGAGATTGAGGGATTTTGTTTTGCTGTTTGGAACTAGCTGGGTTAGCACCTGCCAAATCTATTCTTGGCTTTGTTTTTCATGATTAGCCCCTCACTTTGCCCAGCTCAAAAATATAAAAACAAACAGATAAAAATTACTATGTGACAGTGTTCCTTCTCCATGCCCTGCTGGAACATCTTGAGGCAGGTTTACTGTTACTGACCTCAGGGTAATGATATTTTGCACCTGGGGTGGTAAATCACTTCCAGGTGAGGCAAAACCAGATGGCCTCAACTTTCCTGGAGTTGATTAAAATGATTGTACCTGCTTCAGAAAACTACCAATCAAACACCAGGGTTTGATTTACCATGGTAACGTCTCAGCCAGTGGCTTCTGCCCTGCTAGCGGAAGATGTTGAACCTACCAGTTAAAACTAGCAAATGAAACCCCCTATCTGATACACACACACATACTCACATCACATTATTCTAAGTGCTTGCAAAGAGCCAGCTGCTGCCAAACAAAAGGAAAATTTTTTACAATTATTTAAAAATGGAGCTCCTACCTGGAGACACATAGAACAATAAAGCCGGCTTGCGACCCTCCTGGCACCATCTACCACCACACAAATACAGAAGATGCTTGAACAGTGTAATTGCCTTGGGTCTCTTGTGACATTCATATCCATTTGGCAAGGATACCCAATAACATGGGAGGAGGGCAATTTTTTCACTTATGAGTTATCAAATGTCTCCTAAGTTGGGCATTTGCATTCAGTATTCTGTTATTATCAGATGCTATTAGATCACCATGTATTTTCACTCTCTGGTTTATAATTCAATACAATCCAATTTCTTTCTGTTCAATTCAATTTGATTCCATCTACTTCAATCTAATTCAATATATTCATTACCTCCATTAGTTACAAGCTGGTATGAAAATTAAACACAACCCCTCCCCACGATGAACTTAAAATAATTGATCAGTTAGAGTTTAAGAGACTTATATGATTGCAGCCTGAAACATGCTAAACATTAGTGAGTGTCACACCGAGGGTGTGCGGAAGGACTTTTAGATGACTGTGATATATTGGCCGTTCTTTTAAAATGTTCATCAAAAATACGCCAAGGCTAAGCAAAATATTACTCATGTGTGACACAAAACAGCTGATCCTGCTATGAGATGCTTTATTTTACGTATTTTTGCTTATGAACTTATTGATGGCTATCTGGATTTTACAGGAAAAATTGCAGCTAGAATGAAGACGTTTTGAAAGACAAAGGAAAAGAAGAAACGGGGGAAAAAATCGTGCTACCGCACGACTATATCTTCAATACAGCATTAACAGTAAAAGAAATAAAAATCTAGCAGCATTTACGTGTTCATTCACAAATGCCACCTTAAAATCACTTAGATCTTCATTAGTTTTTCAACACAGCAAACGTGTTTGCTTTTGCAGACGCTCTAACAAATATTCGCTTTCCGGACCAATACAAATAGCCATCGTGTGCAGTTATGACCACTAACACCATCTGTAGACACGTAAAATCAGAAAAGATTAGTCACACCATGTGAATTAGGCAATGCACCAATGTCCAAATTATTCCTCAACCTCAGGTCTAGACACTCACTCATGGGAGGAAAATGCTAGCAGCCAGAGTTGGCGCAAGAGATTGTATTTTCCTGAGGGAACCCGACGGAGTGTGTTACTCCCTCGACTGGAAGTCAAAGTCCTCCTTTGGTTCCTATGAACAGTTTCCACCACCCACGTGACGGGGTGAAGTGTTTTCTGCGTTGCTCCCCACTTCTGCATTTACTTTAGTAAATTTACTGGTTTATCAGTGGCAAAAAGCTCTCCCTCCCCACCTTACATGAGTGAAGGACAGAAGTTCAAATATCTTACTTTATTTTAATGCCCTGTCCCATTAAACGTGAACACCACCTTCACCCCCGGCACATCGGCATTTAAAATTTAGGAAGCTCTCACTCTAGGCTAGACTTACTTAGGGAAGCAGGAATTAGGAAGTCAAAGTCTCCCTTGTCTGTGCTTTCTTAGGTCATCAGCTCTGAACGCACCGGGTATACCAAGCCTCACACACAGCTCATTGCCAGACCCCAACAAGGAGGGAACTTGTCATAAGACACTCGGGTGCATAAGAACACAGGAGAACACCAGGATGGGCAGCGCCTGAGCTGCGGGATATGCCACATCTTCAGGGAGACGCTAAAGCCAAGGTGGAGTCCTGAGAAGCGGAAGGACTGGGTTTTAGCCTGGATGGGCAGCCCTGCCCCCGAACCAGCAGTGGGCTGTGTCTCATGGAGCAGGGAGCCGTACCCTGCAGCCATAGTCCTGGAGCTCTGGGCCGTTGAGAGGAGGCCTGGAGGTGCTAGGAGGCTCCCGTCTGGGGATCGTGGATGCTTATGGGCAACTGGAGGAGACTCTGACCTGGAAAACAGATGCATCCAGCTGGCAGCACTGCTGGCGGGCTCCTGAGCATCCAGCAAGGAATAGAGCCCGCGAGGAAATGTGCAGCCTTGGGTCCAGCCCAGAAAGGGAGCTGGGAAGCCTGGGGAGGGAAGGGGGTAAGAAGGTGGGGACCCTTGGCATGAACAGGAAATAACCCAGACCCTCAGGCTGAGGAGGCGCTCATGCAGAGACTCCAAGGGCTCAGACACCGATTCCCACGGGAGCCAGTCCCAGAGCATCTGCCCTAGGGCACGTGCGGAGGCTTTGTTTTTGTGGACACTGGCTTGGGAGCTGAGGTCTGGCTCGCCAGCTCAGGGGCTAGTAGCCACGAGACCCGAATTCTAGTCCAGTTGGGGCCACCAAGTTGCTGGGAGAGTCAGATGTGTCTGCCCTGAGTGTCTCCACTTCTACCGGAAGATGTAAAGCGATCCTCACCTGATCACACCCCTGCTCCCCCGTCTGTGCCTCCAAGGAGGGTAAGCACCCGTCCTGGCCGGCTCAGGCTGCACAACAAATACCACAGACCAGGTGGAACAGAAATGTATTTTCTCACCCTTCGGAGCTCAGGCACCAGGATGGTCAGTTCTGGGGAGAATCTTCTTCTCTCCGTGACCTCACAGGGCCTTTCCTCAGCGTATCCAGGTGGAGAAAAATCTCTCTCTCTTCCTCTTCTTAAAAGGTCAACGATCCTATCACATCAGAACCCACCCTCATGACCTCTTTCACCCCGAATCACCTCTTCAAAGTGCTGTCTGTAAATACAGTCACGCTGGGGGCTTAGCCCAACTGGGGCTTCAACATATGAATCTGCAGGGGCGCAGTTCAGTCTATTGCGCCCCCAAAGCCAGCAAAGCCTGCTCCAGTGTCTCCCTCCTGCTTCGCGAAGGCCCGGCTTTCAAGGCCTTAAATGCTGAGTCTCAGAGGCAGCCGTGAGGAGGGCTGGCCGTGGGCAGCAGAGCATCTGGAAGCTCTGTGTAGTCAGGCCCGTGTCCCAACAGGTCAAGCCAGCCCGTGTCGCAGAAGAAGCCAGAACTGGGCAGAAGTCAACTGGACAAATAAATGGAAGTTGGAGATCAAGGGCCTGATTCTGGAGCACACTGACCATGAGGACGAATGTCGATGGTCCGTCCAGGCAGGAATGGAAGGAGGCAGGAAAAACACTAGCTTGGGAGAAAGGTGCGTTCCACACACGTATACGTTATCATCCATACGTTATCTGTGTTATACATCTTACATTATTAACCTAGGAATGATCAGTTTAAAACTTTTGTGAAAGGCGTCCTAAAGAAGAGTTTGTGTTCCTCACACCACCAGCACACTTAATTTTCCCCTCACTCCATTTTCACGATACCTGTTGCGTGAATTGTGCAGAACCTTGGCTTGATTTCATCCAGCATAGAGCAAGTATCACTGTGCATACCGCCTCTTTCATTTGAGATGCACTGATGGCACCTCTGTGACTGGTGACAGGGGCCAAAGAATGTGATCCAGGTCCTAGGCAGTGAAGCCCTGTTTTGATGATGTTCTGGGAATTAGCATGTCTCAGACCCAGAGAAGGAGGTAACTCCTAGTTTTAACATGGCTTACTACAGTCTTCCCTGCCTGTCCAAACCCGCTGCCCCAGACAAACCCCACGAGAACTTGAATAATCCCTAAATGATATAAAGCAGAGCGAAGCAAACACCACAGAGGGAGGCTACAGACCAGGGTCTGCATGGGCAAGTACTCCTGACAAGAGGGGGATGAGGTCTGCAGAAGGTCTGAAGCAGAGTGGCGTTACTTACCCCACCACAGTGGGAGCAGCCGGACTGACTAATCTGTATCAAGCCACAAGGCCAGGCCTGTCTCACTCACTGCTAGAGGAGCAAGTATGGAGATCAGGTCCAGCACGCAGGGCAGAACTCCCGACGCTGGTGATTTTGGGAGGGTCAGAGACCAACCACACGAGGCCTAGGGGCACTGCCCATCCTCCCCCGCTCCCACTGAATTCCATGTACATCCCACGAGGGGCACTCGTCCCACCTCCTCACAAAGAACGCACAGAGTCACATGTCAGCAGGGGTAATGGTTGTCCACTGTTACAAAGATAAGTGTTCATTCAAGAATCACCAAACAGTTCACAAAGACCAATACCATGAAAATCAAATGAAGAAACAAAAGACGCTCAACCGACAGGAAAACTTAAGATGAATTAGAGAAGAGGATTTTATAAGTAAGGTTCATATCAATGGAAAGACTTCAAAACAGCATTGCACTCATAAACAAGACTAGGAATTATGAGATAAGCACAGAGGGTTATGGAAAAAGAAAAAAAAGAACCAATTAGACATCTTGGAATTGAGAAGCAAGCACATGGGGATTCTAGGCATACTTTAAAATGAGTGAAGTAAGTCAGACAGAGAAGGACAAATATCGTTTGATATCGCTATATGTGGAATCTTAAAAAATGGTACAAATGAACTTATTTACAAAACATAGAGTCACAGAAGTAGAAAATAATCTTATGGTTACCGGGGGGGAAATGGGGGGAGGGATAAATTGGGAGATTGAGACTGACGTATACACACTATTATATATAAAAGAGATAACTGGACTTCCCTGGTGGCACAGTGGTTAAGAATCCGCCTGCCAATACAGGGGAGACAGGTTCGAGCCCCGGTCCGGGAAGATCCCACATGCTGCAGAGCAACTAAGCCTGGGCACCACAACTACTGAGCCTGCGCTCTAGAGCCCGCGAGCCACAGCTACTGAGACCATGTGCCACAATTACTGCACGCCTAGATCCCATGCTTGGCAACAAGAGAAGCCACCACAATGAGAAGCCCGTGCACCGCAACAAAGAGTAGCCCCCGCTCGCCACAACTAGAGAAAGCCCGCGTGCAGCAACAAAGACCCAATGCAGCCAAAAATTAATTAATTAACTTTAAAAAGTAGATGACTCATAAGGACCTACTGTGTAGCACAGGGAAGTCTACTCAATACTCTACAATGACCTATATGGAAGAGAATCTAAGAAAGAGTGGATACACGTATATGTATAACTGACTTGCTTTGCTGTACACCTGAAACTGACACAACACTGTAAATCAACTATACTCCAATAAAATTTTTTAAAAATTCAATTAAACTGTCTATTAAGGATCTACTCTATAGGCACGGTGGCCCTGTATGAAAATCAGTGTCAGAAGCATCCCCTGCCAGAGGTGATCCAGAAGAAGAACATGTTTAAGGGGAAACATGAAGCCCTAGCAGGATCTAGAAAGAGTGAGGAGAGGAAGAGGTGGTATTTGGAGACAGGGCAGCAAACTGTGGAGATTTCATGTTGAGAGAAGTAGAAGAAATGGCAGGCGCTTCCCCCCACCCCCAGGAA
>NW_020174430.1:1802572-1804433 GCF_003031525.2 Neophocaena asiaeorientalis asiaeorientalis | reverse complement strand
CAGGAATGTTTTCCTAAAAACTGGACAACTGAGAAGACATTACTAAAATTCTTGATAATCCAGTCCATGAAGTAGGAAACTTGCGGAGCTTTATGGTAAAGGGGTGACACGATAAGGGATGACTGTGATATCAGGACACAGAAATCGTTCGTTGGGGCAGGGAAAGGGGACAGGGGACAGGCGAGAGATGCGTGCACGGCCACAGGACACGGCTAAACACACGTGTGGGAGCAAGGGACACTGGAGTTAGGTCTGCCTTCCCAGAAACCTAGAAAAAGACCACACGATCCCCAAATGCACCGTTTATTTTAGGCTTAATCTTTGACAACACGCACTGCGCTGTGTGTGTTTTCTTTCCTTGTTCTTTTCCTTCACAACTGAACACACAGAGTCAGCTCAAGCATGATTAGCATGGGATGGCGGCCAAGCACCTGCTTTCTGTGCCCGCTTAACGGCTTCCATCTTCCCCTCCATCGTGTTGCGTGTATGAAACCCAAGCTTCTTATCACCAGCATCGGCACTTCCATTTTTTGGTGAAGGAAGAACGTGATAAAATACCCAAACAACTGTACAAACTGCTATACTGACAAAGCAGGCTGATACTTCTGATACTAAACACTTCTGATACTATGTTGCTGGCTGGCAACTTAGTTTCAGGGCACAAGGTGAGCATGCAAAGGTGGAGGATCCCCTGTGTCGGTGTAAGAACTTGGCTAACAATGAGATCGGGGCCCATCCAATGAAGAAATGACAGACCACACTGACTTATCCAATAATGAGAAAAGCAGGTCAAGAATGAGATTAATCTCACTGTTCAAGGACAGGACATTCCCTACGTCCAGGAACGTCTGCTTCTCCTCTCCTCCCCTCCACCCTTGTGGTCCTCCCGTCCTTTACTCATGCATTCACTAGCCCATCCTCTGTGTTAGCTTGCCTTCCATATGCACTGTTGATCCAGGCTTTGTGGAGCTTCTTACACTTCCGTGGGGAAGAACAGATACCAAACAGTGTACAACAGCGACTATCATGATTGCTTTTTAGTAGAATGTTCTCTGTCAATGAAATCCTACATTGAAAATTCATCAAGTTAGAAAACTGAGCTGCTCCTTTGGGGTCGGGGTGGGAAAATGTGTAGGAACCTTGGATTGCAGTCCAGGACTCCTTCTCATCCCATTGCTATCACCTCTCTCTTCTTCCCTCTTCTCTCCCTCCCTTTTAAATTGCAAAGTTGGTGACAAGGGTATAGTTTGGTCATGCTTTCTATTTGTTGAATAAAATAAAAATCAATATTTAAAATTTTTAATTATAAAAGAGGAGTGTGTCATATTTCTCCACCCCCAGCAAGGGTGGATTCATAAATAAAAATATGCTCTCAGATTTCCCGCTGCCATGCACCTCTCACATTTCTTCTTCCCATTCTGAAAGCACAGCTGCCCTTGTGCTCAGCATGAAGACCCCCTGCTCCTGTGGCCTTCTTGGAAGACCCAGCACACGATTACGTGAGGACCAGCGTGTACTGAGCACCTTCTGTGTTTCAGGTCCTGTGCTGTGATGCTGAGATACAAGAGTGCCAAGGATGGATTACGACTGGGATCGTGCAGGTAAAGAAGCAAAGATTCAGAGAGGTCAAGTAACTGAGCCAAGGCCACCCGGTTCCTGGCTGGAAGAGATGGGATTCAAACCCAGATCCGCCTGGGTCTTATGTCCACCTGCTACTGCCTTGTTAGCTCTGTGCCACCCTGCTGTGCCTCTGTCACTGTCCCTCTGCATCTCTCTCTCCCTCTCTCTCTCTCTCCCTCCCTCCCTCTCTCTCTGTGTGTGTGTGTGTGTGTGTGTGTGTGTGTGTGTGTGTGTTGTCATG
>NW_020174430.1:1800674-1802521 GCF_003031525.2 Neophocaena asiaeorientalis asiaeorientalis | reverse complement strand
CCCGCCTCTCTCCCCCCCTCTTTCTCTCTCTCTCTCTCTCACACACACACACACACACACACACACACACTCTTCCTCTTTGCTTGGAAATATCCACTCCTGGTGTGGGGCACCTGGAAGGTACACGTGGACTTTCTTTCCCCTGCCAGCCTGCCATCCCAGGCTGCAGCTGCTGCTCCGGATGCCACCGCACCAGCAGTGCCAAAAGGCTGTTTTTCTTCCACTCTAATAAACATTTTCTATTCACTTGTGAGTCAGTGTGTTTGTTTATCTGATGGGCCCCTACTATTTGAGGATGCCCAGAAAACACGTTAACCCCGCCCAGGCTACGGCTCTCCACAAACGAGTTCTCCCCGTGCCAGCCTTGGCCCCAGACACACGGCTCCCCTGTGCTCAGACGCAGCCCTGGGGGAAAGAAGGTGTCTTTGAGATGTGACTTGGAGGTGAGCAGGGTGAGGGCATAAACGGAACATCTGCTTTCATTATCCGAAAACAAATTTAGTGTCAATAAAAGGTGTTCAAGTGAGAAGACTGAGGACGGAAACTGACAGTCAAAGACACAGCCATACCTGATCCCACCTCCATGCCCACCTTGTCTCATCCTTTGCACAGGACGCACTCCATTCTGTAGCTCAGCAGGGAACTCAGACCCTCTCTGATTTCATCCGCTGGTCCTGCCAGCTTTTCTCCAACCTTTGTAATGTCAAATAACACTGTTTTACAAAAACTCACTCATTCAACCTTCATGAGGGTCCTATGAGGCACAGAGAGGTTAAATGACTTGATCGAGGTCACACAGCTAGTGAGTGAGGGATCCAGAGTTGAACCCAGGGAGCTAACCACATGCGACGCTGGTTATTGACCAAAGGACACTTATTTTTAGACACAGTCTGAGGCCTATGAGCCAATCGATGGGAGATTTAAATTTCTTTCTAAATACATTAATGAGAAAAGACCTGACATAGTGGCTATGTCCCGTCCTCTGCAGTCAGTGACTTTTTGCTGTGTGACCTTGGGTTAGTTATTGGATCTCTAAAAGCCTTGACCTCCTTACCTCCTAAATGGGGGTGATGGTGACATGCTGTGGAGGTCGGATGAGGGGAGAGTGTGCCCTAAGTGGTACCTCACTCATTACTGTGGAGGCTCATCACTGGATATGCAATGACATGGGCGGGGCTTTTCAGAGGACTGCTGTGAAACAGTCAACACTTTCATATGGTGTGGATTTCACCTCCTGACAACCACTGTTCTGTCTGCCTTGCCAGCAGAGAACTGAATCCCTAAATGTCCACAGCAGCTATGTTCCCTAAGGGAGCATCTCCCGCCGCGGGCAGAGAACCTTAAAAGATACCCTCTGCGGGCTTCCCTGGTGGCGCAGTTGTTGAGAGTCCGCCTGCCAATGCAGGGGACGCGGGTTCGTGCCCCGGTCCGGGAAGATCCCACATGCCGCGGAGCGGCTGGGCCCGTGAGCCATGGCCACTGAGCCTGCGCGTCCGGAGCCTGTGCTCCGCAACGGGAGAGACCACAACAGTGAGAGGCCCGCGTACCAGAAAAAAAAAAAAAAAAGATACCCTCTGAGCTCTTGAGGCTCTGCCCAGGTCCCCCCCACACCGTATACCACACGCCTGGCGCAAGCCCTTTGAAGCCCTCGTCAGGAACACCTGCCTCTGCTACTCACCTCCTCTAGCATCGCGGTCCTGAATGCCGTCCCAGCAGGAAGGGCAGAATTATTTAGCTAAGTTTGTTTAAACGACACAAACCTCTCCTTAAAGGACTAACTTTAGAAGAGTCACCAGGGCTCCCTGAAGAGATTTATTTATTCCACTCAAGGGAGATCGGTGACGGCC
>NW_020174430.1:1798546-1800609 GCF_003031525.2 Neophocaena asiaeorientalis asiaeorientalis | reverse complement strand
TCCAACTCAGCCTACCGCACCGCGGGTCCGGGTGGAACAGTCTACACCTGACCGGTCTGCAGTCACCAGCACAATCAAAGACACGCTGGCATCCCTCTGACGCATCGCAGACTAGCCGCCTCCATCCGTTGCCCTAATGTGCACACGGCCAGTTCCACCTTCCCATCCTGAAGGGATACTCTAGTACACACGACATAATAAACACAAAGCTGCTCTGAGATCTTCAGAGAAAGGATTCCACGTCGAAGTGTGCCCAGTATCATTTGGCTGTTTTCAGTGACTACGGCTCTAAGTTGGAATCACCCATTTTCATCCATAGGCGGTGCAGACAGCTGGCTTTGTAACTAAATCTACAGATTTGCTTAAAGGAGAAAGGAGTCGCGACTGTAAGGTGATAACCCTGAACCCTCTACGGAGTGCGCACAGCGATGTATCAAATCCAGGCCCGCTGTAGAGCGGGAGGCCGAGGGACCCTTGTTCACCTTATATTGTTTTTCTAAAAATTTTATTTCTTGGTTGAATTTTGTTTGGTAACCCTATCATTGCTACTGTAAACAGACCCCAGGATTGAGTGCAGCTACTATGGAGAGGAGGTGACTGCTTGTCTCTGGAGGAGACCCACCAATTAGGGTAACCAGCCCAAGGAAAAGAAAGAACATGCAGTAAGTGCATTCTGTTTTAGGGAACACCTGGGCAGCTTTAGAGACGACAAATCCTCCGTTTGAGGTTTTAAGGCAAGTGTTTGCTTAATTTTGCAAGAATTTTTATCTGGAAGGCTGGGGTCGGGGAGGAGAGAGTATTTCTTCTTTGTTTGTTTCATGACATTTCACACTTAGAAGGTCAGCCTCCGGCCCTCACGAACCCCCCCCTCCCTCCCCACATCCCAACTGAACATCAATAGATTGGTCCAGAATCCCAGAACCCTCTGCTGTTGCACTGAGAGGGGGACTGGAAGGTGCCCACCCTACTGGAATTCCTTTGTTTTGGTGACTAGATTATCTTTATCCTTGCCCTTGGCAGGGTAAGAAGAGCCACCCTAAGAGTTAGCAAGACCTGGATCTAGCACCTGGATCTGTCCTTCATTTTTGTGTCCTGTCCCCATTTTGAACATCGGGAGAGCGAACCTTTTAAGGGGTCAGGCTCTGGCGGCACTATGCCTTGGACCAAATCTCATCTCCACCACTTAGTGGGTGGGGGATCTTGGGGACGAGAGCAGCCTCTCAAGTCTGAGCTTCTCCATCGGTAAACGAGGAACATGGCAGCGACTCGGTCCCAGGGCCAGTGCAAGCATCCACTTAAATCACGCATGCCCAGTGTTTATCTGATAAGTGTTTTTGTTACAACTGATACACCATTGCCATTAGTGATTTCCATCAAATGCAATGCAAGTACCATAGAAAACTATCAAATGCTGTGCAGATAAGACAGATAACGTTACAAAAGCAGTACTGTTATCATTTTAACTTTTATTACTTCGCTCTTGCTTTGGGTCTATCTTGGAGGTGACGAGAGACATCCTGAGAAGAGGAATCACAGATCCCTCCTTTTACTTACGTGAGGCTTTGAAATACCTAATGCAGTTGAGAAATACACATTTGCAAAACATTAGTACAAGTTTACATGAGAATTTACACATGCAGACTCACTGAGCCTGGAAAATAAGATTGTCAAGAGAGAGAATTAATTCTGTCTTGTAGAAAGAGGGGAAGGAGGGAGCCTCGAAATCAAATAACATTTCCTTCAAATATGAAACCTGGAGTGAATAAGCGATTGACTTTTCCATTTGGTGCCTTAATTCCTGTCCGTCAGATTTCCTGTCAGTCTTGCCTGGAAATGGTACTATCTATCACTCTTCCGGAATGAGCCAGACTAGGTACATCTCTCTGAATCTCACTCTCCCTCTCTGGTTCCCTGATAAGCCTGGCAGAGCTGGGGGCTGTTGACAAGATTCACATTTTCACCCGATAAAGTACCATTTACACTACAAATGCCAAAGAGAGTGGTGGGGTGCACATTCAAACACAAGTCTCCAAGGGGGAAAACAAGTCAGGACGCCCAAACTT
>NW_020174430.1:1776653-1797505 GCF_003031525.2 Neophocaena asiaeorientalis asiaeorientalis | reverse complement strand
AGGGGGGGAAGGGAGGAGGGAGGGAAGGGGGAGGGTTAGCATTCGTGCCAGCTCTTGCTGGGTGAAGGAGGGGATCATAGCTTTGTGGATTAAGGATTAAGAGCAAATTTGGCTTAGTGATTATTCCTCCTCTGGATAAATGTCTGTTGAGGATTTAGAAAACATTTTTTCTAAACCAGTTGGATATTTTCTTAACATGCCAATATTTTTATTTTTTCTTTAATAATTACATCAACTTCTATAAACAAAGGCTGTTTTTTTCACATTTTCAAGGTGAAATCTCCCACACCAATTTAATTGATCCTCTTGCCCCCAACCTCTCTGCAGCCCAGGAGATGGGCACCCGGCCTCTGGGAGCCATCATCCGGTGACCCCACCAGCGAGGTCAGTGCATCACTCCACCAGCTTCCACAGCACTGCATCCAGTCTGCAGGGATCACAGTGCAATAAGCTGCCCGCATCCCTGAACGCCCAACAATCGTTTCTGAAATAGATTCAGCACTTGAGAAGGGGTTTACACGGCTTTGCCCCTAGCCTTCTGAATCAAGACGGTAGATGGAGTGGCCGGGGGAACGATGCGGGTGGCCGGGGCTTAGCGGGGACTCTTCCCGCGAGGATGCTCGCGGGAGAGTGGGACGCCTGGAGCCCTGTGCCCGTCCTGTCCTGCCTGCAGCCCGTCAGCCCCCTCCACCAGGGGCTCTGTTCCTTCCGCCCTGGTCCCTCCACCCTCACCCCAGGGACACAAGAGACCAACATCACAGACAAATGATAACCTTAGACCAAAGAACGATATACAGAGGGGTAAGACGGGAGGTCGGCTGATTGTGGCTGCCTCACTTCCTTCCCTTCTGGTCACTCTGGACACAGCATTGCCCACAACTCCAGACCCCGCACAGACTGAATATATAAGAACACCTGGTAGTTGAGGATGCAGTTTCAGGACCCAGAGTCCATGGATCCCTAACTCTGGCCCTGACCCACGTTCACCGTGTGAGAACTCCCCAGGGCCTCGGTTTACCCATCTGTAAAATGGAAATAATAATAATAGTACCTTCCTTACCGCGTCGGTCTAAGGACTGAATGAGTTCATATCTGTGAAACACTCGAAACGGTGCCTGGCATAAAAGTGCCATTATAATCGTCATTATTACTTGCAGATGAATAAAGGTTGGTATCATCTGTACTTTTCTACGACCTCGACCTCGACTTAGTAGTCACAGGGTTAGGATTTGAACCGACGCACATGTGACTCCAGAGGGCAACCCCTTAACCAGGAATCAAGACGCCTCTCTTGTCAAAGCTAAACAACCAGCTGGCACCAAGACATCCTTCCCACCCCCTTGACACAGAGCTTGGCTCTGACTCCATTAAGTCCTATTCACAGAGTTCCAAATACCAGTCAGGCATAGTGATGCAGAACAGGGACCAGGCAGTATAAGTTGCTTACCTATCCGTGGGGAGGAAACCCATGTGAATATGAAAAGAGAAACAGCAGGAACAGACACATAAAGACAAAAGGGAAGAGTCCTCCCACAGCCCTTGCAGCCCCCTGTGCTCCACCCTTGAGTCAAAGGAGCCTTTCAGGTAAGTGTGCTCAGCTCCGTGGTGATGCTGTACCCTTCCCTTTGCCTAACCACCTCCTCTCCATCCTTGCAGTGCCTGATGAAATGGCTCTTCTTCGTGGAGCTTCTGGCCTCTGCAGTCTAGGCTCTGGTGCCCGTAAGCCCTCCCACTGCACACACTTCCCTTGAAGCCCAGCTCTCAACCGTAAGCTATTACTTATGCAATGTTGTACTCAAGTCCGTCTTCTCCTCACTTGAGAATAACATCCCTGAAGGTGGGGCAGCTTCACTATCGCTCTGACCACACACACAGTGTCTGGTATACCAAGAAAGGATAAATGACAGCATCGCCTCCAGGGACAGAACTGCCCGGCCGCTCTCCCACCCACCCCCGCACCTTCTTTGTCTCCTATGAATCTATGTCGTCGGGAATCTCTGGAGCAGAACACCTCTTGAAGAGCTGGCCTTGTCCATGCTGGCCGTGAGGACAAACTGTGGAATGTTCTGCTGCTCCAGGAGGACAGGGCAAAAGAAGGCAGCTCTTGGAGCCCTGCCGCCTTCAGCCCCGCGCTCTACATTTCTCTCTAACAGCCCCGACGTGGTCAGTGGGTCTCCCGCTGCTTGCTCCTGGCTGGATACTTATCAGCCAACCAGCTGGCCTTCGAGCTTCACACAGCATTACAGTAAAGGATGCCTATGCATCCCCTCCAGCCTCGCTGCCCTCCCCATTCTCCTGCCAGTGTTTTTTCTCTAAACCCTAAATCACCCAAATGTGTCACACTGCCAGTGGCCTCAGCTAGGTGAGCGCCACTGAGCAAATTTCTGATGGCCTTTGGGGCAGCCGAATCCAGAAATTCAGAAAAGGTCAGTGGGAAGGCTGGGAGGAAGAGCCTGCATCTTTCAAATAACCTGGTGATGAGTCTGGGGATCCTGTGAGCCCCGCTGGACAGCGCACTGAAAGAGACGCAGAAACTCAGAAAAGGGTGTCAGATTTCCCCTAAGCTGGCAGCTCTTCCTCCAGCAAGTGGCAGGTACGTCAAACACACAAGAGCTTTAAAGGCTGCCTTCCCGACTGAGCTAAACGGAAATGCACGTCCCTCCTTGGTTTGCGCTCTCCCTCCTCCCGTTTCCCCACCGCCCGCCGGCCGAACCCCTCGCTGTGCCCACTTCCCAAGTGAGCCTCACCAGCCATACCACGACCGACAGAAGTACAACCCGGTCCCAGGCGACCGTGATGGAAAGCACATCTGCAGTGGTGCTGACAGCCAGCAAGGCTGCAGGAGAAGGGCACGCTCCTCCCGCCAACGGTGGCTGCAAGAGAGACTTTACTGACTTCAGAAGCAATGTTTCAGGGAGGACTGGTCCTCTGTTCACTGGACGTCGCCTCCTGCCTCTTCTTCTTTGCAATCGCCATCCCTTCTCCAGCTCAGCTCTGCTTCCAGGCAGGAGCTTGTCTGGATAAAAGGACCCAGGGAACCTTCTCACACGTAGCCAGTCCCAACAGTGGTGGCAGGTGAAGGGGAAAACTTTCACTCCCCTTTCTCCTCGGAAATGCCCTGTGCCCACATGACCCCATATGGTCTCTAATCCAGGGCCATCTGCTGATGTCTTCCTCCAGGGGTCACCCGCAAATTTTTTTTTCAGACATACTTTGTGCTCTGATTCTTCTCCTTTTTGTCAGGTATGTCTCAGTTGTTCTTGTTTGTTTGCTTCTTGTCAGTAGGTATGTGAGGTGTGTAACCCCAAAGTCAGGAAGGCACATCACTCTCCAATTATATTTTCCTCCCACTGCACTTGCTGTGACCTGGTCATATCTGAAAAACTGCATTGCCTTTCTTTTGGGCTCATAATTAACAACAAAAGAAAAACAGAAATCTTGAGCCATAATACAGAAGTCCTTCTCTCCTGGGTTAGTTACATGGAGTCTCCTATAGGACATGGGCTGACTCTTCGGATGCCTCTCCCCACCCCCGGCCCCGAGCAAAAGCCGATGGCTGTCATGTGTTTTTAACAGCTGTAGCTCTTCGGTTGTGGAGACCACAGTTTTTGTTAGTTCTCTGTGTTGTTGTCACTGTTGTTGTTTGGTTTGCTTTGGTTTCTCTGTTTATCTGTTTGAGAATGTCAGGATGCTATTTCTGAGACCAAAATGACTTCTGCTGGGTTTCTTGACTCCTGGGTCCATGAGCCATTGTCACTGCCACCTGGGCTCCACCACCCACAAACATCTACCACACTGCTTCCTCACACCCAGCTTCAGAGGGACTCTGGAATCATGACAAGGAACAAAGAACTCTTTCCCCTCTGATGGGTGAGAAGAGCCTGTTCTCTTCCTGTTTCCAGAGTGAAAGCAAGCAAAGTTTCACAAGCTTCAGTGGTCCTGCTTTTCATCCCAATAGGCAACACTGGCCCCTCCATTCCCAGCACCAAAGAATGGTGCACCTGTTCCCGGGTTCTGCATGGTGTGGACCCAGAGATCCTTATAGAGCACGGAAGTTAATCTGGTCTTCCAGATTAAGCTCGGTCAGCACGAGGAATGAGGAAGTCGGGGCTTCAAGGGCAACCCAATCGCACACTCGAGACAGCACGCAGTTGGTCCACTCAACTTTGACCTCGAGAGAGCCCTCGTATGGGTCAAGGGTGGGATGGAGTCCTCAAGACCACTCTGAGGTGCAGTTCACTGGGAAGGACAGAGTTTTCCTCTCTTGGCCTCAGAACAGTGACGTAAGAAGACAGTGGGGTCCGAGCGACGGGAAGTCTGTCAAAGACATGAGTCTACCTGAGTATGTGTACCGTCCAGCAGGTCCACAGGGTCAGGAACGGAGCTGGCTGAGGCTAGGGAAGCCGTATGTTCTCAGGAATTTCAGTGATGGCGAGGTTCTGGCAGACTGCCCTAGTTTTGAAGTCTGAGAATTCTGGTTTTGGAAATTTGGAATTGTTGCTCCAAAATGAACAAGAGGGTTTGAGACCAAGCCTTGGAAAGAACAGGAAAATGACACCTGAGGTGGAGACACTGCTGTTTAAAGGCTTGGAGACAATTATGCATAAGGGACATCCAGGAATTAGCATCAGGCTGGCCTGGATGTGCCGGGTGAAATTTGGCCTCAACACTGAAAGATTATTTAGGTAATTGGATAAGACCCTTCCTGAGCATTCAGTGGCAGAATTGTGTTCATTCTTCCTCAAATGACCAATGTCCATTTCAGATCCCAATTTATAAGAGCATAGAAGACTGGACTTAGCGAAGGAGATTAAAGGATACTGGATGGATGGATGGACGGATGGACGGACGCATGGACGGACGGATGGACGGACGGATGGATGGATGGATGGATGGATGGATAAATGGATGGATAAGTGGATGGATAGATGATAGATTGTAGGTAGACAGACAGACAGAGTGAGCCCTTAGCTGCCCTCTCCCCTTCATGCCACAAACTCTTCTCTCTAAGGAGAGCCTGGTCTCCATCCCACATGCCGATCAGGAAGACACAGAGAACACAGGAAGCAGCATCTGGGAATGATCTATGTTCTGTACTCAGCATGTTCCTGGAAACCTGCTGTCCCCAGGAGAACAGGTGAAAGGCTGACACTGTCCAAAAAAGTGGGCAAAGCTTGCTGCTTAGTTTTTTATGAACGGTATTAAAATTTCTTTGCCGAAGTCATTAATCATTAGGTCATATGAAAGGCTTCTGTTTATTCAGAGAATATAATAGCTCACAGCAGTAAGGACGTATGCTTTCTCATTGGCCAGTGGAAGTGCTGCGCTGTTATATAGGAATAGATTTTTTTTTTCTTTTTCTTATTTATTTATTTTTACTCAGAACAGTTAGTTCAATTTAGCAAACACTTAATTGAATTTTTCCGACAAAGATAAATACTATACAATCTCTGCTGTAGAAAAGGTCAGAATGATAACAAAAATGACAAAAATTGTCACCATTTCTTGGGCACTTACTAGATGCCAGCCTCTGCGTTAAGCACTCACGCACAGGATCTTATTTATCTCATTTAATCCCCAAAATCCTACTGTGAAGTAGACACTATTTTTATCTCTATTTTATGGAAAATGAGGGTTGAGTAAGTATGTTGATTAACTAGCCCAAGGTCATGCAGTAAGGATGGTTACAGCCCAGTGGGAAAGACAGACAGCTGCACAGATAACATTCCATTTCAGTTTCTTAACTTATATAAGCAACCACTTTTCTTACCTACATAACAAGCCGTACAGAACCAGGACAGCGGTACACTCTCACCTTTTTATTTCCCATGCAAACACTGCTGGGGACCCACTGGTCCAGAGACACTGGAAGTTCAGCAGGGGCTCAGAAAAAAAGCGCTCAACTCTTTCAGCGAGTCAAAGAAAGTGAGCTGGTGACCTAGGGACACTAAGGTGCCGGGCTGCCCACTGCACCACAGGGCTGGAGAAGACCCCAGAACAGAAGACCTCAACCCCACTGCCACGGACCCACACTGAGCAACGTGGCCTGAGGAAACCCCAGCTCTGACCTAGCAGCACTCAGACTTGGGAGTTAAGTACCCTCCATGCCTTTCTTGTTGAGTTGTATTCAAGGAAATGGCGGACTAGCCACAGAATAGAAGATTAAATGGCCACTGAAACAACCGCTCACACAGAAAATCGTAATATTATGCTTGTAAAAGAAGCTAAATGTAAGGAAATGCACCAGAAGAAGAACTTCAGATATCTCTAGGTGCAGAACTATAAACCGAAAAAAGAAGTGTTATCCGTCTTCAAGAGCATCGTCTAACTGCCCCTGCATCCGTGAGGGCTAGCCCATGACTCCCGCCCGGTCCCCTCCTGTCTCTCCGACACCCTTCTCCATTTCTCTTCCTTCCCGGCAACTCTGTCAGCATTACCTTTCACTGCACCTTCTTCGTAACTGCAGCCCCTCACCCAGTGCCAGCGCTTAACCCTTTCGTGCCTGCAGAGGTGTGAACCTGCTCATCACAGGACCACAAACAACCTGATAAGCAACTCAAAGCTGTTCCTACAGCATGAAAAGTGCCTCTTCCCCCCATCTCACCATAGCCGCCCTCTCTAGGCCGGCTCCACAGAGACACAATCAGGGAACAGAGACAGCGATGGGGTAGGATCTCATTACAGGACCAGCACCGCCTAGAACCCAGTTATGGAGACTGATTCATCTAGAGCCCCAGGAAACACCCATGACAGTAGGCAGGACAGCCTGGCTCTCTCTCCTTTCCCAGCCCTTCTGTCCTGTATTGTTCATCTTCTCACACAGCCGTGGGCCCCCTCAGGGACACGGAAAGAAGAAAGTGTTTTGATCCATGAGAAGATGCACAGAAGAGATTCTATGGAATGAAAATACTCAGGGGAGGCATCCTCTCTCCCAAACTGAACTGCTTACTGATTTCTATGAGGTATACTGCTTTGGCCCCAGGTTTCCCATCTCTGAAACACAAAGTATCCTGTCTGGCCTGATGTCCACGTACTGTAGCAGTCACTTAAATCCCAACATGCAAAGGCCTTATATGTCCTTGAAAGAAAGAGCCACATAGGCAAAGTTATTATCCCCAGAGCCCTGCCTGTGGGCTGAGATTATGAGAGACGGTAAGCCACAGCCCAGCCGCATCATAGGTGACCCGTTTCAAATGCTATCACACTCACACACACACACACACACACACACACCTTCTAAGGTAGTAGGACGGCAGCACTGCCACTTAGCCCAATAAGATTGGACCTTCTTTAACCAGGGGAATGATTCTAGGACAATGATGTTGGCCAGGTGATAGCTCACTAGACCAGCACTTCTTATCTTTGCATCAATCTGAACTCTCTCCTCTCCCTACAGACACCAGCTGAGGCTGCTAGGACAAGAGAAATCCCAGCTTTCCCTGAATATCTGATGCTGTGACTGGTTTTTCCCTGCCACCCAGCTACGGGGAGAATTTTTTTTTTTTTTGCGGTACGCGGGCCTCTCACTGCTGTGGCCTTTCCCGTTGCGGAGCACAGGCTCCGGACGCGCAGGCTCAGCGGCCGTGGCTCACGGGCCCAGCCGCTCCGCGGCGTGTGGGATCTTCCCGGACCGGGGCACGAACCCGTGTCCCCTGCATCGCCAGGCGGACTCTCGACCACTGCACCACCAGGGAAGCCCCGGGGAGAATAATTGAATCACGTGTTTGAACTGACCCAGCAGTAGAGCCAAAGGCCATAATGGGTGACCACTTTCCAATCTCATAGAAGCAATAAATGAACCCAAATCAACGAACTGTGCAAACTGCCTGAATCAGGGTCTGTGGCTCCATGCACGGCCACCCATGCTCCTGAGTCCCTTGCTCGGTTGCAAGCTGGACATCAATAATTGAACAGCAATGGAGAATATAGGGACAGTGCTTGGCAAGGCCTAGACAGTCTGCCAAAAGCATCCTCTCCCCACCTTGGTTGAGATGCACGTGGCTCTTACCTTCAAATGTGTCCTTGGGCTTCCCCGGTGGTGCAGTGGTCGAGAGTCCGCCTGCCTATGCAGGGGGCACGGGATCATGCCCCGGTCCGGGAAGATCCCACATGTCGCGGAGCGGCTGGGCCCGTGAGCCACGGCCGCTGAGCCTGCGCGTCCGGAGCCTGTGCTCCGCAACGGGAGAGGCCACAACAGTGAGAGGCCCGCGCACCGCAAAAAAAAAAATGTGTCCTTTGTTAAGTGACAGGTGGTTAAGATTTGTTCCTTTTGCTTTTGGCGAACCCATTAACCAGAACCTACTTGGTTTGGAAGAGGAAGAGTTAGATCAAATCTTAAAAACAGAGCCCAGATCCTTAGTGGCCATGCAGGAAATTGAAGAAATATAAACCAGAAGGCAAGCAGTAGCAAGGACATGAGAGTGAACACAGGGTTCCTCAGCACACCACCGAAAGGCATCCCTTTCAAATCTCCCATGGCCCACAGAGTAATGGAAAAGGCTTTCCGAATCCTACCTCTGTGTTCTAGCGTCCTAACAGCAGCCCCTGTCTCTAGAACACCTCCACTTTTACCTAGGATTCTTCACACATCTTCTTGTTAACAGAGGCATAAACAATGTACCCTAGCCCCGTGCAGGACAAAGCTCAGGGAATGCAATGATGTTCAGAAATATTTATTTTGAGCATGAACTGTACGCCAGGCAGAGTCTAAGGTGCCAGTTACATAAGGGAAGTAAGAGCAGCACGGCCACTTGCACTATGGAGGCTGGATGTAGTTTTTGTTTGTTTGGTCCAATTGCTCCTCTTGAGTGGGAAGAAAAAGCCCCTGGAGCTCGTGCAGAGAAGGGATTGACCCTCAGGAAGGGTAAATATCCCTTGGGCACCTCCAGTTCCATAGTAACTGTAGAAACCTGCCTATTGCCCTCAGCTAATTCAGAGGCCTTGGCTCTGTAGGGCTGAACAAGAAAGAGGCGCAGACTACTGGAAGCTAAGATCAAAATGGAACACGTCCCGTAAGTTCAGATCTGTTCCACTGTTCTATTTACCCATTCTCTTGCCAGGACCACACTCTCCTGATTGCTGAGCGTTCACAGTAAGTCTCGAAGCTGGGTGGCATCAGTCCTCCAACTTTGTTCTTTTTCTAGATTGTTTTGGCTATTCTGGGTCTTTTACCTTCCCACAGAAACTCTAGAATCAGCTTGGAAATACCCACAAAATGACTTTCTGGGATTTTGATTGGGATTGAATTGAATCTATAGATCTAGTCAGGAAGAACTGGCATGCTGACAACACTGAGTGTTCCTATCCCCGGACATGGAATATCTCCCCATTTATTTAGTTCTTTGATTTTGTTCATCAGAGTTCTGTAGTTTCCCACATACAGATCTTCCACATAGCTTCAGACCTAAGTATGTCATTTTGGTGGTATTTATGTACATAGTACTATGTTTTTAATTTCAAATTCCACTTGCTCACTGCTGATATATAGGAAAGCAGTCCCTCTAAGCTCTGACCCAACTGAATTCTTCATGTTGGTTCTAGAGTCTAAGATGCTCACCTGTCATTTGCAGCGTAAGAGAGCAGTCACATTGTGAGTGACCAACCACTTACCAGCACTGAAACTCTGCATAACCATGGACGTCACACGATCCACAGAAAGGCAGGTCCTTATAATAGTTAGGTTATAATCCCGGTACTCATTTCCAAAATCGGAAAACTTAGTACTAACTCAGGATGACTAATGTCAAATAACATACCCATAGTTAGTGTTCTACAGTTTGCTTCTCTGCTTACATATGTAACATACTTGATCTTCACGACCTGACAGATATTCTCCCCATTTTACAGATGAGGAAATTGAGTCTCAGAGTGGTCCAGTGAGTTTCCCAAAGTCCTACTGCTGATAAATGGCTGTGCCTGCATTGGTCCCTGCGTTTTCTGGTTCCAAATCCCACAGTCTTTCCACTATCGCTCAGAACTTTCCAATGATTCAGTAGCATGGTGGGTGTGTGCCCCAGCTTCTGGCCCCAGTCATGCTCCTTTTTCTGCTCCCATTGAACGCTCAGAATCAAGAATCCTAAACCTTGAGCTTGCTAGTGATTGCACATTCATACCCACTGAGTGACAGCAGTCTATCTTGGGGAATTATGGTTTAATAATCCCACAAGTCAGCACATTAAGGTCCAGAGACAAAAATAAAATGCATGACTGTCCAAATATGCTTCAGGTTATTCTGAATCCATTTGAGGGGATTTGACAAACTAACGTCCTTTGCTCTCAGCACTTCAGGCTGAGTCTAGTGAATGCCCTTCATTTCCACATTCCCATCGTCAGCTACACACCTGATTCTCCCATAGTTCTACTGCCTTAACTACAAATTGAAAAACAAAAACAAAACAAAAAACGGTTCCCCTAAAAACAAGCCCCCACCATTTTATGCACACACACCATAAAACGAAGATCAAACCCGACAAAGATTCAAGGCTGATGTGTGCGTTCTAAACAAAGAAAGGCCCTGATATTGATAAATGTAACTGAAACCCTTCTTTTTAAATACCGGATGTGGAAGACTCCAGCTGTTTATTTTATGAACAGAAGGGCAAAACTAACACGGGTTCCTAAAATGTGCCAGGAACTGCGTTAGGTGCTTCCACGTAAACGAACTGATTTGGTCCTTGTTAACAACCATGGGACTGGTTATTACCCCCCTTGTATACTGTAAGGAAACAGGGGGCTTGAGTGATGCGTCCACGGCCGGACAGCTGGTGCATCTGCGATGAAAACTTATGAGGGGCCCTCCCGGTGTCAAGCACAGACAGAGCTCTTTGACAATCATTAATGAGCAAAACAAAGACCCTGGTTTCAAGGAGCTTATACGCAAGTGAGGAGAAACAGATGGCAAACAAAATCAATAAGTAAAACATAAAATATTAGGAGGTGATGATGGCTGGGAAAAAAGAAAACCTAGGGCAGGGAAAGAAGGATACGGACTGTAAGTGGGAGCGGAGAGCAGACGGCTCTGCCATCATGGGGGGCGGCGCTGGGGAAAGTGAGGTCGGAGTGAAGACCCACAGAGAGGGGCAGCAGTCGGGGCAGGGACCCCCGGAGACCTGCCTGGCCGCTGTGCCCACACACGCCCTCCTCAACACCACCGCCCAGGTGCAGGGCGAGTCTTGAACAGAGCAAGGAGCAGGTCAGAAAAGTGAAGGACAGGGCTTCGCCTGGTGGAGCGCTGCCACGAGCCCACGAGCTCCTTGCCGGACGAGGGGAGGTGCTGGACACGGCAAAGGGTATGGAGGACACGAGAGAGGCAGGCAGCTGCCACCTCCTTGCAGGGTCCACCTTTCGGGGTGTGATGGTTCATTTTATGTGTCGGCGTGACTGGGCTAAGGGTGGCCCAGATAGCTGGTTAAGTGTTACTGCTGGGTGCGTCTGTTGGGGTGTTTCGGAGCCAGGAAGACCCCTCGCCAATGTGGGCAGCATCATGCAATCCAGCGAGGGCCTGGAGAGAACAAAAAGACAGAGGAAGGGCCAAACTCCCTCTGTCTTCTGGAGCTGGAATGTCCATCTTCTCCTGCCTGCAGAACTGGAGCTCCTGGCTCTCAGGCCTTCAGACTCAGACTGAATTACACCCTCTGGGTCTCCAGCGCTCAGACGGTAGATCACAGCAGCCCTCAGCCTCCGTGGTCTCCGGAGCTGATTCCTCCAATAAATCTCCGCTTCTCTATATACCTTACTGGCTCTGTTTCCCCGGAGAACCCCGGCTAATGCCAGGGCCTTCCTTCTCTGGAGCCGATTTCCCACGTTGGGAGCCTGCCTGAAATCAGTCTGAATTCTGCTGACAGGACTCACAGGAAGTTGTGCCGGGGTAGCCAGGGAGGACCACGCGCAGGTGGCACCAGGCCCCGAGGGACCCCTGACCCCGTGCTAACACTTACGCACACATACCCACTCCTCCAAACAGCCCTAGAAGGCAAGTCCCAACACCACACCCCTCCTTTTACACGGGGGAACCGACTCAGAGAACTTAGGGAACTCACCCAAGGTGGATCCCGATTTCAAAGAGCCCTGTTTGACTCAAAAGACCGTGCAGACCTTGGGGCAAAAACAAATGCCAGGTCAGAGAAGCAACTCCTCTCTTTACAGTGAAAAAAGCTTCACTCCACATTAAACCCTTAGCCAGAGACGGGCACCCTAAGGGCACCCCTGGCCAAAGAATGCGTGAGGGTAGCAAGGGAGGTCAAGAAAGGTAGATTGGTAGAAATAATCCTTTTCCCCTAGTGAAAACAAATTCAGACTGCCCTCCGTCACTACATTCGAACAGAGTGATGCAGGGATCACGAACGCAGGCCAAGAATTCAGGGGAACCCAAGCCGGGAAGGGAATCCACGGCACAGACAGACTCCGGTTCTTCCTGACGACATCATCTGTGCAGGTAGAAAATCACCTCCACTCGGCCCGGGCATGTGGCACACGCACACGTTAGTATTTTGTTTGCAGATCTGCCTATTTACGTAGTTAGTTTGGGATCTGTTTGCAAACACAAATTAGTTGGGTGCAATTACTTTGTGCACGGACACGGAGCCATCCACTTCTGCAGTTTAACGGCACGGAGAGTGGCTGCCTCGCAGCATATGGCCGTCTGTATATAATCACAATAGTACCTGCACATATTAGTTACACAGCAGTCACGTTATAATCAGTCCTGGTTTTCAGCCATTCAAAAGCAAAAAAAAAAAAAAAGTATTTTAATTAAATCATCGAGGTGTTTAGAGAGGGGAGAAGCGGCAGAGAGCGTTAATGATTCACAGCACTCTATCAACTGAAATGGGACGGGCGCGCCAGCACCTTCCCACCTCCCAGTACTCACAACAGTGAGTACTGTCTTCCCGTGACCTTGTACCCAAGATGCCAAGCTGCTTTCAGAGTCAATTGCAGGCCATCAATCCTGGAGTCAGACAACTGTCAGAGCTGAAAGGACCTCAGCCATTGTCTGGGCCACTGACCACAGAAAAGACAAGTGAATTCTGGGCAGGAGGGGAGTAGCTCTGAACCACACGGTGTAGTGGGGGAACCTGAGACCAGAACCCAGGTCTCCTGAGCTGCATTCCCGTGCTGACGCTGCTGCACGTCTGTCACGCTTCTTGAAATGTCCCACACAGACCATTTCCCCTCAAATTAAAATTTCACACATATTAGACACCTTCAGAAAATGAAGTGGTGTCACACACATCAGTCGGTAATTAATAAATACAAGCACAGGGTTAAAGAGCCTGTCCTAAGCCGTTTGAGCAAATATGTGGTAATATTCAAATTTTTTCGCACGGTTTCTACTACTTGTGCTTTTAAAAACGCATTGCTTCCTAATGACAGGAATTCATTTAAATTCATCAGAGAGGAAGGAGCCTAGGTCTGTCCTTTGACTTCCAGATGCACCATTCCCTTGGTGACACTGGGCAGGTTACAGAACTTTCTCGTGATTTCTCCATGATACGGAATTACACCCTTAAATGCTTTCCTCTCCTTTTCATTATAGAAAGGAGTCTTTCTTCCAATAGGCACTGTGTTAACATGAGCTTCAAATTACACGAGGCAATGACATAATCTCAAGGTTGGTATTATCATCTCCTCTGTTGCTGCAAACAACAATATTATCTCCATCCTTTCCTATGGAGCAAATGTGAACTCAGAGCTGAGGGGAGGAAAGGCACACGATTGCTGTTATAATCACCATCTTATCCCACGCCGCTCCTGTCCTTCCTGCCTCGTACACATTTAACACTCCATGCAGAAGACGCTAAACGTCCTTAGTTGCATAAGACAAGAAACAGACCCCAGTAGAGCAGGATAAGAGATCGCTGGTGTCCATGAGGAACAAATGACCATGTAATAACTCTGTAATTACGTGGTAACTAGAGCTCATTGAGCCTGTGAATTATATCCTTGTCACCTTCGGGAAATGATGCAGCTCTATCTCCCATCTACAGAAAGCGGCCGCACATGGTCCACAGTCACTGAGAGATAAGGGAATTCTTGGCTTTTAACGCAGATTTGCTGCTGCTGATAGGTGATAGACAGGCTGAAATCTGGGATTTAATGATTTTCCAGTTGAGATATGACTGCCTTACCATCCATAGCAAGACATCCATTACCCAGGCAGTGTTCTCCATCCTTCATCAGAGGGATTGATGAGGGTTCCCCAAATTAGAGAGGAAATGCAAAGGCTCCGCAACACACACACACACACACACACACACATGCTCACAAGTGCACAGGCATGGACACCAACAGCCAATTTACACTCCCTGGAACATTTTATCCTCAGACCTTTGAAACATCACTATCAGAGCATTTCACCGAATATTTTAATACCGGGAAGAATATTGTCTCTTTTTATGCAACATTCTCTCTGGGACCATTACGCAGAGGCATTAAGAAATTCTGTGTGGTAGATTATTCAGCAAATATTGTTGGACAGTCGACCGTGCATACAGTATTCTGCTAGGTGTTAGAGAGGAAACAAAGAAGCGTAATACTCAGTTCTCTCCCCCAAGGATCTGAGTCCACTGACACAGATAACATAAATACATAAAAAGTTAAATTATAATGTCACAAGGCAGTGCGTAATTATCTGCCAAATGACTGGTACAGACACGAGAACTGCAGAAATAACAGAAAGAGGGAACTCACTTTGGGGTGCTATCATCATAAATATAGCTTCTTACAGACTGAAATGAACATCGAAGGGAGCTGAAATGTCACATTCATTCCAAGTCTGTTAGAAAGAGACATTTCACAGTTCTCTGCATCCACAGTCCTCTGGGTCCTCCAAAAGCAATTCAACAACAACAACGACAACAGAAAGTTTTGAATTAAGGAAAAACAGAAACCTTGGGAAGGAACACAGAAATATGAGTATCAACAAGCTTAAAAGTGTGTATAGCCAAGGTGCAAGGAGGCCAGAAATATACTCGTAACGTCCATGTTCCTTTAGCATTTGAGTGTTTATAATCTGGGTGCACATGTAGCTATTCCGCCCACAGCAGTAGGAATGTTTGCTGACCAACATAAGGATTTAGCAACTAGTCCGAGACACGGAGAACTGCAGTCATGAAGTTGAGAAAGTGCAAAAGCCTTAATCGAAGCTTCCGGTTAACACAGGACACAATCCACTGGGGATCAATGTGGGTATTTCTCCGAGAAACAGAGAGCCTGTCCCTCTCTTCAGGTTCCTTGGCCCCTAAACGCCCAACCTTCTAATCACGATTCATGACCGTGTCGAGGGGGTAGCAACATGATAAGAGTTACTCTACAGCTACTGCTAAAGGTTAAGTCAAAACGGCCTCTTGGGTTTTATCCGGATTTAGTGTAAACCCATTTGCCATCATCGGACCGGCACTGAGCAGGCTTTTGACTGGCTGGCCTCCCTGGCACACACCACGTCCAACATTGACACCGCACACGTCCTTCATTGACGTGTGAGGTGCACGGACTCCCTTGGTCTAGAGTGAGTGTAAATCTTAGACCCTAGTGCCTACCAGTGGTTGGTCTCTGGGTGATGCTAAGGAAGACGAGGGCCCCAGGGAGACTACACTTCTCCATGGAAGTACTATAAGAATATACCCTCTAGACTCTGAAGCTAGAGGGAGCCAGCACCCCTTCAGACCCTTAAGGATTCAAAAGGTCTCAGTGAAGATTTTCTCTTTCTGGAATAAATCAGTGCTATCTCCAAGAAAATATTTTTGACAACCACCAGAATTCTGGTAAGGTTAAAAAGAATTGTACATTTTGATAATGCTTTTTTTTAAAAAGTCCACGTTAGCGATGTGACCTTGCGTATGTTCCTTATCTTCGGGTTGCCATTTCCTTTTGCTAAAAAATAGAAAGGTCAGATGAGCGGGCCCTTCAGGTCCATCCTAGATTGAACAGTCTATGAACTAGAAGGGCTGTAATGATCAGTTCTTCAAAAGTTAATGAAGAACAATCACATCCTCAGTCTCAAGCTGTCGATAAAGAATAAGAGACTCATGTCTTAACCAACCATTAAGTCTATAAAATAATTCAGCGATCTAGGCTCCTCATCTATCTCTGGCTCACGCAATATTTTCTCTCCAAGAACCAAGCAAGATCCCTGGATGTACTGTGACAACTCACGGTCGATCCACAGAGGTCTCTGAGTGCACATTTAGGAATGTACCGGCAATGGTTACGGTGGAGACTATGTTTCTCATGCTGCATTCGATCCCCACGATACACGTTCCTACAGGGAGTATCAGCGTCGAGGGAAGTCAAACTGCTCCCCGTCCCGTGGGTCTGCACTGCCTTCAGTTCTTTCCTCTGGTCAGATCTCGAATGCCCATGATGGAACTAGATGTCTCTCTACACCTGCGATTCTCATTTTACTTACAATGGCCACAGGATCGATATCTCCTCCCCTGGAAAGAAAGCTTTCTGCTTTGCATTGGAATTTATCTTCAAGAGCTGCTGGAAATCATTATCACACAATAATGTTCTATTCACTACTCGTGTTATCTCTTCAGCTGGGCAGACTGCCAGGCATTTGACCGCCTGACACCAAGTCCATTTGATGCACGACAAAAATAAAACCCCACATTGCCTAGAAATAACGCGAGACACACTCATCATCCAGCCAGGGATGACTGGGCTACTTTCTCTTTCTGAGGAGTTGTCGGAGCTCATGTAAATCATCCAGGGCTTTTGCCTACAGTCACGAGCGCACTCTCATTATGTGTGTAGAGCAGGCATGAAGAATAAGCTTTGGAATGGACCAAAGTGATTATGAATTCCAGAGGTGAAGCTATGAGGTCTAAAAGACTCTGTGCCTATAGCTATATCGGGGCTTCTGTGCCTATAGCTGTATCGGGGCTTGGCTTATCTTCGCTTGGATTCATTGATACTAATGTCGTTTCTGTTAAATTCAAGAACATTTCTGGAGATCCTACCAAGAGCTGAGTACCGATCTACGTACTTGAGGTGCACCGATGGATACAGCAATCCTCCCTGGAGAAGCTGAACTAATCAAGCGAGGCAGAAAGATACACACAGAACGTCCGCACAGTGTGATGAGACATGTGGACAAGATGTTGGCAGAGGACTGATGACGACACTCTATCCTAGTTATGAACTCAGGGGAACCTTCTCAGAGGAGCCACCATCTGAATCAGATGCCCTAAAGTAGAGTAGCTGGAAAGAAAGGAAAGGATGGTTCAGAGGACATCCCCCTATGGGAACATCACAAGTACATTCAGAGGTAGATGGGTGTTGAGTCAGGGCTGGTGAGTACAATAGCTATAAGAAGGTCTGAGCCACTAGAGTTTAAAGAAAGAGCGATGGCCTCTACTTCTCCAATTGCCAATTTATTTTGGATACGCTGCAGGTGAAGTACCTATTGGACATGGATTTGGGTGTGCCAACCTATAGCTGGAAATGCTTTGATTACATTCAAGTAAGGGGTTGGAGTCAGAGATGGTAACGTGGGCAGAGAGTGAAAACCTAGGAAATGGATGAGATTTCCCATGGAGAGGGCTAGCAGCTTTGGGTCAGGGACAGAACCAACGTTTAAGGGGTTAGCATCGGCGCATTCGTGCACACAAGGAGACAAAGCCAGAACAGCTGGAGCAGCATGAGGAAAACCAAGCAAGGCAGCAGTGTTGCAGAAGCCACAGCTGGATGGAGTCTCAGGAAGGGGAGAGGGGTAATCATTTGAATGCAGTGGTGAAATAAGCCTTGGATTTGTGCTCAGTTTGGGAAGTTTGGCCAGAGCAGTTTTAACAGAAGTAGCAGTTGGAATATAGATTCCAGTTGATTAAGGAATGAATAGAAATGAGAAAGTATATTATACTCCAAAAATGTCACTTAAGAATGAAATAAACGGACAGAAAAAGAGAAAGAGAGGGAGCAGAGGGCTTGGGCTTGAGTTGTGTTTTGGAGGAAAAGCCAGTAGAGAAAAAGAGGATTTAGGGACCCCCAGCCACAAGAGATTACATAGCAGAGTCCAGCTCTAAGTGAAACAGTATTTTCAACAGCCAAGACCAATACAGGCCTGCGTCTATTACAAGCTTTCAGGCAACCCTATCTCCAGCCTGGACCTCTCTCCTGAGCCTTAGGTTCATATATACGGTTGCCTCCTTGGCATCCCCACTCGAAAGCCTAATGGCCATCAAAACCTTACGTGATCAAAATGGGACTTCAGATTCCCCACCTCCAGCTCCCAAACCTGTTCTTTGTTCTATCTTCCTACTTCACTCCAGGTCCTCCAACAAAAAACCATGGAGTCCTTCCTGTCCACTCTCTTTCTCTTGTAAGCAACATCCAATCTACCACCCAATCCCCGTGGCTCTACCCGTGAAACAGATCCAGAAAATGGATCTTCCATGTCATCCCCACTTCTATCCCATGGTCAAAGCCACCATCATCTCTCATCTGGATACGGCAGCACCTCCCTTCTGTTCTTCTTGCATCCAACTAGACAATCTATTCTCCTCAGGTTCCCAGAGTTAGTCTTTGAAAACAAAGGTCAGAACAAGTCACTCCATGGCTCAATATCCTTTAGTGACTTCCCTTCACATAAACAGTAAATGTCAAAGACTCTCAGTGGTCGACAAATTCCTCCCTGGTTGTGGTCGATTGAATTACTGGGCTCGGCTCTACTCTCCCCTCCCCCCACCACCCCGCTATGGGCTGGGTGCACCTTCCTGCCTGTCGATGTGGGGCTTGGCCATGTGACTCGCTTTGGCCTGTGGGATCTTAGTAGACAGAATGTGATCAGGCTTGAGGCATGCAAAGTGCATGGGTGGTTAGGCTTTACTCTTGTGCTCTGGGCTCTGGTGGTCTCCCTGAAGAAGAGATCTGAGGGTAGCTTCTGGACTCTGGGGAGAAAAGATTTGGAGGGTAGCTTCCCTCGTGGTTCAGTGATTAAGACTTCACGCTTCCACTGCAGGGTCTGCAGGTTTGATCCCTGGTTGGGGAAGTTCCTCATGCTGCGAGGTGCGGCCAAAAAAAAAATTTTTTTTAATAGTAAATAAATAAGGAAAAATAAATGAATGAACATGAGTGGAAGAGGCCTTGAGCCTAATTTGCTGTCTTCAGCCACCGCAGCCAATCCACAAACCCAAAAGTGAGGGGGAAAAAGATACCGTTGTATGTCCCCGAGTTCTATTTGCAGCACTGCTGTGGCAAAAGCTCACTTGTGCAACGATCTAGCCTCCATTACCTCTCAGCTCTCAGCCCCTCCTCCCTCTCCCTCCCTCGCTCTACCTAAGACATCTGCCTCTTCTCTTTCCTGATCCCAAGCACCTTCCTGCCACAGGGCCTTTGCACATGCAGCTCCCACTCCCTCCTCCACAATATCCAAGTGGTCTCTTTCTTCACTATCCTTCAGGTGATATTCAAATATCATCTTCACAAAGAGGTCTTCCAGGACCCCTACCTGCAGCCCTCTCTTACCCCTTGCCTTGGTTTATTTTTTTTCCATAGTACTCCGTAATACAGCAGACATACTATACATTTATTTATTTTTTAGCTTATAGGCTAGAGCCTATAACCTACTTTTGCACACGCAGTCTGCTCAGTAATCAAAGAAACATAAATTTAGATTCCCCTGCTGACTTTCAATTCCCCCTATCCTACAGAGCAGTGGTTTTCCAACTGCTGTATACGCACCATGAAGTGATATGTGGGCTGCTTCTACGAGATAAATGGACAGATTTTATATAAATAAAATATGTTTAATTTTACTTAGGTTGAGTAGATGAGCTGGGACTTGAAGAGTCCCTGTTGAGAAGGGACGGTAGAGAGATGCATTAGGAGGCAAAGCAGGCAGGGTGCTCAGATGCAAATGGTCCCAGTCACCTCCAGAGCCCTTGAGAGCTGCTCTGATGTTTACAATCATGACCTTAGTAACAAGAGAAGATAAATGGTATTCTCTACGCTTTGCTCACTAAGACAGAACAATAATGTATTTTAGAAAAGGAACTCTATCAAAAAGGATTGTAATGTTTTAAGTTCAATTGAAAGGATGATAGCCCCGTGATAGGACAAATTCATTCACGTGGAACACCGCTGGGACCTCACACATAAGACTTTCTTATATAAACACAAGGATGGGCAATGAGTTTGCTGATTATTCTTTCCCCACGAATAACGGGAGGAACTGAGTTTACACCCACTCCTCTGCTCTGACCCACCGCTTCACCCTTATGTGTCTTCCTCTTTTTCTCTTGAAAAGACAGTTTGTGATAAGTTAGTTTATACTCTATTTCCTACCTTTCCCCTGCTAAAGGCCCATACGATTATTTTCTGCCTGATGGACTACACAGACTGGATAGGTTGAGTGGTAATTAGTGGAGCAAACAGAGCGCCTAGTTTCCCGTCCAGCACGGAAGTGATCGCTCCCATCACGCAACAAGGAAAAGGCTGAGCAAACTGAACACCAACAACTCTTCTTGGACTCATCAGACAACCAAGGTCACAGGACAAGGTGCTGCCTGAAACTGAAGGGACAGACAGGTGGGTACCAAGGATCACAACCTACAGGGGGAAAGAACTGTGTGGGAACCAGTACTGGGAGGGGAAAACTTAAACGGCTATCAGCAAATCGTTGGAGGTACAGCGTGGACAAGTTTGAAAGTTAAAAACTCCAGGGCCGGGCTTCCCTGGTGATGCAGTGGTTAAGAGTCCACCTGCCGATGCAGGGGACGTGGGCTCGTGCCCCGGTCCGGGAAGATCCCACATGCCGCGGAGCCATGAGCCATGACCGCTGAGCCTGCGCGTCCGGAGCCTGTGCTCCGCAACGGGAGAGGCCACAACAGTGAGAGGCCCGCGTACCGCAAAAA
>NW_020174430.1:1661249-1776384 GCF_003031525.2 Neophocaena asiaeorientalis asiaeorientalis | reverse complement strand
GTCTCCAGGGCCCCAGTGTTAGCGGTGTTTCTACACACATTTGCCATGTTACCTCCAGGGCCCCCAAGAGATTCTCACAATGAAGATCAGAAAAAAATCCCCTCTTATTTCCCGTCAGAGGAGAGAAAACACTGCCATATTAAAATACACCCAGAGCGTACTGTTCTTCTGAACAAGGCATGATCATATAAGAAATTATTTCACCAGCGTCTAAATGACCGGGGGAAAAGAAAATACCAAACTGCATCCCACTCTAGCCTTCCTATCTCACTTAAGGAAGAAGAAAAAACAAAACAAAACTGAGAAGCAACTGTAAAGGTCACAGTCCAGTGACCCAGGCTCACTAAAGTACTGAGACCTAATCATATAGGTCTCAGGAGGCTTGCTCTCTTCTGCACCTTACCACCACATCGAAAGGGATCCTGTATAGTAATAACAGGAGATTGAAACTGAAATAACTGTGCATCTCAGATGCTATTTAAGAAGTCTCTAGGGAAACCCAAAGACAACAGGGCATACAAAAACAAGGACACCAGGGGGATGTTTTAACCGCCGACACCTATAGCTACAGCAAAGAGTAAACGGTGTTTAACCCCTAGCCAGATAAACATAAAGCCATACGCTGAAAACACCTATTTAACTCAGTTATGTTTACCCCATACATCTTATACGGCTTTCAGCAAAAAAATTACAAGACATACTAGGACAAAAAACACAGTCTGAAGAAACAGCGCGAGCATCAGACTCAGATAGGGCAGACATATTGAAATGATCAGACTGGGAATGTAAAACAACTTCATTGGTCCTATGGTTAGGTTTTTGAGAAACCTCCATACTGTTTTCCACAGTGGCTGCATCAATTTACATTCCCACCAATTCCTCTCCTGGATATATATCAAAAACCAAAAACCAAAAACACTGCTTTGAAAAGATACATGCATCCCAATGTTCACAGCAGCATTATTTACAATTGCCAAGATAGGGAAGCAACCTAAGTGTCAACGGATAAATGGATAAAGAAGATGTGGTGTAACATATGTGTCTGTATATATATATGAATATTACTCAGCCATAAAAAAGAATGAAATAATGCCATCTGCAGCAACATGAATGGATTTGGAGGGCACTATGCTAAGGAAAATAAGTCAGACAGAGAACGACAACTACTGTATGATATCTCTTACATGTGGAATCTAAAAAATACAACAAGCTAGTGAATGCAACAAGAAAGAAGCAGACTCACAGATATAGTGAACAAACTAGTGGTTACCGGTGGGGAAGAGGGAACAGGGGAGGAGCAATATAAGGGTAGGGGATTAAGAGGTACAAACTATTAACATATAAAATAAGCTGCAAGGATGTATTGTACAACACAGGGAATGTAGCCAATATTTTATAGTAACTATAGATGGAGTATAACCGTTAAAAATTTTGAATCAGTATGTTGTACGCCTGAAACTTATATCATATTGTACATCAATTATACTGCAATAAAAATATATATAAAATTAAAAAAATAAAACAACTATGATTAATAATCTAAGGGTTCTGAAGGCAAGTGGGCAACATGTAAGAACAGATGGGCAAAGTGAGCTGAGAGATGAAACCTCTAAGAAAGAATCAAAAGGAAATGTCAGAGATCAAAAACGCCAGAAGAGAAATGAAGAATACCATCGATGGCTTCATCAATAAATTGGACACAATGGGAGAAAAAATCAACAAATCTGAAGAAATGTCAATAGAAACAACTGAAATGGAAAGAGGAAAGATTTTAAAAAGACAAAAAAAACCCTAGAAGGGTGGGATTGGGAGGGTGGGAGGGAGACACAAGAGGGAGGAGATATGGGGATGTATGTATATGTATAGCTGATTCACTTTGTTATACAGCAGAAACTAACACAACAATGCAAAGCAATTATACTCCAATAAAGATGCTAAAAAAAAATGAACAATATCTAAGAACCACGGGATAACTGCAAAAGGTGTAACCTATGTGTACTGGGAATACAGAAGGAGAAGAAAGAGAGAGAAAGGAACATAAGAAATATTTGAATAATGACAGATAATTTCTCCAAATAAATGACAGACACCAAACCACAGATCCAGGAAGTTTGGAGAACACACCAAGCAGGAAGCTCAGAGAACACCTGAAAGTCTACACCAAGGCACATCATGTTGGAACTGCACAAAAGAAGCAAAAGTCTTGAAAGAAACCAGTGAGGGCAGGGATGGAGGAGCAAGGGTATGATTTACATCAGACTTCTCTTCAGAAAACATGCAAGTGAAAAGAGTGGAATAAAATATTTCATGCGTTATAAGAAAAGAACCACCAACCTCGAATCCTGTATCTAGCAAAATTATCTTTCAAAAGTGAAAGAGAAATAAAGACTTTCTCAAACAATCAAAAATTGAGGGAACCAGTTGCCAGTAGACCAGCTTTACAAGAAGTGTTAAAAGAAGTTCTTCAAAGAAAGGGAAAATGACACTTCAGTTTCATGTGTGTCCTCACCAAGAGGAAAAGAAAGACAGCCATTAGGGTTCTGAAACTGTGATAATAACTGGAGGGCCTGCAGGGGTCTCTGGCAGGGACAACTGGGCAACTCCGTATTTGTTCCAAGGCCAGGGACTAAATTGGAATAACCGTCCGGATGAGTTTATTTTGTAAGCTTCATTCCCATTCTGCTGTGAATACATCACGAGGCAGGAGTGGGGACGAAGTCTAAGCAAGTCAGACTTCCATGTCTTATGACCAGGAAATGGGGGCCAGAATGATCATGAATACAGGGCAACGGCCCCTACATGGCTAACTGTACCCTAAAATCACCTACTGCCTCTTTTTCCCAATCTGCTTTGCCCAAATCAATCCCACAATTCTCAGTACCATTTCCTTCTCGAGAAGTGAAAAAAGAGACACAACTGCCTTTCCCCACGACCCTTCCTCCCAATCAAAATCCAAGCTAGAACTGAACAAAGCAAAACCACGGTAAAAATAGCCGTCCTGTTCTCAACACCAATTGCTGTGGACAACACCTGTGAACTGTCAGCCCTGGAATCTAGTCACATTCTGCAACACACACTAGGATTTCCTTCAGCACATTTACCACCCTAGGAAGGCAGATGGCAAAGCTAGTGTAGATAAAAGACCAGCGGCAGAAGGAAAATAAAGTTGCCTCAGATGAAAATAGTGGAGAGAATCGCTGAACTCTATATTCCGGGCACTCCTTACCCTAAAGAGGAGCTTCTGTAACATGAGCCGGCAATGACCTAAGAGTCAGGGACCTCTCATAAGTGGACCCCAGAATGGCTTGCATACATGACTATTTGCACTCCGGATGAATGACACTTTCCGGGAGGTGGGGAGCGATGGTCCTCAAGAGCTGCCTAGCAAGACTCCCTGAGAACGTGGGGCAAGATGTTAACCCAAAGGACACACTGGAGCTCCCACTGCAAGGGAAATGTAGTAGCAGTAGTAGCTATATTATTGGCATTAGCAGTGATTACAATAATTATGGGCATATACACAGCACTTTTGTGTCAGCAAAATGCACTTCATTCATAGTAATTAGCGTTTGCACAGTACCTTGTATTTCCCAAACACGCTCTGCTAATTGATTAGATAGTGCTGGCAACACCTGTGGGCAAGTGTTACTACTCCCGTTTTACAGACACAAGACTCAGAGAAATAAGCTGACTTGCCCAAGGCCACATGATGAGGCCATGACACAATCAGGACTCCATTTCTAAGTTCCCAAATCTCTAGTTTTGTCTTCACTCTATGCAAAGCTGGGTGGCTGCTTCCACTTGCACGGGCAAAGGGAGTGCCTAGGACATGGAATGTCATCACTCCCATAGCCTTCGCCTGGCTATTAGGTGCCACTGAAGCCACACAGAATCTACTTTCATGGAAACCTTCAGGAGGAAAAGCATTCCTCAAAAATCCTCCTAGGTCAGTGGTTCTCATCCTTGGCTCAGGCCATACCCCCAGTCAATTCAGTCAGCATCTTCTGGATGTCGACCCAGCGCTCAGTACTTTTTAAAGATTGGCCACCCGGGCAATCCCAATGGGTGGGCAATCCCCTTGGTTGAGTGAGAACTGCTGCCCCAGAACAATGGCTCCAAACTTTAGGGAGCATCGGAATCACCTGGAGGGCTGATTAAAGCACTGATTACTTGGCCCCAGTCCCAGAATTTGTGATACAGTGTGTCAGAAGGAGGGCCTGAGAATTTGCATTTCTAACAAGTTCCCAGGTGACGCTGAGGACCACCCTTGTCCCAGGAGCACACTCTTAGAAGCTCTGGTCTAAGGTATTTTAGATGCAGATCGAAAAAAGCACCAAATTGCTTCCAAAGATCCCCTCAAGTCCGGGCACTAAGACTTGGACAACTAGACAGACTCATATTAGCATTTATGGTGTGGTAGAGACTGGCCAAATCCCGGGCACAGGGGAAGACTTTATCCTCCAGTTCCTCTTGCAGGGAGAAGCTGACAGCACTGACTGACTACCAGACACCGGAACCTGGGGAGAAATGCCCTGAAATGTCCTGCTCCACCTTCCTGCTCTCCCACTGCCCCCGCTTTCTCTTATCTGTGGCTGGATGCCATGGAACTCCAAGACCTTGGTGCCACCCAAGAGAAAGAACTCTGATCCAGGAGTCACCAGTTAGCTGAGAGACACTTGGTGAGTCCATGCAAACTGTAAACGGGGTGAGAACTGACTTTCTTGAATTTGGCCTCTGTGATCTCAGGGCTTATTTATCTCAACAGCACAGCCTAGCCCATCCTGACACACACATGATGATCAGTGCACTTTGTTGTGGGTTGTTCGTAATGTGAGAAAGAGACCTAATGAAAATATTCAAAAGACAGTGAGGACCACCTGCCTCAGAGGAGAGGATGTGACTGAGAAAGTGACAACTTCAGGGCAGAGCCTGGAACAACCCACCCCGGCATGTGTGCAGCCAGACCACACCTAGACAGTCCATTCCTGGCGAGGTGGCAGCTGTGGGTTGGCCCCACACAGGGCTTTCAGGACCAGGTGGGCAGGAGCAGAGGGGCAGGAACTGACCCGTGGACCATACCCACAGTGAAGGGCACAGCCTGGAGGTCTTTAGGAAAATGAATACATAAAAATGTTTTAGAGGCATGGACGTATATCCACTACCAAACGTAAAACAGATGGCTAGCGGGAAGCAGCCACATAGCACAGGGAGATCAGCTTTGTGACCGCCTGGAGGGGTGGGACAGGGAGGGTGGGAGGCAGGGAGACACAAGAGGGAAGAGATATGGGAACATATGTATAACTGATTCACTTTGTTATAAAGCAGAAACTAACACACCATTGTAAAGCAATTGTACTCCAATAAAGATGTAAAAACAAAAAAATCTACAAAAAATAAAAATAAAGTGAAAAAAAAAAAAACATACACACGCACACAAACAACAAATTCTCTTCTCCCGTCTCTGAGTCTCTTCAATTCTAGCACTCACAATGATGCTGTTCGGTTCAGAAAAAAATCCTAAACCAGCCTGTGGGACAGAGAGATGCTATTGGCAAGCAGACCCCACGAGCCTGGAGACTCAGAGAGCTGGGTATGTGGGTGGGGTCTGCTGTCTCAGAAGCAGTCAGTGGGGAAGGCAGTCTGGTCCATCCTGCAGGAAGGGGGAGCTCCTCTGCCTGGGTGTCTGTCCTTCTTCCAGGCCCAGCTGTGACCAGAGCTCCCAATTTCACAGCTGTTCAGCTTCAAATCGTACTTCTGTTTCCCAGCTGTAGTGCCATATTACTCGAGTTTGTTTGCCATCAGCTTTAATTAAGAGAGGTTTAATTTTCCAACATGATTTTGGCTCCTCCCTGGCCCAACACCCACATCGAGACACTGCTCCTTCCCAGCATCCCCTACGCACATGCCCAGTGAGTAACACAGGAGATGCTTTCCCACAGCCCTCTGGGACACGGCAGGCGGAGGCTGCACACGTGACTTCAGTCTATGGTTAATGAGTCTTCCCTGCACCACGGAGCCTTGTAATAAAAGTCAGATTCCCCTCTGCAAACGCGGGCTCCCCTTTCATTTTCTACAGCATTTTTTTTTTTCCAAGTCTTCCCGCAAGCTTCACATGGAGCCGGCCTGAGGAACTCAAACATGACTCCAATCTGATTATCCAACACGGCCCTATCAGCTGAGACAGCAACGTTTATCACATTAATAGGAAGGATAGAAGAAAACTAGGATCCCCGCCAATCGGAGCGTTTTTTTATCACATGTTGCACTATCTCACAACTCCAGTTATCACCAGCTGAAGGTCTTAGCAGCCCCTGAATTGCAGCCTTCAAATCTTAAAGGACCACGATGCACATTTTCCTAGATTCTTCCCACCGTACATCACTCAGTGCAGGCCTGGCGTCCCGTCTTCATGGCAACTTCAGGGCTAAAACTGCCTATGGAATGTTTGTCCTGAGTTGAACCAGTGACCTCAAGAGTTGCTTGGATTGGGGACCACCACTGACTCCATCCTACTCGAAAAATGCAAGCCTCTGAGTTTACTTCACAGTCAAAGGTGGCCTCTTGGAAGCTAAGTGGTGTAAGACTCTTAGGTGAGTTCACGGCAACTGACAAAGTGGAGACAGTGTCTTCTGCAGGGACTCCTGGGACTCGAGGTTTACTTCAACGAATTTCGACAGCATGGTAACAAATGCCATGTGAACCCTGAAGAAACAACATCCAAAGTGACAAGTATCAAGGTCTGAGAACGGTACTAAACAAAAGCCAGTGACTCCTGCTGTGGCAAAGGAAGGAGACTGGCAAACACTCTGTCCACAAAAAAATATAAAAGGGACCATAACGTTGAACAAAACGGACCGAAACAACCATCAAAGTGATGTGAAACTGAGCAAAGAGAACCATGTGAGAAGCACACATCCGTGGGAAGCTGCTGAACCTGGCGAAGACCTGTGGTCTCCGTGCTGTTTTGGCCGCGGCCCCACACAGTCACATGGAGGTCCTCCCAGGGCAGGGCAGGTCCTGAGGACGGGCTGCTTCCCTGCCGAGCTTTAAGGAGCTCGCTTGAGTTGGAGCTGGGCGATGCCGCTGTCGCTGTTGTTGGAAGAAATGACACCTTCAAAGGCTGGAGGGAGGTCAATGATCCTACTGGAATGAGGCTTTGGTTGGGGATGAGCATGCACTGCCTGTAAGGCACTCAGGTCCGCCATGCACCCTTCATTGACTCTGAGCTGTGAACGTGAGTGGAAGGGACACCCGGGGCCCCAGCAGGAGGCAAAACCAGGACAGATGTGAAAATGGCCTGGAATCTGCATGTGCTCCCCTGCCCCACCACACACAAATCTATCCGCAGAGGGCTTCCTGGCTTCAGCTGCTGGGGCCCAACCTCTGTTCCATCACTGGCTGACAACTCAGCCCCACAGACCCAGAGACCGTAGGAGACTAGGTTGAAACACTAAAACAAAAGTATTTGTTTCAAAAAGCTGAGGAGAGGTATTAGTCACGGCACGCTGCCCAAAGGAGAAGACAGATTTCTCAGATTTTTCTGGCTGAGTTACTAACCTAAGAAAGAAACAAACACAAAATAGTGAAAACAAGAACTCTCAAGTGGGGGGGAGTAAGATCCAGGATCCAGATATGCCGCAATATGTTTTCCAAAGTGTCCCTTATGAAAAATTACGAGATGCACGAAGAAACAGGAAATTGTGACTCATCCTCACAAGGAAGTACGCGAGAGAAACTCTGAGTGTCCCCGTATGTTGGGTTTAGTAGTCAAAGCTTCTGAGCAGCTCTTACAAATATGTTTAAAAAAATAAAGAAACTGTGTCTTCACAATTTAAGTATGACAACAGGAAATCAGTAAATAGATTTTCAAGCAGAAACTGAAATTATAAAGAACCAAATGCAAACTCTGGAGCAGAAACGTATATCATGAGAAAATGAAAATTTAACTGGAGGGCTCGATATCAGATTTGAGATGACAGAAAAAGGAATCATTGAACTTGGAAATGGATCAGTAGAAAATATCCAAACTGAAAAACAGAGGGGGAGAAAAGATAGAGGAAACATCAACAGAGCCTGGAGTACCAACATACACATAATGGGAGTCTTAGGAGAGGAGGGAGAGAAAGGAGCAGAAAATATATTCAAGGAAACAACTGGGAGGGAATTCCCTGGCGGTCCAGTGGTTAGGACTCTGGGCTTTCACTGCCGAAGGTCTGGGTTCAATCCCTGGTCAGGAACTAAAATCCTGCAAGCTGTTCAGCGTGGCCAAAAAAAATAAAAAAGAAATAGCCATTATATAATAAAAAAAGAAGAAATAACTGGGAAAACTTCTTCCAGCTGATGAAAAACATTAATCTACATATCTAAAAATCTCTACAAATCCAAAGTAGGATAACTACAAAGAGATCCACATCTAGACACATAATAATCAAACTACTGCAACCAAAGAGAAAGAGAAAATCTTGACAGCAGCAAATCTTTTTGCTGACAGGAGAGCAGTGATAAGGTTGAGGCTGGCTTCTCATCTGAAATGATGGAGGCCATGGCAGGGGGATGACACATTCAAAGTACTGAAAGGAAAAATATATAGAGAGAGTTAACCAAGAAATTCTCAATCCAGAAGAACTCTCCTTCAAACATGAAGGTGAAATACAGACATTCTCAGATAAATACTTTGTTGTTAGTTGACCTAGCTTACAAGCAATACTAAAAACAGTCTTTCAGGATGAAAAGAAATGACCAGATGGTGACTTGAATACACAAGAAGAAATGAAGAACACAAGAATTGATACATATAAACATCCTAGAAACACAGAATCATATAAACATCTCTATAAATATTTTCTAATTTGTTCTCTAACATCATTAAAATATAAACATGAATAAAGCAAAAATTATTATATTTTACTGTGTTTATAACATATATAGATAGAATAGATCTGACAATAATATAGCACAAGAAGGGGGAAGAAAACAGAGATTTAGTGGAGCAAGTTTTCTATATTTCACCAGTTTAGCTAACATTAATCTGAAGTAGATTGTGATACTCTAAACTGACTCATAAAATCGTGAGAGCAACCAATGAAAACGCAACTCAAATATACAGATAAAAATGTCAATAGAAGAATTAAGGTAATACATGAAAAATATTTAATATAAAGAAGTCAATTTAAAAGAAACAGAGGAGCTTAAAAGGCAAGAATCATAAAGAAAACAAAGAGCAAAATGTCAAATATAAATCCAACCATAAAAATAATTGTAATGAAATTGAAATGGCATAAATATCCCAATCAAAAGTCAGAGATGATTAGATTGGATAAAAAAAAATAAGTTCCAACTACAATCCATCTACAAGAGAAACAGCTTAGATTCAAAACTACAAACAGGTTGAAAGTAAAAGGACTAAAAATATATCATGCAAACAGGAACCATAAAAAAAGAAGGCATCCAGATTGGTAAGGAAGAATTTTAGTATCAGGTAAAACAGACTTTAAGACTAGAAACATTATCAAAGACCAAGAGGAACATTTCATAGTGAAGTTCATATAGGATATATTTCATGAAGGGTCCACATATCAGGAGGATATAAAACTTATAGATATACATGTACCTAAAAAGAGAACCTCAAAACACAGTAAGCAAAAACTGACAAAATTGCAAGAAAAAAATAGACTAATCAACATTGAAAGTTTATCAACAATTTAACATTTATCAACAATTGATAGAACAGCCAGAAATCTGAAGCAACTATCAATCAACTTGACCTAAAGATATACCTTGAAGACTCCAACCAATGTCTGTGGCAGACATGTTTACTTCAAATGTGCATGGAATATTCTCCAGGACTCAGTATATGGTGGACCAAGATAAGTCTCAACATTTAAAAAGATCCAATCATGGGCTTCCCTGGTGGCTCAGTGGTTGGGAGTCCGCCTGCCGATGCAGGGGACGCGGGTCCGTGCCCCAGTCCGGGAAGATCCCACATGCCGCGGAGCAGCTGGGCCCGTGAGCCATGGCCGCTGAGCCTGCGCGTCCGGAGCCTGTGCTCCGCAACGGGAGAGGCCACAACAGTGAGAGGCCCGCATACCGCAAAAAAAAAAAAAAAAAATTCAATCATGGAAAGTATGTTTCCAGTAATGACATAATTAAACTATAAATCAATAAAAGATCTGGGAAATTCCCAGATATTTGGAAAGTAAGCAATACACTTATACATAATGCATGGATAAAAGAAGAAATAACAAGAAAAAGTAGAAAATACTTTGAGCTGAATGAAAACAAAAATACAACACATCAAAATTTATGGGACACAGTATAAGCAGTCCTTGGAGAAAAATTTATAGCTGTAAACACCTATGTTAGAAAAGAAGAAAAGTCTCAAATCAATAACCTAACTTTATACCTTAAGAAACTAGAAAAGAAGAGAAAACTAAATGAAAATTAAACAGAAGAACAGAAATAATAGTGACCTGGAGAAAAGTCAATGAAATAGAATGAGAAAAACAACAGCGAGAGCCGATGAAACAAAAATTAGTCATTTGCATGACCAACAAAATTAACAAATCTTTAGTTAGAGTAACCAAGAAAAAAAAGTCCCAAAATCTAATAAAAGGACATGGTCCTACAGACCCTAAGATAATATGACTCTAAATAGATTAGAAGGAAATACTACTAACCATTTTATACCAACAAATTAGACAACTTAGATAAAATGGACAGATTCCTAGAAAGACACAGGTTACCAAACTGACTCAAGAAGAAATGGAAAATATGAACAGCACTAAATCAAACAAGTAAGTAAATAATTAAAACTCTCCCCACAAAATAGCCCTGTGGTTTCACAGGTGAATTCTCTCAAATATTTTAAAAGGAAAAATATTAATTCTTCACAAACTCTTTTAAAATATGGAGAAAGATGGAATACTTCCCAGATCATGCTCTGAGGCCAGTATTGCCTTATATCAACTCCAGACCCCCCCAAAAAAAGTCACAAGAAAAAACCCACAAAAACTACATATGAATATCCTTCATGAACAGAAATGTAAAACTATTTAACAAAATATTAGTAAACTGAATCTAGCAATACATAAAGAGAATTATATACCAACACCAACTGGGACTTATCACAGGAACGGTAACTTGATATAATATCAAAAAATCAATTAATGAAATACACCATGTGATAGAATAAAAGGAAAAGCCACATGGTTGTCTCAACAAATGATGAAAACACATTTGATAAAATTCAAAACGCATTCATGATAAAAAAGAAAACTCTCAACCAAGAGGATTATAAAGAAACATCCTCAACCTGACGAAGGCGATTATGAAAAATGTACAGCTAACATCATTCAGTAATGATGAAAGACAGTGTTTCTCCCCTAAGATCAGAAAGAGGCAGGATGTCCAATTCTAACACTTCTATTCAACACTGAGCCAGAAGTTCTACTCAGTTCAAAGAGAGAGGAAAGAAAGAAAGGAAAGAAAGAAAGAAAGAAAGAAAGAAAGGAAGGGAGGAAGGAAGAAAGAAAAGAAAGAAAGAAAGAAAAAGAAAGAAAGAAAAGAAAGAAAGAAAGAAAAAGAAAGAAAGAAAGAAAGTGGGAGGGAAGGAGGGAGGGAGAAAGAGAGAGAGAGGAAGAAAGAAAGGAAGGAAGAGAAAGACTTTGAAAGACATCTAGATTGGAAAGGAAGAAATATAAAAGTCTTTATTATCAGGTGATAGAACCCTGAATATAAAGATTCTAAGAATTCACAAAGAAACTATTAGAACTAATAAAGAATTTTGCAAGCTTGTAGGAAACAGCATGGATAAACAAACATGAATTGTATTTCTGTATACCAACAACCAACAAGCCAAACATGAAACTCAGATAACAATTTCATTCCCAATAGTATAAAAAAGAATGAAATACTTAGGAATAAATGTCTACCCTGAAAACTATAAAACAGTGTGGAGAGAAATTAAAACAGATCTCAATAAGTGGAGAGACAACCCATGTTCATGGATTTGAAGACTAAATACAGTCACGAGGGCAATTCTCCCCAGATTGATCGATACATTCAATGTGATCCCGATCAAAATCTCAGCAGCCTGGTGTACACTGACAATCTGTTTCTAAATTATATATGGAAATGCAAAGGATGTGGAAGAACAAAAGCAATTTGGACAAAAGAAGATCGGTGCTGGAGGACTTATGCTACCTGATCTCAAACTCACTGTAAAGTCACAGTAATCAACAATGTGTAGTACTGGTGCAAGGACAGGCATTTAGATCAATGGAACAGAACTGAGATTCCAGAAATAAATCTCATTTACAAGAAGAAAAGAAGAGGCATAAATCCCAAATATGGTCAGTTGAATTTTGACAAAAGTGCTAAAACAATTCAATGGGAGAAACAGTATTTTCAACACATGGAGCTACAACAGTTGAATATTCGCGTGAACACAAGTGAATGTAAATCCTTACTTCACATCATACACAGAAAATAACTCAAACTGGATCACAGATCTAAATATAAGAACCAAAACCCTATGATACTTCTAGATGAAAACATAGGAGAAGTTCTTCATGACCTTGGATTGGGCAAAAGAATTTTAGAAATAATAGTAAAAGAAAGATCTGTAAAAGAAAAAAATGATAAATTGTGTTTTATTAAAACTACTGTTAAAAAAAAAAAAAACCACCACTCAGGAAATAAAAAAGACAAGCCAGACATTGGGAGATAATATTTGCTAATCACGCACCTAATAAATGACTTGTATCTAGAATGTATAAAGTATTTTTACAACCTAATAAGAACAAAAACATCATGAATAAGAAATTGTCAAAAGATGTGACTAAACACTTCACCCACGAAGATATATGAAAGGCATTAAGCCATGAAAAGATGTTCAACATCATTAGTCATTAAGGAAATTCAAATTAAAACCACAAGGAGGGGCTTCCCCGGTGGCGCAGTGGTTGAGAGTTCGCCTGCCGAAGCAGGGGACGCGGGTTCGTGCCCCGGTCCGGGAAGATCCCACATGCCGCGGAGCGGCTGGGCCCGTGAGCCATGACCGCTGAGATTGCGCGTCCGGAGCCTGTGCTCCGCAACGGGAGAGGCCACAACAGTGAGAGGCACCCCCCCAAAAAAACACAAGGAGATACCCCTTGTGGTTTATACACCCCCTAGAATGGCTGTAATCAAAAAGAGATAAAAACAAGTGTTGGTGAGGATGTGGAGAAGATGGAGAGCTCATAAATTGCTGCTGGAAATGTAAAATGTTACAAGCACTTTGGAAAAAAAATTGGCAGTTTTTGGTGTTTTTTTTGCGGTACGCGGGCCTCTCACTGCTGTGGCCTCTCCCGTTGCGGAGCACAGGCTCCAGACGCGCAGGCTCCGGACGTGTAAAGGAAAGTGTATAGATACAGAAAGCAGATCACTGGTTGCCTCGAGCTGGAGGAGGTAAGGCGGGGAGCTGGATAAAAGAGATGAACTGCAAATAGCCACAAAGGAACTTCCTGCAGTGATTAGAAATGTTCTAAAACTGGACTGTGGTGATGGTTACAAAACTCTATAAATTTACCTAAAAATAACTGAATTTTATACTAAAGTGAGCGAATTTCACGGTGTGTAAATTACATCTTAACAAAGCTATCACAGGCAACAACAGCAAAATAACAGTGAGCTGAACTCTTCACTCAGCTCTGTCCTGACGTCAGGCGTTGGGAACTATTCCTCTCTGCCCCAGCGGAGGGAGAATGCTGGCCCTGTTGGAGACAACTCCCATCACACTTTTTCTAGATCCTGTTTATTCCTGACTCTCTTGGTTTCTCCCAAATCCTCCACTAGCTGCTTCCTTTTCCTACTAAGTAAGTGTCTTAGAAGAATGGTCTGTGATAGACTCAGCCATTTCTCACTTCTCATCCCACAGCTGGCTTCAGTGGGGCTTCTCCTCCACAAGAGAGCAAGGCTACTCTGGTCCATGACAGTCTACATACGACGGCTAACAGATACTTTGTAGTTCTTCTTCAATACACCCCTTCTGAAAAATATTCTCTTCTGGGCCCATTGACCCCACTCTCTCTGGGCTTTTCTCTGGCTCTCAAAGCCGTTTGTTAGATAAACTTCTCTAAGTCTTACCCTAAATCTTTGGGGTACCTTCCTTGGTCCATTCTCTACTAACTTTACACATCCTCCTTTGCAAAAGACCTACCACAACTGTTGATGACTCCAAACAGGTTGTCTTTAGGTGACTCTCACTTCTGAGTTTCAGGTCTATCGGTCACCTGCTCTCTGAATAATCTGATATCTCATAATCACTCTAAACACAGTAGGTCCAACATTAAATTCCATATTCTTCCTCACAGATGTCTTTCTCCTTCTCCTTCTGTATCTCTGAAACTTTTCCATATTGTTACCTAAGAAGAAATCTGGAAGCTGCTTAGCAGCCCTTTCTCTCCCAGATCCCTATGCTAGACTGTTCCCAAGTCCTAGCCTATTATTTCTAGGTTTTTATTCTATCTTCTCCTTCCCACCCACCCGCGCCCCCTTACTGGCCTCATCGTTTTTATTACTGTACCATTTTAGCTTTTTATTTTTACTTTTTTTGCAGTACGCAGTCCTCTCACTGTTGTGGCCTCTCCCGTTGCGGAGCACAGGCTCCAGAGGCGCAGGCTCAGCGGCCATGGCTCACGGGTCCAGCCGCTCCCCGGCATGTGGGATCTTCCCAGACCGGGGCACGAACCCGTGTCCCCTGCATCGGCAGGCGGACTCTCAACCACTGTGCCACCAGGGAAGCCCCATTTTAGCATTTTTGAAATAGCCTTAAAGTAGTCATTTAAGACCTCTTTTTTTAAATGAATGAATAAACCATTCAATTAATCAAAATAAAGAGAGTTAAAATTTTAAAAAACAACAACAAATGGAGGCCAACCTTGAAAATTCCCTAGCTTATTTTGCAAGACGAATTTGACTTGGGTCATTTCTTGCTTACGCCCCCGGAAATCATAAGCAAAACTTAACATTGTTTCCCAAGGTTGATATCAGGTAACCACTAGCCGATTCCCTATCATTTAAGAAAATTCTAATATGATTACTAATCACTGTGAAGAATAAACAGTCACTGCTTTCTCACCATAAAAGCTGTTTTCTAACAATGTACCCCTGAGCCCCATCCCATGTTTTGGCTTGAAGATTCCTGGTTTACAAACTGTCCATTTGTTGTATGCACAATAAACTTTTATAAATTACCACTTTGATATTCACTGGTTTTACTTTTCTTATTTCTGAACTTTTGACAGAGAAGAAAGAAGTCAAAATTCTTGACAAAAGGGTCCTGTATGTGCTTTAACAATTATGAAGCCCTGGTTAGTACTGGTTAAAGGGAAAAAATATTTAGCAGAGGCTTGTGCCTTCTTTATCAACATATGCTTTCATCTTTGGTCTTCTATCTTCCCCTCTAAAAAACTCATTATCTCAGATTGTGCTAATTTAAAACTCTCAGTAACATGGAGATGGGCTGCGCGTAAGTCTACTTTTGCATTTATGCAAAAAAAGCATTGATTAATTACAGTGGGAATGACAAGACAACTACTTGACAACACTGTGTTAGCCATTAATTAACTTTATGTTCTTGAAAGTAATAAAACTGCATTTCTTTTAAAAGGCTTTCTAATTAGTCTGAACCACACAATTTAACACTTAATTATACACCAGCTTCTATTGTTCTCTAATTCCTTCCTTTCTTCCTTTCTCTCTCTCTCCTTCCTTCCCCGACCCCATCTTCCACATACGTGTATGGGATGACTACACAGCACAGGAACTGTTCCTGTCACTCCTGAAGGGTACAGATGAATCAAAGGGTATCAACTCTCCCTCATGGAGCGTCCTGTTCAGGAAGGAAGATGAAATCAGTACATAAATGGCTATATTATATGGATGAAAGTGATTAATGATGTTAAGGAGTTTTAGATAAAAATCTAAAGTGCTCAGAGAATTCCCATGAAAGAAGTGATTATTTCCAAACTGATGGCGAGCAGGAATTGGGGATAAGAGAAGTCACCGGTAGAGATGCGGACGGGAAGAAGGCAGTGCGGGCTTGGGAAGGAGTCTGCACAGACACACAGATGCAGGAGAAGGTAGGGCCCACATAGAAACCAAGTGATGCCTAGAAAGAACATGAGCTCTGTAATCAGGTGCATCTGGTTTGGAACAGTAGCTCTGCCCCTTACTAGCTAGCGTAACTTTGGCCAAGTTGCTTGCACTTCCTGAATCTTAGTTTTCTCAACTTTGAAATGTGTATCATAATATATGGGTCACAAAATTATTATGAGAATTAATTGGGATAAAGCTCCGATATCTTGTAGATAATACAATTGTAATTTATCCATGCAAATATCCTTTTCTTACAAGTGAAAATAGCATGTTAAATATAAACACCCCTGCTGAAGAAACAACAGGACACATGTTTAGGGATCATTCATCCAGTTCGCGGTGAGGCACTTATTTGACCTCTCTGCCATCATCTGTTTTCTGTTCCTTAACAGAGATGCCTAATCCCTTCCGTTCTAGAGCACTGCAAGCACTCAGGTCACTTCAAAAAGAGGTCGCTTTATTAAAAGCCATTTACTTATACTTCAACAAAATGTTAGAAACACTGTGAGAAACTGTTGTCCCAAGGAGTTCCTCATCTCCATTGATGTATTTATTTTTTCAAATCACAGAATCATTATAGAGTTTTCACTAGGGACGGTTTCATTTAGTTCTTCACATATTTATGGAGTACATTTTATAAACCGTAGAACTAGTTACTGTGTAGGATACCAATCATGTAATTAAGCGGGTATACAAACGAGTCACGGCCAGGTGGTCTGCATAGTGGTAATGCCCACGTGAGACATATAAGCATTAGGTCACTTCCCATTATAGACTGAAGACCAAGATCTTTTAGAGATTACATTTAGACAAGTAACTGAGACTAAGAAAAGAAAGTCTAAGGGTCGTATCTAAGAGCTGGGATTAGAACATGAGTCTCTTAGCCACTAACTAAATGATACTTCCATTAGGGAATTCTTAAGAGAGTCAGCATGTGGCCATGCTTTTGAGAAAACTGTGCAACTTTGATAGACAGAAATAAAGGATGGAAAATTTTACTTACAGGAAGACAAAAAGATACTGGGCAAGTCCCAAGCTGGGGGAACTGAACGAGGCCCCTTCCATGATAGCTGGGAGTACCACCCAGCTGCCATGAAGTGCAGTCGAGTGGAAGACAAGACGAGAAGAAGTGCAAGTGGGAACTTAACAGGGAGCCTCAAATGCCAGGATAAGACAGGGATGGCCATTGAAGGGGAAATTCATTGAAGTTCGCTCAAGGAGAGAATAGACACGATCAAGGCATTCTTTCAGCACAAAGAACTATACCCGGACACAGAACAGATGGGAGGTTTTTAGACTGGAAATGAAGAAACGAGTTAGGACACCATTCTAGCCATCCAAGTACGAGGCAAGTCGTTGGGAAGAGCAGTGGGGGCTTCTGAAGGAAATCGACCTTTGTACTGCATCCATCATCCCTATAAATTTGTAACTAGATCCGTGAAGTGGGTGGTCTAACCACAGAGAAACGGAATCCTTACCCTCTTCCTCTGATATCTGAGTGACCGAGGTGAGCTAGAAGTTTGGGGCTGCAGCAGTATCAGACGCTAGTTGAATTTCAAATGCTCGGGTTTTTTGTTCCATATATTTTATAGGAAAATGTCATTTCCGAAACACGCAAATCCAAATAGATGGTAAGTACAAAGCTAGCATGATTAGGTACTATGTGAAAGCCATGGCAAGGATAAGCATTTAGATTTCCTAAAAATTCCAGAATTATCTGTATGGACATTTACAGTCTAGTTACTGGCTTAAGAAGCCAGCCTGCCTCTTTTCTTCCCTCCTGCCGTGCAGATTTGGTACAGGGTGCCTGCAGTCAACTCAGTGACCCTCCACAGCCATCTGAGCCACATGGCCAACAGTGAACGCAGAACAAAAGGGTCAACCCTCCCCTCAGTGCGATCCCTTCAATATCAAAACACGCCCTCTCTTTTCCATCTTTCTGTTCCTCTAAGAACTGGCGTCATGATCACCTTCCCACAAAACTGAAAAGGCAAAACACACCGATGACGAATTTTTTTAATCACACATGTAATAACCCATCATGTCTCATGAAAAAGAAGGAGGTGAACAGGGAGGCAGTTTGGTCCAGGAGTTTAATGAAAGCACGCTTTCCTCATTAGGAATCCCATAATGCCTTCTTCCAAATGCAGAATGCAGAGCGTAGCTCAGGAAAGCGATGAGTCAGACCCAGGACTCCGGAGACGTCACTGAGCACCTGTACCCCGTCCTTTCTCCCAATACGAGAACCAGGACAGCAGGGCAATGACACTGGCCTGGGCACAGCATTGGTGCCGAAAGGGTCTCTCTTTCCATGTGGCTCTGCAATAGGACCTCCATCTCCCTCTCCCTGCTCACACGCTTCCTCTTAGCCCCCAGTCTGTGCTTTACAACTGCCCATGCATATACACCTGGCAGATGCTTCCATGGGATTTGCTGTTCCAACCCCAAACCATACCTGTGCTCAAAGACAGCCAAGTACACAGCGAGGAGCAGGTGAGTGAAGTCAGCGAAAATGAGGACACTTCCCTGGGCAGCAAGAATTAACTTGCGGGACCTTTGTAGACACAGGCGTATTTCAGGAGAGCACACTGTGTGCTTAAAACTGCCTTTTAGAAACAAGCTCCCAATTGCAGCTTTTCCTAACAAAAGACCAGAAGACGGTGGAGGGGGGACTTCAGTCAGAGGTAAAGCTTCCAGGCTGACAGGCAGAGGGAGGGCTGGGCAATGGGACAGCAGGACGCAGGCCCAGCGGCCACCTCCCTCAACGGGCCCATGTGCCCCTGCTTGCCTTTCTTTCACCACCCAGATTTCCACCCTGGTGTCCCGCTGGGGAATTCTCTCCAGTTACAAAACACGCCCTTACCTTCATTCGCTCTTAATTAAAAAGGGAAAAGAAACTCCTAGGGCTCTGACAACAAGGGAAAAAAAAAACAAGGAAAGAAAGAAAAGAAAAGAAAAGGAAAAAGGAAAAGGGAAAGAAAAGGGAGAGCTCTTTGAGTTGGTGAAATCAAAGGGTCAGAGCCTGATGGGGCAGAAGAGACGGAATGAAAAGAACATGGAATCGCCAAAAATGGTTTCATCTTTCTGAGCAATGAGGGTTCTGTGAAACAGACACGTTTTGAGGGGAAAGGGAGGTGTCTGTAATGCTGGAGAAGAAAGACAGAAGGTATACAGACAGGCTCATCACCCACAGCACTGTCACCTGGTTCCCACTCTCCGCGCTCCCTGCACCAGCACCGCGGCTCATGCCCTCAGCAAATATTTATAAAAGCCCTACCATGGACTCCACACCATGACTAACACTTTAACAGGTAGGAGTTGGGGGAAAAACAAATATACAGTCAACACTATTGATAGTTTTAATTTCCTGTGTGCTGTCTGGGGTCAGCGATAATATCAAGCACTTGACGTTCACGGGCTCTTGATGCACAAAACAGTCCTGCAAAGAGGGATTACGATATTCAACCTATGGATAGGAAACCAGGGCTCAGAAAGATGAAAATAATGATAATAAAATTAAAATATATGTCTTGCTCAAAGAGATTCATCCAGGAAGTGGCAGGTGTCAGAGCTGGAATTTAACCTCCCATCAATCTTAGACCATAGCCCACACTCTTCCCACTATTTCACGTCCCTGCTCAGTGGAGTCAAGGGAAAAATGGACAGATCAAGGGCTTCCCTGGTGGCGCAGTGGTTGAGAGTCCGCCTGCCGATGCAGGGGACGCGGGTTCGTGCCCCGGTCCGTGAGGGTCCCACATGCCGCGGAGCGGCTGGGCCCGTGAGCCACGGCCGCTGAGCCTGCGCGTCCGGAGCCTGAGCTCCGCAACGGGAGAGGTCACAACAGTGAGAGGCCCGCGTACCGTAAAAAAAAAAAAAGACAGATCAAATCCCAGCGCTCTATTTATTCTCAGTACATTCAGATGGGCATTCTTGCCTCCTGACTCCAGGGCTGGGTGGAGTTTCCCCAATTTCCTCATTTCAAATACTAAAGCCTAAATAAACAAACCTCTAAAATCTGAGTTCGGTCCACTCAGTGCTTCCTTTTCTGCTCCCCATCTTTCATCCCTTCTTGGCCTCCCTTTTATCCAGCTTAACCCTGCCAGGATTATTCCTACCATCTCTCGCATCCCTCCCTTTCCATGTTGCAGAGCTTTTCAAGGAAAAGGGCTCCCCTCCCTCTGCCCCCATTACAAAGTCAAATTAAGTGCTTTAGCTGACCTAAGAATAAAATTTAGCTCTGTTGAACTCTATGCCTGACATTATGCCTTACGATGTGTCCCAAATTCGTTAAGACCTGCTACACATACCAAAACCCCCACGTTTACAAAGTGAATACAAATCAGGGTGGATGATTATTCCTTCACAAAAGGATTCACCACAGCCTTCCTTAAATACTAAGCTTCTCTGATGCACTTATGATGTGACTTGATTTTTTTCCCCCGGGGACACAGTCTTTGCATAAATAAAGCAAAGCCAACCGCAGTGAAAGGGAGCAACAGAAGTATTTACCTGGAGACCTCACGTCGTGGGCCTCCTCGCTGAGCGCTCGGCCGCCGCCAGGCCCCAACCCCTTGCTGTCTCTCCTAATGTTTAGGGACGGGAGGCAGGCCCCGCTGACCGTCCCGGGGCCCCTGCTTGTGCTCATGCCCTGCCATCGGGCACCAGTCTATCTGTGCTCACAAGCCATCCTGGTAGGGATTGCCACTATCTCCTTATTTCCATGTCACCAAACTACCCTGCAGAATGCTGGGCTTCAAGAATAAGCAGACACAGTGGAGAGTAAGCCTTCCACTCCTGACCATGTTCTGCCTCAGAATCAGGCTCTGTAAGAGTCGGCATAGGTCAGTCCATGCTGAAGTAACAAACAAGTGGAAAGTCTCAGCAGTTAAGACAACACAAGTTCATGTGTCTTTCACACTAGATGTCCATCACAGGTCAGCAGGTGGGACGTACTGGGGGCACGGCTCTTTTTATCCACTCACGCAGGGACCCAGACCGATGGACCAGCCACAGTCTCACAAGCGACTGTTTGTCATGACAAGGGGAAGAGAGCTCTGGGAGACCCTACACTGAAAAAGAGATGTTTAACCCACCCACCGGGGATACATGTCACTTCTGCTTGCCTCTCACTGGCTGGGACCAGTGGTACGTGCTCCCCGGCAAGAGAGAACGTACAATCCTTCCAAAGGAAATGCTCACGACGCAGAGAGCCCAATGTATTCAGGGAGCAGTACTGGTGAGCCCAATGTATTCAGGGAGCAGTACTGGTGATCACCGGGGGCCCACGGGGGTGCCCCAGGCTATCTATGACCACAGAGCACAAGGTGCTTCAGATCCTGGGCCCCTGGAGGAGAGATGCAATGCAGGGAGTTCTAGATGACCTGGGCTGCATTCGTTCTGCGGGAGAAAGAGTCTTAGTATATCCCTGATTAGATCAGCCCCTTAAAGCCTTGTCCCCAGAGGAAACGACTGTAGAGGTCTCCTGAACCCAGCATAGGTACCTGGGCACACCCGCCCTGTGGGATGCCTCCTCCAGGGCTCTCTTGAAATGTGAGAACCAGGTCTTAGGTGCCTTGCTGGGGTTTCCAGTCCTACAGAATTTCCTTTGTCCTGTGATGTTCTTGCAATAGAAGCTTTAATCTATTTCAAAGGGAGGCTGTCTTCTTCACATTCCCTTGACTCTTGTTGTTGGCATTTTTCCTCTTTTCTGGGTGGGATGAAGCAGGTTCCACTTCCCAGATTTCTCCTCCTGCCACCAGCCTTTTCACAACGAAGAAAAGAAACGCAAGCAAATCAAACTGTCTCTGTTAATTCAATGGCCATACCTCTCCCCGCAAGCTTTTTCATCATTTTGGGTTGAGAGATGTAGGTGCTAGGTCTCCCTGGGTGACTGGTTTATTTTCAAGCCAGGAAAAGATTGCAAGGTAGATTTTGTCAACTCCTACACATCCCTGAATGTTAACACCAAGTACTCTTATTAAAGGAGGTGTCAGAATGCATTAGCCAAATGGGATGAGGTTTTTGGAAGACCAGAACACCTGACCAGAAGAGAGGAAGGAAAGGGGCTGTGTTTCTGGCAGGAACATAAGAAAATTACGCAAATATGCCTCACTCATCGGCATTAATGGGGCAAGGTAAACACTGGGAACCGAAATATACAGATGGGGGTTACAATCCTTTATTTTTCATTTCTTCAAAACATGTATTTCTTGTTTAAAGTTGTTTTACAATTTCTAAGGAAGAGATGCATTTGTTCTCGTTAGGGAAACAAGAAGGATTCCAGTCAGAAAGACTGTTTGTCAATCTAGGTGTGCAGGTGAAATAGATAAGGCGGGGACAAAGTCTGAGCACCTTTTCCCCTTTTAAAAAAGGGGGGAAAAGGCAAAGGAATATGAAAAAAAGAATAACACAGTGAACTTGCTGGACTGTAGAAAATGCAAGTGAAAAGGGGGAAGGAAACAGAATCCCCACCACACACCAGAGTATTACATGCGATAATAGCTCACTTAACACACACAACGTATGTCCAAGATCTCATGCACCCCTTCCTTCCTTCCCACACTCACTCATGCACTCGTTCATTCATTCGAAAAGAATCATCTGGGCTCCTACTCTCTGGCTGGCGCTATGCAAGGAACTGATGACAAAGAGAAAAATAGAGGTGCTGCCCTCAAGCTGTTTCCCATCTGGTGAGGAACTAAGTTAGAACACAGAGACCACAGGATGAGGGAACTGAGATGCAGAGAGATGCATCTCACCTAAGCTTTTCTAGATATTAATTAATTCAAGAGAAGATTCAAGCTCAGGTGTTTCCGACACCATCTAAACCCAAATGACCCCAACCTGACAGGCTGTCAGGGTCAGCTGATGGAATTCCAGCCCCAGATGTGCAGAATCTCCAGGTTTGGGGCCTAGAACCCTGTATTATTTTAGAATGCCCTAATCGTATGATCAGCCACGCCAGTGATGTCATTCCACAGTGTCAGCCCCTGCTTCTTTAGCCCCCATACCACTCCAGCCATCATCGATAGCACTGCCACGTCGAAAGCAAAAAAAAAAAGTCTGTTTCTCCCAAGTATCCTGTAGTCATTCTGGGCGGGAAGGTACAAAAGTAACAATTTTCATGGATGGGTTTACAAATATCACCCGTTCTAAATGTAACTATAAAAACTGTCTCCATTTCAGACCTTAAATTTCTCTCCATGCTGCTCAGAGGACAAGCAATAATGTCACTACTTAAAAGTCCCCAAGGAGAGCAGTCCTTTTATCTTACCATCCACAGCTACTTGAAAGCCAAGTCAATCTCCAAAGTAGCCTGAACTTCACAGACTCTGAATGATTGGGATTCTACCAGCTGACGCGACGCATGTGTGTGTGTGTGTGTGTGTGTGTGTGTGTCCACGCGCACATGTGTACAACTTCTTTAGAGCCAAAATATAATGAGATTTCTCATAGTCTGTTACAGAGGACACCAATCAAGGGGAATCACATTTCTATACTGACAATAAAGTAGCACAGAGACAACTGGCATCAATGATGAGGTGAGGATGCCAACGCACAAGGAAAGAGGGATCTTCCAAAACACGAATCCTAGGCGTCTCACAAAGGGATCTGGCCACAGGAAACAAACAGAAGTCAAAACCACCAGTTTTTACTTAATAAATGAGACATATTTTTCGATAGATTTAATGACATTAAAAGGAAGGAGAGGATTTGAAGGAATTTAAAATGGTGTATTTTGAATACACACACACACACGCCTTCTCAAAGAGACAGTTCAGAGAAGAGGTACAGGATGAAGCGACAATCCAAGATCCCGTGTGTCTTTTGCCACCATCACAACCCTGACACCCACAAAACCCCATACACACAAATATTCTCTCTCCTTCCCTCCTCTGTAATTCCCCTTGGTGTAAACATTCTAAATTATTTATATCTAGATCGAAGGCATCTTTTAGTCAGACTGGGACTAGAGTAATCTAAATATAATTGTGCTATAGATATGCTAATACCTCATGCTAATGTTTGATGAAGGAGACTATTAGACCCGAAAAATGAGGGGAGGAGCTCTGGGCCACCCGGGGGCTAAAGGATGCTCTAGAAAAAGGTCACAAGAGAACCTTGAGCTCAGAGAGAATCTGAGTGGCTGAAAAACAAATTCTGAACAAGAAGCATCTTAGTGAAGCTAGCTCTGCAAGCAGCGGATCTGAGAAAGGAGCTTTCTGAGTTCAGGACTTGGTCTGAGTACTTTACGTGAGTGAAGTATACTTATTCCTCAACTTTATGAAATGGTTATTAGCATTTTCCCCACGAGTTAATAGAGGTACCGAACGTTTACATAATTCACCCAAGATCACAGAGCGAGGAAGTGGCAGACTTGGGTCCAAACCCAGGCAAGCTGCTGCCATAAAATTTAATAGATTGACTGAGATTCTTGAGTAGAGGAATGATTCTGGAGAATCATTTCGGGTATTAAGAGAAAAAAGGAAAGAAGAAAACGTACGTCTGTGCACACTGATGGTAGAAAGTTATGCAAGTAATGGCCAGAAGCTTCCTCGTTTTGGCAATAGACACAAAAGCACCGTTTCATTTTTCTGCACATGGTTTACAGAGTATTAACTGTATTCCCTTAGAAGAAATCGATACGGTAGGGCTTATCTTGGACCATTGCCACTCAAAACTCACCTTCTTATCCTCTTTGCCCCAAATTTTCCCTCCTGATATCCTTCTAATTCAGCTGCTTATCAGTAAACTCCCACTCCTGAATTCCCATTAAAAGATATGATATCTTGCTATAGTAATGTTCCAGATAGAAGAATTATTAAATGTGATGGCTTTTGTACAATAAAGGTGCCAGAAACAGCCCATAAGAGAAGTCTGGCCAACCCTATGTCACTTCCCTACTCCTACCTGTTGTGAATCCCCGTTGCCAAAGGGAAGAAGTCCAACACCCTTCAGTCCAACATTCGAAGACCCTGCAGGATCTGAAGGTAGCTCACTGCCAGTCCCAGTTACCAGGCACTGCCATCAACTCTCTTCCCAGCATGTTTCAATTTATTCATTCTATCTAATGAAGATCTGGATTTTCCTGCCATTACCCTTTCAGTCAAATCTCTCAACCCGTGTAGACTCCACCTTCACAAATCTTTCCCACCCTTCTAGGTTCAGTTTAAATTCACCTCCTCTATACCGCCTCCCTGGACCATCCATGTCTATGTAATTACTCTTGCCTCTACTTCCATAACTGTTCTTAAGACTACGTGACAATTACTCATGTCTGATCTTGTCATCTCACTTTCCACTGATGTCTAGTGTGTGTGTGTGTGTGTGTGCGCGCGCGCGTGTGTGTAGTGCTACAGATCAGCTTTTATGCTTATGCCCTTCCTCTGCAACAATATTTCTTTCGGATCCTTAGAAGGCCGGTATTAAGATGCATCTTTATAGCCTCATTGTATCTCTGCCACACAGGGTACACTACCTTGCCCACAGCAGGCACTCAGTAAGTGTTTGGTAAGTTGAAGGGACAACGCCCCACATTGATATGGAAACATACAATGCTGCTTTCTGTCTTTAGTAATCTAAGTCCACATTGTGCGTCTTGCAACACAGATACCCCCCCAGATCTGATCCTTGAATTCCCCTCTCTGTCGCCCAGTGTTCCTCTCACATGTTCCTCAGCAGAGAACCCTGAATGCTGCACACACACTCTTGTATGTTTCTGGGAGAGTCTCATGTTACTCTCTCTACCTGGAATGCCCTTTCCTTGTTCTTTCCTCTTAAGGAAAACCCTAATAAGTCTAAAGAGTGCCAGAGAGCCACTGCTTATCCCTACCACCTCCTTACGTTTCACTGCACTTTCTACAACGGTTAATAGGCAATTGTTTGCATTTTCTTCCTGCCCTATTTGTTTATGAACTGCAAGAAGACAGAATTGTTTATTTATCGCCATGTCCCCAGGCACCAGTATGGTACCCGGCACATAGCCTGTGCTTTGTGTGTTAAGGAGGGAACAAATAAACGATGAAATACAGACTGAAGACCAAAGCTCTTTTATAAATTTGTAAAGGAGGTTGCTATTAGCCCAGTGGAGAGTGGGATACAATTATGCCACACCATGGAGTACAGAGGCAGGCTAATGTGAAAAATGTACTTCCACACATTCACCCCCGATGCTCTCCAGGTGTCACATCCTCCCGTAATTGATTGGGCTGCTGAAACACCTGGGGGAAAACCCTCCATGGTGAGTAAGCTGGAGCAGCCTCCACGGGAGGGGCGGCATATTGGAATAAGGAAAGGAAGAGCGGCAAAAACGATGCTGAAAGATGAGAGTTTGCAAAGACAGAGAGTTGATGAAATCGAAGTCCGTTGCTGGCACAGAACACCTCCGAGGCTTGACAAAGGGAGGTCAAGTCTGTGCCCGTCTTTGGGAGGAAGCTCCTGGACAGAGCAGCAAGCCTGGCACCGAAATCAGAGTCCACGGCAAAGCCACCAGAAACGGAGGGTTTGGAGCAAGGGCCATGCCTAGTAAAGTGCAGGCTCCCTTCTCTCGGACTGGACTTCTGCTCACCCTCCGGGCCACAGACGCAACCCTGAGCTGCCTAGGCTCACGGTCCCCTTGATGCCTTAACAGAGATATGATTAAGCCAGGTGGAGAGGAAAAACAGGAAAAAGAACACGTTGTGTGAAAAATCACCAGTATGGAGAAAGGGGAGGAGGAGAGTTAAGAAGAGAGAAATCAAGCATGAAAAAGCACAGGAGAGATAGTTTCTCTTTAATGAATGCTTTGATCAGCCACAGTGCATATAATAATTATATAAAACTAGAGCAGGACAGAAAGAAGATGTGTTTTCCTCTCACGTAGCCTGTAACCTTTGTGATTGGTTCATTTATTCTGAGAAAAGAATAAGTCCCTTCAAAACAGAGGCGTGTGTCGGGAGAGAGCCTGTTTTCTCCCCTGACTTATGCAGGGAGTTTGCAGCAATGCCTGCATCCTCTTTCCTCTCTGCCTTAGATGGGCTGATCTGCCAGCCCATGACTCTGAAAGGGAACAAATGGTGGTGGAGCTTGTCTCACATGTATCTTGGTCTGGTTTCTCAGGCAAGCCCACCGCCTGGCAGCAGGGCCCTTCATTTCTTCCCTGCCCCAAGCCTGTCACCAGGCTTCACTTGGCTCCCTGACCAATCTCCACCTAGTTGGCCATTTCTTAAGTAATGAGATACCTCGCGCTGCTGGAGGTATTGACTTGGCTGATCTCCAAAGAAGGAGGAGTAAGCATCGTTTTTTTTTTCAGAATGGTACTCCCACAAGCACGTGCTCTTCAGAATTAGCAGGGGAGAGAGGTGGTTGCCATGGGAACGGAGGCGGCCACACAAACAGGAGCAGCACATTTCTCCCAAGGGGGCGCAAGCAGAGCCTCCTTGCTCTACCACCATCACAGCCTCTCCTGAAAGCTTCCTTTGCCTGAAAAGGAAGAGTCTCAAAGCGGTGAAGGGTTAGTCCCTTCCTTCCTAAAGTCCAGATTTCAGTTGAAGAGTCTGACGGAGTTCAGCTTGTTAGACTGGTGATACACTTGATCAAAAGCTTATAAAAACTTGATAATGACACAAAACAAAACAGCATCTCATAATACCTGCTGCCGTTTGGTTCTCTGCCAGCTACAACCAGAGGAAAGTTGGGATGGGTCCAGAGAATGGCATTCTCACTGATCACTGTGGCCCCGCACTGGCCCATCACAGGGCGATGAAGATACGCCAGCACAACGGTAGGTAGAAGGTAGAGGAAGGAAGGGCACGTGGGGAGATGGGATGCAAGGGGATCTGCGGGGAGACAGCAGGTGATGCTCTGTAGGGGTGCCGTGGCCACCCTAATGGACAGCCTGAGATCGTTGTCTCTAACTCCAACTGATTTAAAAATAAATCAATCAGTTTTAAAACCATCAGGTTTACGGAAGTAAACAAGTCAACCAGCTCTCTGGTAAAATGCATACAAGCAGCTGGTTGATTAGCCAGGGTTCTCTTTGCAGAAATGGCCTGGAGAGTGATGGCAGCCTGAGAAGTGGGAAGTGGAGGCCGCGGGGAATGCGGCACAGCTGGAAGCCTCCCCCCCACCCCACATGCCCACTGCTGATATATTGGGACTGGAACAATTTGTCTATAGCTGTAATTTTAACTACCTCTGTGCCGAAAGGCCAATCAGAGAGCTCCCTCCACGCAGCTTTTACGAGTCCCCATAAAAGCAGCAAAATGAAAACTCAGGGGTCCTTAAAATATACTCCAAGGGTTTCTGCAGTGCAATTGGAGGCTTTTATGACTCCTGTCAGGACTTTTATGACCCTGTAAAACCAGGCAGCAGCCCGGCCTGAGATGAAAAGTAGCCCCACCGTCTTAAAGTCTAAATGGTCTGTGCACTTACAAGGCCTCCTGGAAAGACGGAAACATGGCCGGCGGGGTCGGGGTCAGGGGTCTGCCTTGAGCAAAGGCGGGTGTGAGTGGGGTGGAAGGATGGGGAGTGAAGGGCGGTGCGGAAGGAGGGGAGGGGAGGAGGCGGAAGGCGTGAGAAATGCCCCCGAACGTGGCCCTACAGTCCTCAGTGCCCAGAGCACCAAAATGCCAAGTCCCAACACTACCCACCAAACAGCGGGAGCTGAGGTTCCGCAGACAGACTCGTAACTTACAGGGGCTGAGCTTAGAAGGCGCCTTCACTGGAAAGATAAAAAATGAAGCCGCCAGGGAACCACAGGCTCCATAGCACTTATTCAAGGACATCTTCCCATTACGATGACACCTGCATTGCAGAAAGAAGTAAAAAAAAAAAAAAGAGAGAAAGACAGAGAGAGAGAAAGAAGAGGGGCCAGGAAGCCAGCTCAGAGCACTTTAAGTGTCCCGTGCAGTTCAGAGAAACTTGGTGACTAGGGTGAGAACACGTTTTCCCAGCTAGAGCAGGCCCGGTGCCTGCAAACCCTGCAGGCTTCACTCCTCAGCTGGGGTATGTACTTAGTTCACGCCCAGCAGCCCCTTCTGAGTCACGGTGACTGAGACAACCTCATCCTGGGCCTCGATCTGGAATCTTCAATCATCCAAACGTGTTAGGCAGGCTCTGTGCTCTACAAGTCCCCACAGAGAGTCAGCGTCACCCCACAGAGTCAGGGGCCGGGGCTGGGGTACAGCATGGGAGTTCCTGGTAGAAGCACTCAGAGCAGGGCGGGGGGAACAGACTGGTGGAGTGGTCCACTCTGACCCTCAGGCGTCCACACACGCAACCCGAGGAAGACAGGCGAAGTGATGGATGCTGACCTTGGACCTCAGGGAATATCCCAGAAACACAGGCTTTGTCCCCAGAGTGTCCAGATCAGGTGAGGCCCAGGACGAAGCTGACAGTGTTCCTAAAGGGTGACCCTGAGGCTCTGTGTTTTCCAGGTTGGAGAAGACAAATAAATAGGACAGCAAGTGACAGGATGGGATGAGTGCCTGCTGTGTGGCACGGGGCCATCCGTCTAGAGGGACAGGGCCGGGGGGAGGATGAGTCGGGGGTGGTCAGGAGGTCCTGGCAGAGGAGGGCACACAGGCACATCCCGGGAGCACACGTCACCTTGGGGCTGGAGCAGTGACCCCAGTCAGGGATTGTTCTTCTTCAATCACTCAGGTTCCCAGGAGGCTTGGTCCAGGGGGGAAAACAGGTATGAAGACAAGGAGGCTCAGCTGTAAAGCCCCAGACCCCCCACTATGTGACTCTGGACAAGTCTTTAATCTTCCTGAACTTCCTTTTCCTTCTTTGTAAAGTGGAGATAAAACAGCTGCCTCACGTGTCTGCTGTAATGATTAGAGGAAACAGGAAGTGGGATTTGAGAGCCTCCTAAAGGGTGGATAGTAGTCTGCAGTGCCAAAGGAGAGGGGCGTTTCCCGTGGAGGAACCCACGCAGCGGAGGTCAAGAGTCAACAGCATCAACTCCTTTTAGGGAAGCATCACGTGTTACGTCACTGTCTGGACCAGGCTGCTGAGCGCTGTGCTGGGCGTGGAAGATGCGGGGCAGTGGGCCCAGGAGACAGGAGCACATGAGGCCAGTTAGGTGGCTGCATTTCCTGCCTTGACTCTTGGTCTCACCCAATCCACTGCCCTCAGAGAAGTCAGAGTCGCCTTCCCAAGCACAAGAGAAAGCCCAAATTCCCGGATGCGGTCCTGCGAGGTCTTCCGTGATACGGCGCCTGACGAGGTCCAACGAGGATCATCTTGTAGCCTTGGACCCCCTGGCCGGTGGCTCCATCCACACCCCCATTTCCTCACGCCCAGGGCCTTGGCGAGCACCATTCTCCTCCCTTGACTTGTACCTGCCCGACTCCCCTCGCCCCTGCGGGCCTCAGCCTAGATGTGGTTTCCTCTGAGAAGCCTCCCTGGCTGGCACCCAATGCCACCACATGCCCCGGACGAACCAAGATTCACAGCCATACTACCCCAACCCTCCAGGCACTGCTTTTACTCGCTGGACTCTCAATGCCGAGTTCCATTTTTGTCGTCCACCCTGGAAGTGAACCCCATTAGAGCAGGGCACTGTTATCACAGGACCTGGCTCAGTGCCTGGCAAATGGTACGAAAAAAGGTGCTGCACGACTGGCTAAGTTGCTTAGATGGTCACCCACAGTTGACATGGAGTCACCAATGGTGGAAGCATCGGCTTAAAGACCCAGAAGGAGGCACGGAGGATGGGGGATCTGCTGGTCTCAATAAGGCAGGGAAGAAATAGGAGTCTGACCTACCACAGTAGCAGGGCGAACGCAGATGAGAGATGAGGCATTCAAAAATAAACTCGGGGGACTTCCCTGGTGGCGCAGTGGTTAAGAATCTGCCTGCCAACGCAGGGGACACGGGTTCGAGCCCCAGTCCAGGAAGATCCCACACGCCGCAGAGCAACTAAGCCCATGCGCCACGACTACTGAGCCCGTGTGCCACGACTACTGAGCCCGTGTGCCTAGAGCCCGTGCTCCACAACAAGAGAAGCCACCGCAATGAGAAACCCACGCATCGCAACAAAGAGTAGCCCCCACTCGCCACAACTAGAGAAAGCCCGCGCATCAACGAAGACCCAACGCGGCCAAAAATAAAATAGATAAAATAAAAATAAATAAATTTATTTTAAAAATTATGTATTTCAGGACGTCTAGCCCTGCCTACAGAATGTTTATCCAATGAATGCATGAATGAAGTTTACCATCAGAAAGAGACGAAAGATGTGCGAAAATAACGTGAAAGAATAAAACTGCTGTCAAGGTCATAGTTGACTTGTTACTAGCCAGACCCAGTGGACATTTTCGACACGGAAAATTTGGCTAATCCTGTCTTCTTTAAAATCTCTCCCTACTTTTTAAGGATGCCAGTCTCTCCTGATGTAGATTCTCCTTCTATTGATGAATCTCCTTCCCAACCTTCTCACCTGCCCTTTAATTTTTTACATGCCCCAAATTCATAGGATTACTGTCCTCCGTTATATCCACCCTAGGAAATCTGCACACAGAGTCTTCATCTGTCACTTGCAAACAATGATTACAAAAGCGCCATCTTTAGCTCAGAACTCCCATATACACAACTGCCCCCTGGCCTTGCACAACTGGAGACCTGGAGGCGTTTCAAATACAAAATGTCAACATTCAGCTCATCATCTTCCATCCTGAGTCCCATTTCTCCTCCTCTATCACCTAATTTACCTCACCTCCCATGCCCCGAATATGGGATTGTTCTAGACGCATTCCTGGCCCCCCAGATATAACTGATGACAAGAAGCTGCCAGTTCTACCTTCTGAGCACCCTCCTCTCTACTGCATGGCTCCTGCCTTAGATGAGAGCTCTCATCCCTCCTGGATGAACATAACTGACTCCTAAAAAGTCACCACAACCTCACCTTCTCCTTTCCAAACTACTTGCCCGAGCGGGTGTCCTATGATGGCCTTTCCTTCTACCTCCTGAGGTTTCCTCTCTTGTTTGAGATAAGATAAACTTTCCTTAAAATGGTTCCCGCTCTAGCTGGGCATTAGAATCAATTACTGAACTTTTTAAATGCCAGCCCACAGATCCCACCTCAGATCTACTGACTCAGAACGTTAAGCAGGCACACCCCAGATATACACCGTTGCATGTTTCCAAAACTCGAGACGGTATCATGACAGTGTACTGTCACTTGAAGCCCACTTAGATAATAGGTGTATTTTGTAAAATTCCAATTGGGACGTTCCAGTGCAACCACTCCCCTGCCATCTCATGGTCACAGAAACAATGTTCATGGAACGCAACTTGCCTTCTAGTCACAAAGTGGTACAAGGGTAAGTGCGAGGCTCAAACTTACCAAGCTATTTCCTTTCAGAGAGGATGTATAAATGAACAGAGAGAGGTACTCAGTCTTTCCAGGTGGTTCTATCTGTAAAATAGAAGGTCTTGGCTGATGGTCTTACCCTATGTGTCTATCACGTGCATTGGGAAAGGAGATGAGCAATTCTGCAGAATAAGGGCAATAAAAACCCATGCAGAGAACAGCAGAATGGAGGTCCCTGGTGGCACTCCAGTCCTCAGCATCCAGTGTTTTTAAGCTGGTTTCCTTCCTGCCTAAATTAGACTGAGTCACTTTCTGTGCATAAGTCCAGAATCACACAGATTAATTAACACGGACTCTAAGCGCTTCATGAATTTGACTTCTATCTCACCTGTCTACCATCATCCTCAACACCTCTCCTCCTCCCCAATCCCCTTGGCTTCCACCATCCTTAACTCCTTGTCATGACCACTCGTACCTTGCTGTTTCTCATGTGCATGCCACCAGGTGATACAGGTCTAGAACACCCGCCCTCCTTTACCTGGACAATTAGCCCTCTCATCCAAGAAGATTCATTTCAAGGACTACCTCCTCTGGAAAACCCCTAGGATGTTTAAGTCTAGAGAACGTATTCTTCTCCTGTGTCTTAAAAAAGCTTGTGCCCATACCCGACAAAGCTTTTGCCACATGGCATTGTCTTGTTCCTCCCCCTCCCATGGACTTGAAAATGGAGGGTAAGGGCCTTGCTTATAACCTTAGCCCTCAGTCAATTAGCTCAGCTCTGGACACAGAGAATAGCCTCATTTAATGTTTATTAAATGAAGAGCTGAACTAATTTAATTAGTGAATCACGTATTAATTACTAAATAATCAGAAGAGGGTGCCAAATGAAGTAAAGATCAGAAAAACGACTGTCTACGGCCAGTAATGACTCAATAACTGACTTCCACACCAGATCCTCTTGCTATGGAACTACCGTTCTCAACTATGCCACACAGTACATGATCTATTTTCCATCTTAGGGGAAAAAAGGCAGGTCAGATGGAAAAAGCCTCTTTTAAATCCTGCTTCCAGAGCACCTCTGCAAGATCATATAACTCACCTCTTCAGCAAGGACTCCTCAGCATCCGGAAGGGTGCTGCGTCTTCTCTACGGTACACACTACAGTCCTAAACGCACTGCATACATGAATCAAGCCAAATGAGTCACCTGGCCCATTTATTGTGCAGTATGGGTTTTCCTTGCACCTGAGGCCAATGTTCTTGCTCAGGTTAGGCAGTGTGTACAACACACCTGTAGAATTGTGATCCATCAGGTAACTGGGTTTAGGATACCCACACACGCACTCTAAAACCAGACAAAGATTCAAAACAAAATACTCTTTTTCTTCTTTTTGAGTAAAGCGTGCATGTGGAAAACAGTTTATAGAGCTCAGTCCCTGCCTCACAGGAGATGAAAATGTGATCCTTTGCTAGCTCACACAAAATCCTCCATGCTACATTAGGCTTGATAGCAAATTTTGTACTTGCAAGCTTTTGTCAAAACTGTGTATCTGAAATCTTAATAACACAGGAAGGTGGCTTCTATTTCTCCTCTCTTTTCAGGTTTACAACAACAGAATCAGAACTAATTCCTGATTTGAAACTCAGTAGTTTAAGCAGATCTGTAAGAATCTTTTGTTAAGGTCCTAAAGAGGGCTTAAGGGACCTGACTTTATACACACACACACACACATCCACCAAAAATTAGAATCTTAACAAAAATAATGTAGAATAATGAGCATATCCACGGACAGAAAGCACAACCTTGATCAAATATTGGTCACCTTAAAGAAATATGAAATATATAAACGGAAATTTCAACCCGTATTCTCAAGCATCCTATAGCTGGAGCATTCTCTGTTCATTCTAGTTTCTGCCATCATGCAGACATTCACATATGCAGCACGGCCATGAAGAGTATCAGATTTAGATTTAGGTTAGGAAGTGAGTCAAATTCAGATTTCAGTTCAAATTTAGAATTTGCCATTTACCAGCTATGAGACTCCAAATCGTTAAAAAAAAAAAAAAAATTAGCCTGAGGTTTTTTTTGGTCTATAAAATGTAGTGAATAAGATATATTTTGCCAAACGTATGGTTACTTTTGAGGATCTAAATCAATATGAGATTGATTTCTCTACCCAGACCGCACCATTCCAGTTACATATAACAACAGTAGGGAGTAAACTGCTATATTGTTCCAAGCAGCTTCTCCTTATGAAAGGAACATATATTTCACCTCTGACACTGACCTCAGTCCTGGACATCTGATTTGCTTTGGTCAATGCAATGCTAATAGAAATCTCATGGGTCACTATGAAATGAGAGCTTTAAGAGACATCATGTGATTCTGCCATTCTTTTCTCTCAGGAGCAATACTGCATGTCTCAAATAAACCTATTCCTTCTAACTTTGGTCGAGGAATTAAATAAATAAATGAGGGAAAGAGAGAGAGAGAGTTTGTGTGTGACCATGTGTGCACACATGTGTATAAAACACACACATGCACGCACACACACACGCATCTGTATGCATAGGCAGATAGATAGATAGAGAATGCACACAGTGTTGTAAGCCACCGACATATTGGGAACATTTGTTATTGCTGCATAACTTAGCCAAAGCTGACTAATACACTTTAGTACCTCTCAACTAATTTTCATTTAAATACCCCATCAGATTAACTGATGCTCTCAATTTCCTCTGCAAAACATAATGAAAGTCCAAAGTTATTAGACTAATCTTTAGTATATTAGCACTTTTCTGATCCTACAATAATTACCAAGAATCAACTTCTTTTCTGCCATGTATAACTACTGTAATTTCACACTGTAATTTAATTCTATGAAGAGTAAATTCAATACGTTGTTAACTCGATAAAAACAAATCACTAAATACACTGCTGCTGATTTTTAAAAATCAAATGGTAAAATGTATATGCAAGTGTTTTATAAATTACAAACTGCTGTGTTGATACATTAGCTGATTCCAATTCGTCAATTAGTATGTTCTTGAGCAACTACTCTTTGTAAGATGCCACGCTGAGAATAACATGAGGCATATAACACAGAACTAATTCCAAAGGACTTTCAGTTCCGAATATTGTAAAAGGAAACCAGCAGCAGCGTATATAGCAACACAGCTCCGTGCCTGACCATAGTACCGATAAACTCTGTTGCATCCATTAAAACAAACAAACAAAAAACAGTGCACAATGTTTCAGCCCCACTATATCTGAGTTAACAGGGTCAGGAAGGTGGTGTCTCTTTCTATTTTATTATCCATTCCAAAATCATACACGTTCATTGCAATAGGCTTGAAATAAGGAGATACGTATTAACGTTCTGGTATTATGATTTAGTCGTCGAAAGACTACTTAACATAGGGGGGCTTTTGCAAGAAGCCTCCTTGTCGGAGCACTTTTTGTCTAAGCCCAGCTGCCTAACTGCCTCCACTGGCAATCAATTCATCAGACCCAGAAAACTGTTCAAATGAAGGTACTGCCCATGGAACGACACGTCCATTTCTCTAGAGAATCCCTGATTTAAATGGATGAGGCAACTTTCATTTTTCTGTCTTGGGGGAAAAAACCTGATCTCAGGCAAAAGAGGTGATGACAAAACCCATAACTCTGCCTCACAGTGTCTAGAAGCATCATTCACAGGGAATGCTTTCACAAAGAAAAGCCATTGCCAATCCATATGTCATCAGGCCACAAGGAATAGCTCCATTTTAACTTATGAATCCCTTTTCAAGATGGAAGAAAGGAAAGGGCAATGCTGTATCCCCAGAAATGCCCAGCATAAAGCCAAGTAGGAAGAACACCAGCTCCCTGGGCACAGGGAATGGAGCTGGATATGCCCAGTGCAAAGGATACGCCTAGTTGCCAGGTCAGCTCATGGAAAGTGAAACGCAAACACATGTTTCTTAAGGGTAGATATCACCCTGGAGACGTCTACATGTTTCCAGTGCTGAACTCACTGCCTGACGTATAACTAGTGCTCAGTAATTACTCCCTAAGCATAGTGATCAATTGACTGATGGATTGAGTATCCAACTGAATAAAGCAAGACACTGGAGTATCTTGATTTTTCAGCCTTATCATAAAATGTCAAGCATCTGGATTAGTTGATAGAAGCCTAAATTACATAAGTACTACTGCCTGAATGGGTGAAATCTGTATTGTAAGATTTTCCTTATACCCAACCCATCATTCAAGGCATAGCTCAAAGGTTACCTTCTCAATAAAGTCTTTCCTAATCCTCAGCGTGTGGTCTAGAGCTCCAGTTCCTTTCAACACCAGGTAATATGACAAGAGTAAGTATATTCAAATTCTGCTTTGCAACTCATATGCTTTGGAGCAAAAACACCTTAATGGGTCAAAATCAAATTAAGAAATAGGGTAGAATGGGATAAAATAGAAAAAAATGGAATGGAATGAGATGGAATGGGATAGAATAGAAAGAATAGAATAGAATAGAACAGAATAGACTAAGAATACAGTATGTTAGAAAGATTCACATATAAAGTAAATACTTCTGTGTGTATATGTATGCACACACACACGTGTGAGTGCTTGTCTGTACAACATTACGATTAGAATATGTTTATTTCTATGAGTGGATATAAAGAAGTTTGTAAATCACTGGTGTAGCTTTTAAAAAAGCCAGACAGACTGCAATAATATCTTGTTTCCACCAGTTATAACTTTGAACAAATGACTCTGCCTTTTAGGACATCAGTTTCCTCATCTATAAAACAGAAGACCTGCCACGTATTCTCCGGGATTACCCTACGGATTAAAATAAATAAAATAATGTAAGCAAGGTTCATTTGGCATAATAGTGCTGTAGCAAAAATTACTTCTCTCTTCTTTCTGCTTTCTTTACCTTGGTTAACACTGTAACTTTTTAAAGTAATTGATATAGTCATTTTTGCCTTTTAATTATCTGGATATGTGTCAGATTTCTGCTTACTAGCATTTAAGTTTCTTAAAAGCAAAGAATAAGAATCATTTTTTAATTCAATGTATACTTATAGAACCCCCATTATAGTCAGACACAGTTCCAGGCAGTACGGAGAGAGCTGTGAACACAAGCAATAAAAAGTCCTGGACTTCATGGAACTTTAATTCTAGATGAGGAAGATGAACAAGAAACAAAGAAGTAAGTAATATGCTGGTAGCTAACATGTTAAAGAAAACATTAAAACAGAGGTGAAGGACAGAAAGTGCTGTATGGAAGGAAACATTATTTTAGGATGGTTAGGAAAAGTCTCACTCTGGGGAAGTCATGTACATATGTGTCCCATATACTCCATGATGCAACAAATGTTTAATTAATTAATCAGCTTGCAAAAGAATGGCAGTGGACCCCATCTTACATCATACACAAAAATCAAGTCAAAATGAATTAAAGATTTGAACATATGCCTCAAAACCGTAAAACCCCTAGAAGAAAAAAAAACATAGTAGGTAAACCCCTTGACACTGGTTTTGGCAATGAGTTTTTAGATCTGACACCAAAAACAAAGGCAAAAAAGTAAAACAAGTGAGATTACATCAAACTAAACAGCTTCCACACAGCAAAAGAAACCGTCAACAAAATAAAAAGGTAACCTATGGAATACAGAAAATATTTGCAAGCCACCCATCTGATAAGAGATTAATATAAAAAACATATAAGGCACATATACAATTCAAAAGCAAAAACAGTAACCCAATTAAGACATGGGCAAAAGGACTGAATAGACTTTTTTTTTCCAGAGAAGACGTACAATTGGCCAACAGGCACATAAAGATGTGCTCAGCATCACTAGTCATCAGAGAAATACAAATCAAAATCACAATGAGACGTCACCCCACACCTGATAGGATAGCTGTTATCAAAAAAATGAGAGATAGGAAACGCTGATGAGTATGTGGAGAAAAGGGAACCCTTGTGGAGAAAAGGGAACCCTTGAGCACTGCTGGTGGGATATAAACTGGTACAATCACTACGGAAAACAGCACGGAGATTCCTCAAGAAATTAAAAATAGAACTACCACAGGATGCAGCAGTCCCACTTCCGGGTACATATCAAAAGGAAATCATTATCTGGAAGAGACATCTGTACTCCCATGTTCACTTAAGCGTTAGTCACAGCAGCCAAGGTATGGAAATGTAACAGGTAAGAACAAATCTGACTCCATATTGGATCTGTTCCTTTTACTGTAACCTGCATGCTCTGTTGCCTGTGCTTAGCCATGCTGGCTCTGTACCTTTCGTAAAACAATGTTGCCTGTAGGCTGAGATATACAGGACAGCCCATTCTCAAGACTCTGAGCTTTAAGTGTATAACACTCTTCCGTTCACATAGAGATAAAAAGTTGCAGAACGGAGAATAACATTTGTTTTGTTGGAGGCTTACAAGAACATCATGACCTGACTGACCTACACGGACAGCTGCAAGAACAAAGGACTCCAACAACAAGAAGTTTGCAACAAGCAACCACGCCCCTCCCTCACCTGGCCTTTAAAGATGTTTTGCAGAAACCTTTGGGAAGTTTGGGGTATTTTGTGCACGAGCCACCTGTGTCCTTGCATGGCCCTGCAATAAACCTTTCTCTGCTCCAAACTCCGATGTTTTGGCTTGTCCGGCCTCACTGTGCATCAGGTACACGAACATGTGCTCGGTAACAGAAACAACCTAAGTGCTCGTCGATGGATGAATGGATCAAGACTATGTGAAATAAACATATATATACACATATATATATTTTGTGAAATATTATGCAACCTTAAAAAAGAAGGGAAATCCTGTCATTGGTGACAAATGGATGAACTTGGAAGGCATTATGCTAAGTGAAATAAACCACACAGAGAAAAACAAGTAGTGCATGGCATGACTTAGATGTGGAATCTAATAAATAAATAAATAAATAAATAAATAAATAAACTACCACCACCAGCACAACAAAACTCATAGAAACAGAGAACCAAAAACTGTTGCCAAAAAAAAAAAAAAAAATTGTTGCCAGTGGCTGCAACGGGGTGGTGGGTGGGGTGAGGGTGGAAGAAATAGGTAGAAGTTGGTAAAAAGGAATAAGCTTTCAGATGCAAGATGAATAAGGTCTGAGGATCTAATGTGTAACATGGTGACCACAGCTGATAACACTGTGTTGTTTAATTGAAATTTGCTAAGAGAGAAGATAACTGTCCTCATAAAAACTGTCCTCATAAATAAAAACAAACAAATATGTGAGGTGATGGATGTGTAAAGTAACTCAATAGGGAGAATCCTTTCACAATGTATATGTATGTCAAGTCATGACATGGTACAGCTTAAATATCTTACAATTTGCCAATAATACCTCAATAATGTTGGGAAAAAAGTTAACCAACTGAAAAAAATACAGTGAATGGAAGGTCAAGGAGGCAAACATTATAAACAAGTGTAGAAATGGATGGGAAGGAAACAGACCCTTTATAATTCTTCCTGTAGTCTGAAAAGTGATTTAAGATCTGGGGAAAGAATGTACTTTTAAATGTACTTTTGTGAAAAGTACATTTAAAGGCAGGTATGTTTAAGGAGGATGCCAAATCCATCACAGCAAATGACTTTCATCCAATTTTTGCTGTGCTATTTTATGTAACAGCCAGCACAGACACGTCCTTGGGGGCTATATCTTTAGTGGCCAAAGGACCTGTCAGGGTTGATGTTTCAACTTTGAAACAGCTTCCAAGAAACCAGATGGGGTTGTTTGGAAAATAGGCTGGGTATCCTGAGAGATGTTTTTAATTCAAAGGAAAATCAGACCCAGAGAGACTCAGCATCATTCAGTCCAAAACAGGGTCAGATTTCAAAGGTGCCTAACTCTGAGGAGAAATAACCATGAATAGTGATTCATTTGTTCTGTGTTTATTAAGTGCTTGCTGGGTACTTTGGGGGCCCTCTGGAGTAAGAGGGAGCTGAAGAGAACTAACACTTCTGATGTGTTGTCTCATCACACGGGTGCTTTACGTAACCTACTTCGGCCTTTACAACAATCGTATGCGGTGGGTTTCTACGAGAAAGACTGGTGGCTATTCACCGAAACACACTTTCTCTTTTCCTCGGGCACTTCACTAGATGACATTTCCAACCACGTTTGCAATTACGTGTGATGCTGTGACAGGTCTACCCAGTGGAAAGAGGGTAGAAGGAACATGTACAACTTCCCAGGCCTCGCACTCTAAAGCCTCCTTCACGTGCTGCTCTAGGTACCCGCTTCCCTGAGCCAGAAGTCGATACCCACTGCAAACCTGGAACTCACATATTAAATGCAGACAGTCCCTAATGCAGCATCTCTGAGTGACCGCAAAAAGCAGAGCCTGCCACACTTTACAACCAGAAGCACCACCTTGTAGCTGGGCAGTGGATGTCAATGAAACACAGAGAGTGGGCAAGAAAGCTGGGGACCCCTGTTTTGGAAGAGCATGACTTTTGGTAAAACTGTCACTTTGGATAACTTCGAAGGCAAACTTACTGCCCGCTGAGCCAGTAGCTCTAGAGAAATGGATTGAAAACACCAAAATATCCATATGTAATAGTCACTCCTCTCTGTTTTCACCAATGATTGCAAGAAAGAGAGGAGCCCAGGAAAGAATGTACCAGTTTTTAAGCACACATTAAAATGAGAGAAAGTGAAAGACAGAGAGAGACACAGACAGACAGAGATAGAGACAGAGGCAGAGTCAGACAGAGAGAGAGAGAGAGAGAGAGAGAGATTCTAGAATGATCTCGATGTAGCCACATTAAGTTGAGAGAGGAGCATCTGGGCACAAAAGGAAGGAAATAACGTAGGCTTGAAAGTGATATTGTTATGCCTTTGATATTTTTCACGTGGCCAATGGATCTGCCTGAAAACAAACACAGCAATGCTTACGGCACTTCTGAAGGAACTGTGTAGCCAAAGAAACCCTGGGTCTACTGTAAAAGAGCCCGTGACTGGAAAACAGGTGTCAAGCTCCCCACAACGTACTAACAGAAGAGAAGCTACATAAACCCCTCAGCCCCAAGGAGGATGTGCTCGACAGTGGCCACTGTAGATGTGGTCACGAAAGACAGAGAACAAAGAAAAACTGCCCAGTGGGGGAACTTCCCGGCGAGCAAGGGACAAGAAATTCCTCCCGGAGAGCAGAATTGGAGTCTAAGGAAGGTCTCCAACTGCCAGGACAAAGGTATCACCAACCACCACGGATCAGTAACTGCTCTGTATCTCCAGTTCTCCTCTTTCCCAAATTCCCAAATGTCTTGTTGTGAGGATCCTCTCCTGCAATCCATCGAAAAGGATGTTGTACTAAGTGGTGGCAACCTTTATCACTCTGGCAATATTTTAGCCACAGGTTACTTCTCCATGAAAAGCTATGTCCGGCCATGAAGAGAAGGAGTAAATATCACCAAGTGATTTTGACTTTGAGCTGGATGCAAAGTTGGATTGGATTTTGAGTTGTCCCTCTTGGGGCTGTGTGTTCTAAATATGTGAAGAAGAGTGCAAATGGGTATCTGGTGAAAATACTGCAGCTACGATGGCTAGCTGTACACCAAAATCCATTTCCCATTTTTTCTTGGAGTTAGGCTAGATTCCTTTCCTCGGGCCCTGCAGTCAGGTAGACCAAGTGATTGCATTTTAGCCAAAGGAAATGTGTGAAAAAAGGATAGGTAACATCATGACCCTTGAGAAACTCCAATGTATGTTCCCCCGTGCTCTTCCTCTGCGTTTGGCTGGAAGGCTGACCTTGGATGTCACGTGCTCATGACAGCCTGGGTCCCCGAGGGCTGAGAAGCAGAACCCCTCTCCTCACCAAAAATCAGAAACGCTCATTTTAGACTAAGCAAACAGGATGTAAACTCATATTAAGTTAACTCAGTGACCTTTTCTTTTTTTCAGTCTACAGTAGATGCAATATAATTCCCTCCATTTTGCAGTTGTGAAAATGAGGCTTGGCAAACTTAATTTTCACAATTTAGAGAGATGACAGATGCAGGCACTGGGCTCACATCTCTGTCTCCCCACCTCCAGCATCTTCTCTCAATGGACCCCACGATCATCCAATGACTGGAGAGATATTATCTGTCAGTCATTAAGAAAGGGGTCTATTGAGGAGTCAAGATAAACCAACCTCTACCCACCTTCAGACATTAGGTAGATTTATTTGTGTCCCTAGTTTAGAGTATGGGTCTTCTTCCAAGCATTAGTGAAAAAATTATTTTTCTCTGAATCGCTAAAAAAGAGGTCAGGACTCAGTATGAAAAAAAAAAGAACCTGGGTGTGCCCTGCACGCTAATGAAAGGGTCCCCCCTCCACCCACCCCAACTGCTGATTCCGCAGGGACTCTTTGGTAAATGAACACCATAAGCCATTTGATCCTGAAAGTTTTTCTGCAAAAAGGCAATATCAGGTCCTTTCTTTATATTAAATCTTGCCTTGATTAAATTGGCTTCTTTTTCTTAGTGAGTTTCCAAAGCACTGAGTTACTAGCAAGAAAAGGTTTTAATAGGATCCTAGATTTTAAAGCCATGGGCAACACAGCCTGGGTCCTTTATGATATGTAATGAATAAAAGAACCCAAATCACTGCTTTTTAAAATCATCTGTGTAAGAAGTATAATAATTTCCCCCTTTATTCCACCCTCCCTTCCTTTCATTGTATACGTCCCCAAAGTTGCTTGCTTTAAAGGGCACATATTAGAGAAGCAGAAACTCTGCTTGTCACAGGAGAGCGCCCTGTCTGGAAGGACCCTCTCCTCTGGGCAGATCCCCTTGCATGGCCCCAGCTGCTCCTGCAATTCGAGAAGCAGTTGTATCTGCTCCATTTCCCCATCTGTTCCCCTCCCCCTTCCCCTTCCTCCTCTCCCTTTCCATCCTCCGGCTGGCTCATTTTATCTTTGTCTGTGCTCCTTCCTTCTCTTTACATTCTCACTCCCCGCGCCTTCTGTTAGTCCTGTTATCAAAGAAATCCCATGCTGGTGAGCATCGCAACCTCTCCCCCAATCAGGACAAGCTCCTGCATCTAAACAACCAAAAACCCCCTTCTGCCTGGTAATGGTTCTGCTGCCCAGTGCCGGCCACCCTCAGCATGTGTCTCATTGTCTTCTTGGCCCTCTAGGCAGATGGGCAGTCTCTCACCCAATTTCAAGCTGTAATTTTGGGGACTTATTTCCTCTCCTTTCCAAAGCCCTAGAGCACACGCAGGGTGATCTGAAATGAACCAGAAAATTTTCCAAACCCTATCCTAACATAGAAACACTGGATATCCTAACCAGAGAGAAAAAAACAAGGATGCTGTGTGTCCCCTCTGGTCCTCTCTTGCCATTGGAGGCACCGCAGAGGTGCCAGGAACCCAGGGAAAGCAGAACATTTCCATAAAAGTATTTTATTGTAATTGCTCAAACAGCTTCATGCCAATGAACCGTCCCTCGGTGGAGGAAGAAGTGCCTGCAGAGAGATTCATCAATTCCACTCCAGCCCATGACTGGAGTGAGCGAGGGAGGGACTGCAGGGGCGCTTCCAGCTGTCCTCACAGGCGAACCAGAGAGCCCCAGGTCCATCAGAGCCACGCTCGATCTTCCCAGGTTGAAAAATTGTGCCTGCTTGATGCCTAGGCAACCTGGAACAGCTTAATTTTTCTCTTCCTCGGGCCTCCACAGGTAGCCTTAAAAATTTTGGAGCAAAAAGATTCAGAGCATTACTAAACTGCCCAAATTGTGCAGGACTTGTCCACCTTAGTCTTACGGCTGAAGTCATATTCACTGAAGGCCCTGCAGGCCAAATCTCACCTCCCTCCCTATGTCAAAACAAATAGATTCCAATAGGGATTCGTGAGGTTGTAAAATCATCAGGTTATTTTAACTTATCGTAAACACACACACAGAGACACACTCACTACCTGTCCAAACTGCACAGCTATGAAAGCCACTTTAAGTCATGGCAGGGATAAGTTTGCACAACAAATACTTCTCATTAGTAGTATAGATTCTGATTAAACTCTAGCCTTTAAACACACATTGGGCTACTTGCAAGGTTAACTGTTGCTCTACTTTGTCCCACAGTGGCCCACAGTTTGCTCATGCATCGGTTATAGAATTTATCACGCTGGATTGTAATGCTCTGTTTATCTTCCTTTCTAGCACTGAACTGAATCTCTTAAGGGTCACAATCAAAGCTTCTTCTCTTAATAAATCGAGGGCTCACCACAGTGCCTGGCACATAGGAGGTGCTTCATTAACTATTTGGGAATTTAAATAATATATAAAATGATGGTGTTTCTCCCATCTGTTTTTGTGAGTGTAGTGAAAACACATTCTATTTCTACATGGAACACTGTAAAATTTGAATAATTATCCACTTAAAAATTTTTTAAATGAAGTATAGTTGATCTACAATATTGTGTTAGTTTCAGGTATGTAGCAAAGTTATTCAGATATATATATGTTCTTTTTTTTGGATTCTTTTCCATTACAGGTTATTACAAGATATTGAATATAGTTTCTTGTGCTATATGGTAAATCCTTGCTGTTTATCTACTTTGTATATAATAGTGTGTATCTGTTAATCCCAAACTCCTAACATCCCCCCCACCTCCCCCACTCCCGCTCCCCTTTGGTAACCTTAAGTTTTTCTATGTCTGTGAGTCTGGTTCTGTTTTGTAAATAAGTTCATTTGTACTGTTTTTTAGATTCCCCATATAAGTGATCTCATATGATATTTATCTTTGTCTGGCTTACTTCACTTAGTATGATAATCTCTAGGTCCATCCATGTTGCTGCAAATGGCATTATTTCATTCCTTTTTATGGCTGAGTAATATTCCATTATATATATATATATACATATATATATCTCACGTCTTCTTTATCCGTTCATCTGTCGACGGACACTTAGGTTGCTTCCATGTCTTGGCTATTGTAAATAGTGTTGCAGTGAACATTAGGGTGCATGTATCTTTTTGAATTAGAGTTTTCGTCTTTTCTGGATATACGCCCAGGAGTGCAATTGCTGGATCTTATGGTAAATCCATTTTTTAAGATAATTCTTTTTTTGAAATTCTGTAAGTCATTGTAAGACAATTTGGGGAGTTTATAGGAGATCAATAGAGATCATGCAACTCAGTTTCCTGCTTTTAATAAAAAATTCCATTTTCAGATAGGTGTCTGGCAAACAGACATTGGTTATATCTCCTAGGACCAGTGAAGCACCATCTCCCAGGGCTGAATTTGACTTCACAATAGAATCCAGCATCTTTGGGGCTCTATAGGGAGATAATAAATTCATCCTGCTCCAGACATGCAAGATATCACCTTGCCAAAAGCTAATCTACTGTTTAAGGCCTGGCTACCAATCCAGTAGAAATTACCAATTCCTATTTCAAAAATACATGAGTCGAAGTATCGAAGTAACTAAAGCATCCAGACAGTCTAATAATACCTGAATTTCCTCTTGACATCCATTCCCTCCACTTCTCCATGGTCCTTCTTCCTCTTCAATTAACTTTAAAACTATAGTCCATGTGGCTTCCAATCAGCAAACAATTACTTGTTGTATATCAGTAACGGGCAACTTGGATATGACTCAGTTTACTCAGCAACCGTAAAGTTATAAAGCTATCTTTCTGGCACCACCGGCTTGTCTGTATTAGTATGTGCAAAGAGCGATGAGTTCCTTGTACGTGATGGCCCTACATATTCACAAAGTGCTATTGTCTAATTGCCATTTAGTAATTAGATGTCACCAGTGCCATTACCATATCCACAGATTTTTGAATGTTTGAGCCATAAAGCCTGAGAGTAACGTACTGTCAAAACTGAAATTCAAATATCTTTCAACGTTAACACCCTCTTCTGGGCAGAAGGAATGAGATCTTAGTGCCTGCTGCCTTGTGGACACCTGTGAGTTAATAATGAGGTAAGTGTCTCTCAAACAGCTTCAAACAATAACTCCCTATTGAATTACCAGGTAATGAATTAATGGCCACAGAGGGCCTGCCTGATCAAATCTTAATTAAGCAGGGCAGAGGGTTCTATCAATCCCTTTCATCGCATCCCCACAACTCCTGTGGGCTGCACTTCACTTTGGCCAGAGGTTTGCCCAATTTCCTGATGCCAACAGAGCAAAACACCTAGATCACTACAGAGGGTTGGGAATGACCACCGGCTTCTTGAAACCTTAAGAAATCACTATGCCAATTGCTAATGATGCCATCACACACTTCCTTTAGCTGAAATCTCAGTCTTAGCATGTCCTGAAATCTTAAAACTGGAAAGCCTTACAATATCCCTTCATCAGGGAGATGGATTGACTGAGCCAGTAAGTAAACCAGGACACGATAGGGAGTCTCACAGTCAAGTCTGTCTGGGAAACCTCGGCTTTCTGTGTTTCAGGGTACAGCCTAGATATAATAGGACTGCAACCTGCCCATAGACAGGAGGAAACATTAAAAAGAATATATCTGAAAAGCCCCCTTAGCTTCACAGATTCAAAAGTCCTACATCTGCTTCCTAACTATGCTTCCAACGGTGTCACCCAGAGCAGGTTATGTTACCAGCTCTCTGAGCCTTAAAACCCCCATTTGAAAAATGAGGGAATTAGACCGTAACCCTGACAAGACGCGTGTTTCCTAAACCGCGTTCTAGGGCACTTGCTTGCCCCAGATGTTAATAGGTGTTTCTGATGAAAGGGCTCCCTAGCCAAGTACACTCAAGTATGCAGGTGAGAAACTAGGTCAAACGTGCATTAATGCATTTCAAAACCAAAGGGTCCTGCACAGCCTTCCAACCACTATTGTGCATTGCATTGCAATTCTCCGGGCTCTGGTTATATAAGCAGCATTCTTAAAACTTAATAAACTAAGGAAGCCTGTTTTGATAGAGTCTGCATGAGTACAGCTGGGGAACTGACACCAGGGGTAATAGGGTTCCGGACCTATTCCATGGAGCCCTGGGGTTCTGCTTTGGGGGGCCTCCAGGACAGTCAGGCAGAAGGGCCTCAAACTGCACCTGCTTGTTAGCCACTGCCGGGCTACTATTTTTATTTCCTTCTGATTTTGTTTGCTGGCTTTCATTTCTTAATACTGGATAAGATTTGTTCAGAAGAACAGCTTCTCTGACCAAGGTCGTTTGAACACCACGGGACCAGATGTTCTAAAGTCCCCTCCACTGCAAACATTCTACGAGTCTATCACTGTTTTGAAGAAAGATATGTGATGAGATAAAATATTCAAATGACTAGCTTCCTGGAGTTCTCTGGACTCAACGTTTTACTATTTTGTTCCAGGTAATCCCACCTCCACGACTGTTCCTTCCATCTCCTGGTCACACCTTCTATCCCAGAGTATAAATTCTCCTTTACTTTCGCAGCAGCTTTTTCATCTCACCCGAATAAATGACCTCTCGTTCTTGACATTCCAGAAGTTACATCGAACCCTGACTTCACACGACCCTCCTTTCCTTCTGAGTACCCAGAGGCCCTGGAGAAGAGCCTCCTCCTTGGACTTCAGCCCACCTGTCCCCACCACGGTCCCTCCTGACTCTGCAACTAATCTGGGCAACTTTCTCTTCTCTTTAGCTCATGACTGATTTTCTCCATAAATTATCTGGGGCTGTTCTTGCATATCAGAGGCCACGTTACACGGCACTGTTAACTGATCCCTGAGAATGGAGAGTTAGCCCCCCTTTTTTTCTGAAAGCAACGCACATTGCATTGGGTGACCAAGGTTTGTGCTTCAGATCTTCATTGGACATCACATTTTTACGGGATCTAGTCAAAAGAAACAAAATCTACTGTTTCTGAGTCTATTTTATGATCTCACCCCTTACGGGATATATTTACATAAGCCATTCACCCTGTCATACAAGCACAAAGCGCAAATGGCTTTACATATTCAAGGTTAAGGGTAACATGTCATATGATACCACTTATATGTGGAATCAAACAAAAATGATACAAATGAACTTATTTACAAAACAGAAATAGAGTCACAGATGTAGAAAACAATCTTATGGTTACTGGGTGGGGCAGGGGGGCAGGAAGGGGAGAGGGATAAATTGGGAGATTGGAACTGACATATACATACTACTATATATAAAATAGATAACTAATAAGGACCTGCTGTATAGCACAGGGAACTCTACTCAGTGCTCTGCAATGACCTATGTGGGAAAAGAATCTAATAAAGAGTGGATATATGTATACGAATAACTGATTCACTTTCCTGTACAGCAGAAACTAACACAACACTGTAAATCAACTCTACTCCAATAAAACTTTTTTTTAAGAAAAGAGTAAACTCATCGATGAACTTGAACTTGCCAGACTTTAAAATCGAAACCCCTTTTCCTTTACGTGAGGGGTGCGACTGCTTAAGTCTAGAGCCGCAGAAGCGGGCCGCACCTGAGTGGTAGGTGTGGCCCCCTCTGAGGACAATTAAAATGTACAGAACTATCTGGCAGGATCAGAATAGCCCTTGCATGACGTGCACCAGCTCACTGTTTTCACAATAGGAAAAGCAGATGCTCCTGGGAAATGGGGCAGCACAACACGTGGGGAAACAAAGCCCAGCACTAAAGGCATATGACGCAAAAACTGTTAAGCTTAGCTGGCTTTTTGTTCTTCCGTTAAAAATGCAATAAAGTATTCCACCCATTCTCCAACTCTATCAAACACCGGTGGTGAGCGGGGTGGCAGAGAACAATCAATGCGCTCCTGAAGGATGGGCACCAGAGCCTCTGTGTGCGATATGCCAAACAGATTTGATTTCCAATATGCATGTATGCATAGAAAGCATCCAACGGATGGGGCTGACATTTATCTTCTGCAGCTAGGACCGGCGGGGCTGGTCACCCCCGTGCTCAGGAGTGGAAGTAAATGTCAGGAGAGATTAGCGGCCGTGTGCTACCCACACACGAGGAGAGTCTCATTCTCGGTGTATTCATCCTGCTGCTCTACATTCAGGTAACAGTTGTGATAAATGTAATGTACCTGTGCTCCAGAGGGAGCAGAATTAGGGGAACGAGAGCTGTGATAGCACGTGGGCATTTTTGCCGGAATTTTTTCAGTGCAAAATACGACTCCCCGCACTGGCTTGTTTTCTGCAAATCAGGAACAGAGGCAAGAGGAAGACTTTGAATTCTGAGAATTATGCCCTCAGACTATGGACCCTGGAGCTCCGGAGAGCATACTGGACTTGGTTATTTACACTAGTAATTGGATCCACCGGTTGTGAATGTGGTGGCGACCCTGCAGCATCCTTCTGAATTATCTCTGTGTTAACCAGCGCCCATCTCCTAGGGTCAGCAAACAGGAAGCAAGAAAGGAAGAATTTAGAAAACTGAACGTATCCAATGATTCACCAGGATAGACAGTGTGAAGAGAACACTGCAAATTGTGACGTGTAAAAGGCAGCTTATAGGTAAGAGCTGGCTGATGGCTGCCCAGCAGACCAGACTCCCTCCCACCAGGCCGACTGGCGGTGGAGACAGAAAAGGAACAAAAAAGTGAGAACGACTCATCTCCTTCACTCACCCGTTCCCAGGTCCAAGCCCACCCACAGCCCCACTCTCACTGCCTCAACTTTACCCCGTTATAAATACATCAAAAGTCAAGTTAAATTGCATTCCGGATTTTCCAAATTTAAAAAAAAAGAAAGAAAAATCAGCAATTAAACCGCACCAGTGACATGCTTTAAATACATTCAAAGGCTGCGTAATTATTTTTGCAAAGGTAACAAGACCCGTGGACACAGGCCAGGCCTCCCTGAGGACGCCTGGTGCTGGTGGCACGTGACTCTGACGAGGTGCCGTGCGGTCCCCGGTCCAGCACATGGCATCCCTGACCCTGCACAGGGCACACCGCTGAGCTCTCCATGATAGATGACAGGAAATTCTGGGCATAACTTTTCCCCTTTCCTGATGACCACAGAGACTCGAATTCCACTCCAGACCCACTCCCCTCATGACCCTCTTGCTGTTGAGTATGACAGCAGTAAGCTGAGGACCCTCGAAGCCAACCCCCTCACGAGAAGGGGCTCTTGAGAAAAGACGTTCACAGGGACTCGGGCTGAAACAGCACCGTGTTCCGTCGGTGGGTAAGGCCTCCGGTGTGCATGGCGTGGGCCAGCCACACCACACGCTCCTGGACTCAACTCTGCCAGCCCTGGAGGGCGGCTCAAGAAATGTGAGCCTCCAATCACGACAACCGTATTCACGCAAGGTTTGACGCATTTAAGCTTTTATTGTCTGTTTGATTTATTTTTCTTAAATGTGTGTGCTTTCTAAACCAAGCAGACCAGACTCTCCTTAAGAAGGAAAATTCCTTATATGTTCTCACCCACCACCTGAAGATACAGAAGACAGGAAGCAGCAGAAAGGGAAGGGGGGCCGGGAGCGGCACGATCTGAGTATTTTCTAATGCACGCGTCAGATCAGATGACACATCTGAATACATCCACTGAGACCAGAATACTCACCTGTCACTGTGGGAAGACCCCATGAGGAGCCTGCAAGGTAACTGGGGTGGGGTCTCAGAGGACAGGATGTAGGCATAGGATGACCTGGAACCTTTGGGATATGCTTCAACCTCCTCTAAGGTTTAAACTGCCCCAGACTGTGTCTTCTTTCCAAATCTGAGAATTCTGCAGGCTGGACTGTAATAACGCTGGTACCTGTTAAGAATGTCCCAGGCCTTGCATACATGGCATCTCACTGAATTTTCACAACTCTATGAGCGAAACATAGTAATTTGGGGATGAGAAAACTAAGGCAAAGAGAATTTTAGTGACTTGCCCAAGTTCATGTTCTTATCTGACAGGGTCAAAATGTGAGCCTAGGCAATCTAACCCAAGAGTCACGTTCACATCGTTTTAATCTATTTTTACATCACACGTATCCTTCACACATTTCAGACATAATACTGTGATCATGGTAGATATTAAATCAATACTTGTCTAGGTGGTCCAGTGGTTAAGACTCTGTGCTCCCAATGCATGGGCCCCGGGTTCGATCCCTGGGCGGGAAATAGATCCCACATGCATGCCGCAACTAAGAAGTCCGCATGCCCCAACTAAAATGTCCTGCATGTCACAACGAAGATCCTGCATGCTGCAACTAAGACCCAGAACAGCCAAAATAAATTAAAAAATAAATAAAGATAAATCATAAACAAAAATTTTTCTTTAAAATAAAGCCTGAATAAAATGTTTTAAAAGTCCATTCTCTACGTCTGCGTCTTTATTCCTGTCCTGCCCCTAGGTTCTTCAGAACCATTTTTGTTTTTAGATTCCATATATATGTGTTAGCATACGGTATTTGTTTTTCTCTTTCTAACTTACTTCACTCTGTATGACAGACTCTAGGTCCGGGGAGGGGGAAGGGTAAGCTGGGACGAAGTGAGAGAGCGGCATCGACATACATACACTACCACATGTAAAATAGATAGCTAGTGGGAAGCAGCCGCATAGCACAGGGAGATCAGCTCGGTGCTTTGTGACCACCTAGAGGGGTGGGATAGGGAGGGTGGGAGGGAGACGCAAGAGGGAGGGGATATGGGGATATACGTATACGTATAGTTGATTCACTTTGTTATACAGCAGAAACTAACACACCATTGTAAAGCAATTATGCTCTAATAAAATGTTTAAAATAAATAAATAAATAAAAATAAAAGACTTGTTGAATTTGTATGAGAGCAAAAAGGGGTGAATTCACGTGTAAATTATAAACATGTAAATGTGCTCCTTCAAGTTACCTGTATGACAAATATCCTGAGATGCCAAACAAGATGCAAAAGGATTCTTGTCTTAAAAGTGGTAGGCTAAATATACTTGGGTAAGTAGTAAGTTATCATACACACTTTTTTTTTTTAATTGAAGTATAGCTGATTTACAATGTTGCGTTAGTTTTTAGGTGTACAGCAAAGTGATCCAGTTATACATACATATATACCTATGATTTTCAGATTCTTTTCCTTTATAGGTTATTACAAAATATTAAGTATAATTCCCTGTGCTATACAGTAGGTCCCTGTTGGTTACCTATTTTATTTATAGTAGTATGTATTATATATGTTAATCACAAACTCCTACTTTATCCGTCCTCCTCTTTCCCCGTTGGTAAACCGTAAGTTGTTTTTTCTCCTATGTCTGTGGGTCATTTTCTGTTTTGTATATAAGTTCATTTGTATCACTTTTTTTAGATTCCGCATATAAGTGATATAATATGGTATTTGTCTCTTTCTGTCTGGCTTACTTCACTTAGTATGATAATCTCTAGGTCCATCCATGTTGCTGCAAATGGCATTATTTCATTCTTTTTTATGGCTGAGTATTGAATATATATACCACTGTATATATGTACCACATCTTCTTTATCCATTCATCTGCCTATGGACATGAGGTTGCTTCCATGCCTTGGCTACTATGAACAGCGCTTCCATGAACACTGGGGTGCAATGTTCAAAGTTTGGGGTCTTTTCAAACTATGGTTTTCTCCAGATATATGCCCAGGATTGGATCATATATGCAGGATCATATGGTAACACATTTTTATCACAATTCATTCCCTAATCTATTTTTTCATTAATTCAACTATGCCTCAAATACCTATTCTGTGCCAGTCACTCTTGTAAATAATGCAAGATGTTAAAGGAACAGGGCAATCCCTCCCACCTAAAGAGTTCACCACTGTGGAGCAGAGGGTCAGGTATGGATACTTCACAGGAGAATCACAAATGAAGACTCGAGCATTTTTTTGGATGGTGAACAGCTGAACTGAATCCACATGCTGTGGAGTAGCGACCAAGAGGGAGTCCCCCCACATTCAGGATTCGAGGCTTTGGAATTCCCAGAAGCCCTGAGTTACTACAGCAACTCTTGTGTTCAAGGTCCTCCTCCGTATTCTACCGAAAGTACTGAATGAGCCAAAAGGATTAGAAGGGATATGAGATGTGGCCTTGTTTTTTTCACTCCCCTTTCATGTAATTATCCTGCTGACCTAATTATAGACGGGAACAGAGGGAAGAGGGAGCCCTGGTCATGGCAGCACTCTCTAGGGAACTTGGAAATCCATTTTAATGAATTCCGAGCTCTTCAAGGGTCCTCAGGACCCAGGAGACTGATAAGTACATAGTATTTATTTTGTTCTTGTTAATTTACTTGCTATTCGTTCATGTGTCTGATTATTCGTTGGTCTGAACTGTTTCAGCTTAGAGGATGCACCATGATTTACACCTCTCTGAACGAGATGGTTCACAATGACTCACTGACTCAAACTGACAAAATCAGAGTGACAAAGCTGACTCACAATTCATTCACTCAACAGCGCACAAAAATCATTGAGTGTCCTTTCATTTAGAATGATATGGTGAAATTGGTAAGTGGTGCTTTTTTTAATCCTTAAAAACATCTTAATTGACTGCCCCGACACTATGCCCAGAGATTTACACAAAAACAAAAGATGCACTGGTGTTGCAGTTCCTAGAGATTTACAATCTAGCAATGGGAGAAGAAAATATGGTTAAGAGTCCTTTGGTCCAGGATAGCTTCTGAGAATCTTATGGAAACCACAAGAGCTATACCATGTGCCCTGTCAGTACAGGTAGACAGAAAAACTACGTAGAGATCCAGGCAGAAACACAGCCAGAAGAAATAAGGCAGAGGAAGAGGAAAACCATCCTACCAGGTAGTGAGGCCAGAATAATACAACCGCACAGTACAGGCCCTGGAAAAAAAGACCAGTGGGACAGACGAGAGAGCTCGGAAAAATAACCAAGTACATGTAGGAACTCAACACAGAAACAGGAGCCCCACAAAGAAACGGGATGACTGACTGTTTAGTAGAGGATACTAGAAAATTGGTTCACAACATGGGGAAAAACAAAGCTAGATCCCTACCTTTTGTTATATTAAGGTTATATTATGTTAAGGTGGACTTCATATTAATTACCTAAATGGGAACGGTGAAATTACAAAGCTAAAAAATATATATATTTGTTTTCATTGGAAAAAAAAAAACACATTACATAACTTTTTTTTTTTTTACAAATTTAAAATCATTTAATCCCGGTCAAAGTTCTATAAAGAAGGTAACCTTAATATGCCCATTTTACAGACAAAAAACTGAGGACCATCACTAGAGCCACATAGCTAGGATTTGAACCCAGGCATTTTGGTTCCAGCACATATGCTCTTGATCACAGTATAATGCACCACTGACAAAAATAACATTAAAAAAAATATATATATATATATATATCTCACATATATATTTTTCTCAACACATAAAACTGATATGCAGGGACTTCCCTGGCGGTCCAGTGGTTAAGACTTCGCGTTCCAATGCAGGGGGTGCGGGTTCGATCCCTGGTTGGGGAGCTAAGACCCCACATGCCTTGCAGCCAAAAAACTAAAACGTAAGACAGAAGCAACATTGTAACAAATTCAATAAAGACTTAAATGAAAGTAAAATAAAGTGCAAAAGCTACAAAACCATTCCGCCCCCATCCCATATACCACTTAAAAATAAATAAATAACGGATATGCAATTAATACCTAGAACATACAAGGAATTCTTGCAGACTTCTAAGAAAAAGGCAGCACAATTTTTTAAAAATATGCAAAAGACAAGAATCTGCCTTACACAGAAGAAAAAGCCGTAAAGCAAACAAATGCATGAACAGAGGCTCACACTGCCCATTAAACTGAGAAAAATGCAAAGGAAAGTAACGATGAGGCTTCACTTTATGCCCATGAATATGATTTACAAAGACAGGAATCAGGAAGTAGATAAAATAAGTGTTGGTGAAGATGTGTGCAGATGGAAACTCACAGTGTACCAGGGAGCGTACACACGTAAAGCCGCATGGAAATGCAATATGGCAGCTCTTACTGCAAGTCAGCACGTGGAATCCTATCACCCAGCCATGCCACCACCGGCTCTGCTTATTAGAGGAATTGCACTGGGGCGTGTTAAGGGGATGCTTGCCATGTAATGTTTTCAGATAGAGGGAAGTTAGAAAGAGCACTGACGAATCAGAGGAATGGATACACCGGTGACACGTACATGCAGTGCACCACCGTGTTCCATGTAGATTCATGCACATTAAATGAGATTTACGGAAAGCATTTGTGGGGGGAATTGTGGAAAAAGGAGAACAGGAGTAGAATCTGAGATGAAGGGAAAATAAGGAAGCACCTTTCCAGGATCAACAACCCCCTTTTCAGGAATGACAGTGTGCTGTGTACTGAGGAATGAGATTAACTCAGCCCTCAGCCAGCTGGCATCTGTGTGTACATAATGAAGAATAGTGAGAGAAGGAGGTAACCTACAGCTTGGCAATGATAGTTAATAACACTATTTTGCATATTTGAAAGATGCTAAGAGAGTAGATCTTAAAAGTTCTCACCACAAGAACAAAAAGTTTTAACTATGCTTGGTGATGGGCGCTCACTGGACTTATTCTTGTGATCACTTTGCAATACATACATATATTGAATCATTACATTGTACACCTAGAATGAATATAATGTTACGTCAGTTATACATCAATAAGAAAAACATAAAACTCAAGAGTGGGATTAGGGATGGATAACAAGGTAAGAACCCCGGAGAAGGAACTGGAATGCCAATCATAGCATGGCAAGCTGTAAGGCTTGCCTGGGGGTTGCTGGCTGGGGGTTGCTGACCCCCAGAAGCGGGGACCACAAGAATGTAAATAGCTGCTGTCTCCACCCTGGAGTCCTGGGAATCGGGAGCAGACAGGTATGAATCGAGCAGCCCAGCTGGGGAAGGATAAAGTCTGCAGAAAAGGGATGATGACATTAGGCATGACAGGTGAATGACAACCAGGGTGAGCAAGCTGGAAGGTCCGTGTGGAGTCAGTGTTTACTCTGTGCAGAATTGGAGAGAGGCCCAGAGGAAATGAACTTCACTCCAAGCTCACCAGCAGTTAGAACGTGGAAGCAGACAGGAAACACCCAATTGAATCTCATGACCAGCACAAGCAGAGCTAAGGTAAAACACAAGAAAACCGGAGCCGTGATGAGTGTCTTTTTGTAATTGGGAAGAAAAAATCTGACTCCATATTACATCTCTTCCTTTTCCTGTGCTTAGTCACGCTGGCTCTGCACTTTTTGTAAAAGAATGTTGCCTATACCCTGAAGTAGACTATGAAATAGATAGTCCATTCTCAAGGCTCTGACCTTTAAGGGTATAACACTTTTCCATTCATATAGAGAGAAGAAGTTGCAGAATGGGAAATGACATTTGTCTTGTTGAAGGTTTACAGGAGCACCCTGACCTGACCTACGTGGACAGCCGCAAGAACAAAGGATTCCAACACCAAGAAGTTTGCAACAACTAACCACGCCCCTTCCTCACCTGGCCTTTAAAGATGCTTTGCAGAAACCCATTGAGAAGTTCTGGGTTTTCTGCGCACAAGCCACCCATCTCCTTACGTGGCCCTGCGATAAACCTTTCTCTGCTCCAAACTCCAGCTTTTCCGTTTGTTTGGCCTCACTGTGCATCGAGCACACAAACTTGCATTTGGTAACATTTTAACACTGTCATTCCTGACCTGGACCCATGAGGGCAATTATGATTTGGTTGTGATAAGCTGTGAGTGAAATTCCTACCCACATTGCTTTCATAGTCTTTATATATATGAATTATCATTTCTTTCCTTATACTAAGATGAAAACATAGAAAGTGGAGAAAGGAGAGAGGGTTGCCTGGGGTTAGAAAGAAATTTCAGCCTAGGGAGCAGGTTATCATTTTCAAAATGTAAAGAGTGTCCATTCTCTGTAGTGTTTGAAATTAGACATAATAGAAGGACCTCAAAGGCACAGATCTGCCCAGTGTCTAGAGTACCTGTCTTCACATCCTTTGCCACTAAACCCCAAACAATGAACCCCTGACATTTATTATGTGGCTCTAATCCACAGTAAAAGGCATGGAGGATGCACCCTGCCCACTCCCCAGCCTCCGAAGCCAGAAGGTTAAAGGACGCTGCTCTCCAGAGTTGATGGCAAATGGTACAGGTCAAGAGGACATAGTTTTGAATAATTACAGAAAAAAAAAAAAAAAGATGAACAAGTACACATAAGTCATACAGAGTGGGGCTAAAAGAATGGAGTAGAGTTGAGCTTAGGAAGACAAAAACCATGAAAGGTCCTGGGGAATGCAGCCTGTCTCCAACCACTGACCCCCTCTCAGGGAACCCAACAAAGACACCTGGGTACTTCACTTCTGATCAAATACTCCTGCAAAGACTTTGGCCTTTGTCCTGCTATTCCTTAAGCAGCCTACCACACAAATGCAAAACAGAATTAGTCCTCTTCTGTTTTCAGTCTTGAATTGCATGTTAATTGATTTTTTCAAGTCCTGATGCTGTGCTGCGTTTGCCCTACAATTAACTGTGTTTGATCACAATGTTCCAGGGACAGAGGTGGAGCCTCCTTGACTACTGACAAATAAATCCATCAGGTGGGTCTCCGCCATCACGGGTCTTCAACAGACACAAAGTGCAGTAGGAGAAACAGTCAGTGGGGGAGAGCTGAAATCATCAACAGGAGAATCAAGGGGGTGGAAGGCTGTTTGCATTCCGGCACCTAAAAGCTCTCTTCAGAATGCCTTTGGGGGAGGATATGTGTGATTTATGACAGTGAAATAGGAATTCCACCCCCGTGCCCTGCTAGAGATGCCAGGTGAAAAGGCCGCTACTCTCTCACTGTCCTACCTGGCCAGCCAGCAAGACCCAGCAGCAAGACGTACAGCGTGGGGAAGACACAGACCTGACCGGGTAAGATGAGGTACGTATGGATAAGAACGCAGTAGAGTACCAAGCCAAGTACGACACCTGGTAACTGGTATTTGACCAACTTGGGGCCACGTTTAACCCCCTCCATGAGCCTGGAGCCTGCCTTTGCAGATGCATTTGTGGATGGCGGCGGAGGCCAGCCACACTTTAGCTGTTGTAGTTTCAAGAAACGATTGTCAAGTGTGATGCTGAGTGTAAAGGGTGATGCACCCTCTAAGGGCACATAATGGGCCTGATGACACCGTAGACACCGAGGCCCAGTGTCTTCAGTCGTGGTCCCTTTGTGTGCAGACAGCACATGCTCTGGAAAAGCAGAGTTCAGCTTTGCAGACTGGTTTAGTTCCTGGTTCTGCTTCTCTGATATGAGTAAGTCACTGCACCTGGTTAGGACTTACTTTCTCTGTTCTCAGTAAAAAGGGAGAAATAGTCCTTATTTATCTCACGGGATCATTGTAATTCTTCACTGTGATAAAGTATATAAAAGTGATTTTAAACCATAAAGCATTCTTCTTGGTCAAATACAAGTTACCAGGTGTTCGGTACATGGCTAGGTACTAGACTGTGTTATTCTTCATCTAGTCCCATATAAGGTGGTATGACTGCAATGATTTAAAGGCAGGGGATTTAGCGGATGGAGCAATTCCACCTCTCTATTAGGATGGACTCAGATCTCCTCTCCCGGATTCTGAATGTGCTAACAGTTAATGTAAAGAGCGAGCTTCTCATCCACCTCAGTTCAGACAGAAACTGGTTTTCTGAGAAACTGAAAACTCTCTCTCTCTTTTCCTCTCCTAGTGCTGTCAGCTATGCCCCCAGGAAGCAAAGCATTATAAACCACAGCCATGTCTCAAGCAGTTAAGGGAGAGAGAGAGAACACAAAAACCTTTTTTCAGGCTTAAATTATGTTTTCTTTTCTATTGATCTGGTGATTTCTGTTTTGAACCGGGTGAAAGGAAAATCGGTTTTGCCGTCTTTCCCCTTCTTCCCTTTCTCTTCCTCCCTTCCCCGTCCCCCTCCAACCCCGCTGCCATGGTTCTGGTGCACAGGCTCCACCTTGCTCCTCCCGGGGCAGCCCCATGGGACCACCAGAGTGGCATCTGTATAAAACAGGCCAACGAAAGCACCAACAAAACAAGCCCTGTGAGATTCTGTGACTCCTTTTCTCAAAAATATCAATAACTCACCATCGATCCAAAATAAAGTTTCAAACCGTGGGCACGGCCAACGAGACCGTCTATGACTTGTGGACCTCTCTTCTCTCTCTGGCGGTCTCTTCTCATTTCATGGTTTTAAATCCCTTCTACGTGCTTATGACTCCTCAGTGGAAGCCTTCTGCCCGGACCTCTCCCTAAGGTCCAGGCTCTTCATACTCACCTGCCCACTTGACATCTCCACTTCGATGTCTAATCGTCATCTGATCCTGCACAAAACAACTCCAAATCCTTTCCGACAATCTCGAGTTGCCCGCAATACTCCCCATCCCAGACATGATAACTGGAACAAAAAGCCTAGAGCTACCCTTGACTGCTCTGTTTCCCTCACACTCTGCAACGAATCCATCAGCAAACCTTACTGGCTCTCCCTTCTAAACACAGCCAGAATCCGGCCCTGCGCAGCCCGCTGAAGCGCCGCCTTCATCACCGCCTGCAGCTCGGGCCACTGTAACACCTCCCTAAGTAACTCCACACCTGGAGCAGCCCGAGGAACCCTTTGCAGGCACGTGCCACTCCCCTGCTCAGAACCATTCGGTGCTCCCTGTTTCTCTCAAGGCCTGACATGCTCTAGACTTCCGTCCCCTCTCTGACCTCCAGCCTCACCCCATGTACACAGGCGCCCTGGCCACACTGGCCTTCTTGTCCTGGAGTCCTCACACAGCCTGTTCCCTCTGCCTAGAATTCAGCCTCTAGACAAATATGTCTAGCATTCCATCAGCTCCTTCAAGATACCACTCAAACGTCACCTTCCTAATGACGTGCTATTTGGGCCTGTTCCTGTATCTTGTTCCACTCTGCTGCTCTTCTTTCCACCCATAAGCACTTGGTACCTCTTGAATTCTGTACCATTTATTTGCATATTATGTTTATCGCCTGCCTCTCTTCCCTAGAACGTAAGATCCATAGGGCAGGTGTTTCATTCACTGTCATGTCCGAAGCCCTTTCAGCAATGCCCTCCATAGGAGTCACTCAACAGAAATTCGTTGAATGAATGCATGAACGAACAAACACAAGTCCTGTTCTTTCTGTTTTAGCGACCTCATCTCCCACTATTCTTGTCCGTCTAGAGTCTAATTTGAATGAATTACTTGTCATTCTTTTATCACATAAATGTACCCTCTACTCAGCCTCAAATACTCTTCCTCCCACCATCATCCCCAGAAAAATACAATTTATTCTTTTAGATTCAGCTCAAACACAGTCCCCTCCCTCTGTCCCACTCTCCCTTCCTCCCTTCACTTCTCCGTCCATCCTTCACCTCCTCCCTCCCTCCCTCCCTCCATCTCTTCCTTCCTTCTACAAATATTTTGGCATATTTTATACAGTATGTATGATGCCTGTTAAACATGGTAGATTTTTAAAAAATCAGACACAGCCCCATGTTTAGTTAGCACTAAAGATTGCTCCAATGCCTCTGTATGAATAAATCACTCTGACGCTTCACTTTGTGGGTGGGCTGCCTGAGATGGTGAAAAGAACACATAGTCTTAAGGGTCAGGAGAAACCGAGTGCATGTTCCAGCTCTGCCGTTTATCAACAGGCTTACGCAGGACACTCAACCTTTTCAAGCTTGCATTTCTACATGTTTAGGATGAGGATAATAACTCTACCTTGGAGTATTATTTGATAATTGAACTAAATAATTAGTAAATAAGTATATGTGGCATATCATATAATATGCAATGAGTAATGACAGATAATTAAACTAAATAGTATCAGATGTCCTTGTAGCATAGGGTTGACCATTCAAGCATAAAGTCCCTTCCCTTGCCACCAACGGCCAGCAGTTACCTCACTCCTGTATCACGACCTTGGTGTATTTGCCTCACTCTATAAGGGATTTACTTGTCTGTTTCCCACGAGATGTGAGCTCCTTGAGACCTCCCCAGAGTCCAGAGCTCTGCATGCTGTAGACTTCAATTCATGAGAGTCAAGAGAGAAATCTCCTTTCCTTTCCTGCATTTCCCTTACTTGTCCTTGTGCCTCGATATCCTTCCGATACTCTTCCCTGTTTGCCAAACCCTTTTCCCCATCGCTTTTTCATCTCATTGTACTGAAAAATTCTTTCTTTCTCGCTCTCTACACACGCACCCTGTACCCTCCTCCACCTCCCCCATCACTGCCTCACGCCCCCCCCCCAACTTTTCCTGTTCCCTGGGTTACGGCACAATCTTCCCTTCCTTCCTCTTGATCATCACTTTCTGTCAGGCTCCTGTCCTCTCAGACCGGCCAGGGGAAGTTGTATTGATCTCTCCGTAATGCCCGAGTGCCTCTGAAGGTTAAGGTCAACAAGAGTAAAGCATCGTTCTGAACCACAAGACCTAAACCCGACTTCAGTATGCAGGGTATCAATTATTGAGCTGTCAGCTCACAGGGCACTCTGCACCCGGTGATGCCGAGTGGGAAAAGGAGGGATGATCTCACAGGGAAGCTCAGTGTGGGGAAGACCCACGAAACCAGCGAGCCCACGAGCCGGGAAGCCCAGCAGTGCTGCCAGGAGGGAGACCACGGTCCACCACGGGTCATGGCGAAAGTGTTGTCTAACGGGATCCCATAACAAAGAGAGGCCACCAAAGAAGCTATTAACGTCCAAACAGCCTTCTGGGCTTTGAGTAGTTTTCTTCTCTCCCATAATTCCACGCATAGCTGGCCTTAATTTCTCTGCTTGCTAAATAATTAGGCACCTGGGGTCTATGAGTCCTATCTAAATCAAAATAAACACGGATAATGGTGGGTTTTGTCTGTCATTTCCACTACGCCCTGGCTTACTCTGCTGACATTTTAAAGGCTCCAGTGCCATCTCAACTATAAAAGTATGGAGAATTTTAGTTAGAAATACACAGGAAACAACGGACTGTGAATTAAAAGTCTGGGGAAAATCTCATTAAGCTTACTCACTCTAAAGAAATGTGTGCCTTAGAATAAAGGACCCAGCAAAGCAGGGTCATTATTATGACCTATTATGGCTATTATCATGAACCATCTCAACTCACCACCAATGCCTTTGCACATGCAGTTTCCCTACTGGAAAATCTCTCCTCCCACCTTCACCTGGTTAATACCTAATCATCCTTCAGGAACGTTCTTACATGTCACTTCCTCTGGGATGCCCTTCAGTCTGGCTTAGAAGCTCCTCCTAAATGATCCATAAATCACAATTCATAATACTGTGTGATAATTCCACCAGAAGCAGCAAAAGACCAAGTGCATAATATGTCACAGACAAGAAACTGCCTGGGTTTGAACCCTGACTCCATCTCAGTGCCTCAGTTTTCTAATCTGTAAATAGGCAAATAAGAACAATAGTATTCATCTCAGAGTGGCATTTGAAAATGACTAAAGGGCTTCCCCGGTGGCGCAGTGGTTGAGAATCTGCCTGCCAATGCAGGGGACACGGGTTCGAGCCCTGGTCTGGGAAGATCCCACATGCCGCGGAGCAACTGGGCCCGTGAGCCACAACTACTGAGCCTGCGCGTCTGGAGCCTGTGCTCCGCAACAAGAGAGGCCACGGCAGTGAGAGGCCCGCGCACCGTGATGAAGAGTGGCCCCCGCTTGCCGCAACTAGAGAAAGCCCTCGCACAGAAACGAAGACCCAACACAGCCAAAAATAAATAAAAATGACTAAAATACACAGAGTGAAGTAAGTCAGAAAAAGAAAAACAAATACCGTATGCTAATGTATATATATGGAATGTTAAAAAAAAAAAAAAAAGGTTCTGATGAACCTAGTGGCAGGACAGGAATAAAGACGCAGATGTAGCGAATGGACTTGAGGGCACAGAGGGGGAAGGGTAAGCTGGGACGAAGTGAGAGAGTGGCATGGACATATACACACTACCCAATGTAAAATAGATAGCTAGTGGGAAGCAGCACAGGGAGATCAGCAAGGTGCTTTGTGACCACCTAGAGGGGTGGGATAGGGAGGGTGGGAGGGAGACGCAAGAGGGAGGGGATATGGGGATATATGTATACATATAGCTGATTCACTTTGTTATACATTGTAAAGCAATTATACTCCAATAAAGATGTAAATAAAATAAAATAATTAAAATGTAAATTACTTACAAAAGGCTTAGGATATGATTAGTACCATGTACGTGTAGCTGCCATCTTTTCACAGATGTTTGCAGAGTGAATAACCTTGGAAGAGAGAGCTAGTACCTCCCTCCAAAGCAGAGTAAATGGATTCTTTGCTGTCCAGTATAATAAAGATAATGTCTCCTTCCTAGGCATATGTTAGGGAGGTTTGCTTTTAGTGCAAAAGATCCAGGTTCCCTTAACTTGGGGTTACACAGCTGTGATGCAAACCCCCTGGATGCACAGCACCCAACTGGCTGCCCACAGCTGTGGACGTGGGAAGCATGGAAAACCCATGTGAAAAGGAAGCCTGCGTGCTTGCTGTAGCCAAGGAATGAAGTTCTCTGTCTCTGACTCAGGGGTCTCGTGCCTTCTGCCAGCACCCATGAGCCTGTGGCAGGCTACCTTGTTAGCTTGAAAGTTGGGTAAAATCTCAGACCCTCCACAGTTCCTGGCAGGTTTGGGTGATGAGAATGGGATACTAATAGAGATAGAGCTTTCTGGAAGAGAAAGGATGTGGGCTTCCCAGGCTGCACTGGGGGTACAAAACAACTCCTTGGGATCCGGTAGCAAATACTGTTGCCCAATGGTGGCTGGAGGGTAGTGAGTAAGGGTCCCCATGTCCTACCCATCAGTGCGTGTTCGAAGACTGAGTGGTGACAGGTAGGGCTGAAACAGTCCCGTGAGTGGAGATGTGACGGCTGCTCACACTTCTCCAGGTGAGAGGAGGAAGGGGTGTGATCACGGCAACAGGGCAGCAAACCTCACAGCCCCAGTAGAACACTAGATGGCTGTAGCCGCCGAACCCAGGAATCCCCAGAGCTGAAATAGACGGTGTGAGCAGTGAGGATGTAGAACTTTGGGCTAAAAACACTGGAAATGTGTTTGGTTGGGGGTGCCTGGCTTACTGGAACAGAGCTGCTCTCTACCTCCACACCTCTTGGTCCTCTCACCCCCTCTACCCTGACTCAGCTGCTCCAAGGAGACAGATGATTAGGGGTGGGGCTGAGAGCCCCCTGGTCCCAAGGGGGACTGAAGGGCACCTGCGCCCATGTAGGCTAAGGAAGTAAATGTCATGGTTCCTTAGCCTACATGGGGACTACAGAAGCCTGTTGAATGCAGGCTTCTGTAGTCCCCATCCTACCTGTTCCCATTGGGGGGGCACCCCGATTCACCTAACGGGGTTTGAACAAGGGTCACGATGGGAATGTGACATTACTGTGACCTAGTGGATTGGCCCCTTAACCAAGTCAATCACTGTTGTTGTTGCCGTTGTTTCTACATCAGAAGTAGAAACTGATGTGTTCTATGCTTGTACTTTCACAGCCCACAAATGCCAGAGATCCTGCTGATTAGCGAGAACTGGAGGTACAGAAGAATTCGTGGGACAAACTCCCTGATGCACGTCACCAGGGGCTGGGTGGAGATTTAGCAGGAGTGCCTTTCCCCTCTGATGTCCCCAGTTTGTACTCTATAGATGAAGTCCTGTCGATTGGCAACTTAGCAACCTCAGTCTCAACGGCCCTGAATGCAACGTTATCACCTCTACCAGCTGGGGAGGCGAGTGGATAAACCCCTGCAAAACTCAAGGGCCCGCTTGCCCAGCGAAGTGTCTTCAGATTATGGGGAAAGATTTACAGTAGCCACTCTCCCTGGAAGACAAGGGAAACTCCCGTCTCTTCAGGCCCTCACCACCGAAGAGGTCTGACGTGTCACTGGACTCTCTGGGTAATGGAGAAAGGCCATGCCATGCCTCTCTTCAGCATTTGCTTTTTTCTATTGCCTAACTTTCAAATCAGCTCCCTTTCAATGGGGCCCAAACCACCGGGCTGTACTGGAAGCTGTCCAGCCACCTGTGCCCTGCTCCCTACTTTGGGTCCTACAACCCTAATGACCCCGCTGAGCTACGAGTCTCTGTGAGTGATGCTTTTGCTGACTGGTGATTGAATCTTCTAGCAAAGAGAGGCAACCTTACCCAGAGGTGTCTCTTGGGGTTTTGGATTCTTTGCCTCCCTGACATGACTTCCAAATACACTTCTTTTGAAAATCAGCCATGACCCCGCTACTGGGCTGTTGTCAAATCTGAACACCTGAGCCTTGGAGGCCTTGAGACCTCCCGGCCTGACCTTCCCTTTTGGGGTGGCTCCAATAGGACCCAATGACTCTCGAGGTGAGGGAGCTTAAGAAGCCTTGCTTGTCAAGTGGAAATGACCTATTTGAGAACACAGCCTGCTGAGCTGAGTAGAACCTCAGCTTTACGTGAAACATGTCAGTTATCCTTCTAAGGAAACTGTGCCCCCAAGTCCAGTGCTTAAATCCAAGCCACGCGCTCAGCAGGGGCCTCAGTTCACAGAGGTTCCCCTAAATGCCTGGACCTGGCTTACCAAGGACCTGATGAAGGACGGGGCTGACATCACCTATGCTGAAGCTCTCCAGGGGTGCCCTCCAGGCTGCTGCAGCTGGTCAACATCAGAACCAGCAGAAGAGAACTGGAAATGGGCGTGGCAGGGAACTCAAGGTCATCCACAGGGTTCTGGCCAATACTCTCCCTGATGGGTCCTGTTACCTACTTCCTGAATCTTGGACTGTCCTCCACAGCCCAGCTGTTTGACCCCCCCACTTAGAAAACTACAGACTGGGAGATGAGACTCTCTTCTTGGAGGCCATGAATCAAAGAGCTGCTAATCAAAGCACCTGGGCCATTCCTACAGGTGTCACAGCAAAGACTGTCATCTCAGGAGACCTTGAAACCAAGTCGCACCACCCTGGCAGACAACTCTGATGCCTAGAGCCATCAATCTACCAGACGCGGCCACGCGCCCACCATCCTGGAACCCACGCTTCTGGTGCCGGGGCTACCACTCATGACCCCTGTTTATCTGGGGTAGGGGGAGCCACATCGCACCAGTGGAAGACTGACAACGTCTGACCTCTGATTCCCCACTTCCAGGCTACAGAAGCTGCCTCGCCGCGGTGGACGCTTCTACGGGTACGGCGTTGCTAGTCCCATGTAATCTGCTCATTCTAGCCACAACCTCTGTGGCCCTTGAGACTAATGTGGGTCACGGGTGGAGCTTTCTAGAGCACCTGCAGTCTCACAGTGCAGCGGTTTTTATCACTAAAGCAACTCAACGAAGGACGGACGGTCAAGGTGCTGGATGCCTCTTTACTCTCCCTCTCAGCCAAGGTACCTGATACCACTGAGTGTTGGAAGAGCCTCTGAAAAGCTCGATCAGAAAGATTTCTGACTCCACTCCCCTCACCTCCTCTCAGCCACACACCACAACATGTCACTTCGGTTCCTGAATGTAGCTGTTCCAAGAAAGAGATCATCTCTTTTCAGCCACTTACTGGATAACGAACAGGACAAAATAAACGAGGGGTTATAAAAGCCTTTCCTGAGAATTCAAGATATTTCCCTGACCACCCCTGGGCATGATGTCCTCTCCTTCCTAGAGCAGCAACCCCAGGCCAGCTGGGTTGGTCCATCTTCTGGCGGCAACCTGGCCAAAGGGAATCTAGAGGATTCAAACTTAATTCTGGTTAACCTCCCGGTTCTCGTTGGATTGACAAGGTCTGAGATCAAAAGGAAATGACCATGCGGCTCCGTACACTCTTGTCTAAATCCGTCTACGGTGACTCACACAGGCTAAAATGGGGACATAATGCATCTCTGTAACTTTTATAAAGATGTCCTTGTCGCTCTTACACCTCACTCTCCTGGATGAAAGACCTAAGTACAAATAGATGATGATTGGAAGAGGTGAAGTTATAGCTACTGGATATGACATACCTTTCTTTTTAGAGGTAGAGAGCAAAAATCCAGGTGCCTGGAAAGGGACACCCCAGGCCCTGGGAAAGACAGGGAAGAAGGGATATGAATCACCTTTTGTCTTTCAAAGTCACCCATGAAGCCCTCCTCACAAGGAAAATGAGCCGGTACAGCTCTCCTAAACTGTTGCGAACGCCTTACTTCTACTGACTGCCTGGTCCGCCATCACTCCTGATGGCTCTGACCACAGTTTGACTGTTACGCCCCTTGACCTTTCTGAAAAGTTGATCAGGGACGGTAGGGGATGGCCGTGCTTCTGCAAGGCCCTCATTACACGCACATCAGCACTGGTTTGTCTCCCTACCTCTTTCCCAAAGTCGTGCAAACTGAGCGTACATCACTTGGGCCACACACATCACCCTCTAGGGACTTGAAGAACAAACAGGATTGATGGGAACTTCAAGGCCAAGGTGCTCACTGCGTCAAGAGTCCTGAAGTCCTTAGTCTCTGACCCAGGGGTCTCGTGTCTCTCGTCAGCATCCACGAGACCTGGGCAGGCTACCTTGCCTTTGTAGGGCAGTGACATGTCTTTGCAGGTGAGGGCTCCTGTTTCTCTTCCAGAAGATGCTGTTCTCCCTGCAACACGGGCCATAAATCTAATAGAATGTCCACGGAAAATGACAAGGACTCCCCATAGCAGGACAAAAGCGGTGTAAAGCAGGCCAGTGATGGGGCTCCTCTAAATGCCCACTTTCACTGTGTGCTGAGCTGCGTGACTTCACATTACAGAACAGAACTTCACTCATCAAAAATTTAACTCATCATCTTCAAAGCTCTTTTGCTTCTGATACAGAAAACACATTAGGGTGGAGGGAGAGTTGTGTGCGTGTGTGTGTCTGAGATCAAAGCCACTGATTTCAGGTTGACATCACAGAAGTTCTTGATACAAATACATTTTATTTTTTCTAATGCGATTTTCTCCTTGATGAACAGAGTTCTATGTGGGGAGTTCTTGCAGTCAGTGCTAAATTAGGAACTCAGGTTGAAGATCTTCTGTGTGGGCTTACCTGCGGGTAATCTTTGTGGCCAGGATGCCGCATCCCTCCATCCTGTACGGTTGTTCCTCTTCCCAGCCGTCAGGGGCTGGAACTTCCTACCGAAGTGTCATGGGGGAGCAAAGGCCCTGGCCCTGCTCAGTGCTCCTTTCCCTGTTGTACTGAGGCACCCAGGATACCTTCCAAGTGCCTTTTATGTTCTGTATCTCTAAAGACTGCTAAATCGGGTCGGATGTGTGGGATTAAGCTCACCTCATAAAATTTGCTTGAGAAAATCTCAGATCCATTAATGCTTCATAAAAATTTTACAAGGTTTCTGCGAAAGGAAGGAAAACAAACAGAGGTGGTGTCGGCATCTAGGCGCTCTTTAAATCAAGCATCCTCTCTAATGCATTTTTTTATGGCACCAATCAGAAAAGCAATCAACCAAGAAGCCTGAGGCTTCTTCTGCTTCCATTCCTAGAGCAGAATTTTTCCAAGATCTTTAAACACTTTACATGAAGCCATGAGAGACTCTGTGTGTGTGTGTGTGTGTGTGTGTGTGTGTATCTCAACCTATCTATCCGTCCGTCATCCATCTCTACATCATCCTTTGGAAGAACTCTCTATTCTCTGGCTCTAAAAAAGTCTATATCAATATTAAAACTTCATACCCTCCAATCTGAGATTAGGAAAAGAAGATAAGATGATAACATAACCTTCTATATTTCAAAATGTCCCAGGGTGGCAGAAGGATATATAGAAAGAGTGGATGGTTAAGACTAGTGGTATGGCCATTAAAATACTCTTACATTTATTACCCTTATTTTTATTTGTGTTGTTTTGACAATAAATAAAAATCAAATAAATCAAGAGTGAGAACTGGGGGCCAGGGTTTGAGGATGCATGAACCCTGTGATGATACAAGGAGATATTTCAGAATGATTTTCACACAAGTGATCACAAGCAAAAGGGAAGCTGAGCCCGGCCAGCAGAGGTTGGCCCTCTGCAGTCAGAGCAGGGGGACCGAGAGCAGGGCTGTGGCCAAATTTCCAGTCTGACAAATGGACCTGTGGAATGAGGCCAGAGTGGAACCGGTTTTCTGGGATGAAAAGAGAAACTCTAACTCCCCCTCCCCTTATTTCTCCATGCTGTGTTGTTTTCCTTCAGTCAGGGCCTCTGGAAACTTGCCTTTTCATAACAGACAGGCGACTAGAATACAGAAACAATAGTAACAGTACCAAACAATGGTCAGACTGTTTTCTTTTATCTTTCATATATATTATAATCATCTGATCCTCAAAATAGCCCTGTGAAGCAAGGCGACTGCTATATCTTGAAAAGAAAACAAGATTTGCGCTAAAATAAAAACCGGCATCTCTTTATATCTTAGCACGGCCACCTCTTAGCTTATGCAACCCTAGACCTCTACAAACCTCAGTTACCAAGTATGTAAATTAGGGATGCTATCCCCTATCTAACGTAAGAAAGATTAACAGGATTAAATGAGATAGCTTACAGGGCATAAAGTAGACAGCGCAAAACAGACGCTTGAGCAAATAAAAGAGCGTTCACCCGTCCTTTTGAAGAGTTGGAATCTGATTAATGACACAGAGCAAGTTAGCAGCAGACGCTGGGGTTCAACACCTCTTTCAATTCCGAGCCCCACACGGGTGTGGGCTGACCTTGGAGAGAAGGGGGATGCCACGCACTCGTGCCTGGCTTCCGTCAGTTAGTAGAAAGATACCTCACTAGGACCGAAATGCAAATTTTAAAGGCATGAGAAGGAAGCTCGTAAGCGTGAAGAGAGAACACGGTCCCTAAGCTGGAATAATCGTCCTGTGTAGAGCCTCCTCTGCACTGTGGCCCAACCATGTGGAGACAGATGTTGAGAGGACTCTGTGCTCCATGGTGCCTGAAGGCCAGGAGGCTTCTCAAGGTTTCCTCCTTCCCAGGAGCCTCCCCGCTTGGCAAAACTGAAAAATCTGGCCAGAGACCCAAGGTAATGATAAAGTATCTTTAAACTGTCTGGGAAAGCCTGCTGAAATCACCTCTGTTGAGAAGAAATCAATTCAAACATCAAGCCCCTCATCTTTCCCCCCCCACTCCCAAATGTCTTTTTAATGCAGATGGCTTTTAAGTGTATCTTTAATAGCTAGGACTTTCAGATGCTCCAGGTCACTGTTCAGACTTAGATGTGGGGGCACCTGTCTTCTCCCCGCCATTCAGACACGGAAGTTAAAAGAAGCAACCATCCAGAGCAGAGGTGAAATCAGCGCGCAGAGTTCCCCATCGTCTTTGCCTGCCTCTGAGCAGGTCTCCATGGGGCCAGCTAATGTAGGGCTGTGGCATTTGCAGAGAGGTCTGCTCTGGAGAAAATCAATGGCAGACTCCCTGACTCCAGATATGAGACACTGGCTTCCCCGCCTGGCCCTGGGAGTTCCGGAGCTTGGTGTTCAGAGAGGAAGCGCCTTCACTCAGCTCCCGCCCCACAGGTTTTGTAAATAATTTAGCAAGACAAGGACAGAGCTACCTCAGGAACAGGCTGCCTTGCCCCAGGATTCGCAGATGTCACAGAGTGCCGCTCCAGTCATTTTCCACCGTTACTTGTAAAAGCTGAAGCATGGACTGATATTTAGGAGAGGGGTATTTTGGTACCAGTGAGTTCGGGTAGGATGTGTCCCTGGTGGGGACGCTAGCACAAAATCACCCTGCCCTGAAGTCACGGTGGAGCTGCACATGGGGCCCGGCTGGGAGGATGGGAGGGCATGCGTTTCTTGATAGGAATGGATTTCCCAAGCCAATTTGTTCTTTCATCATTTATGTATCTTTTGAGTTGTTGCCTTTCTTGGAACCAGTAGAATTGCCTTCAGTTTGTCATTTGCCTCTCCGATCATCTATTTTTCATATTATATTTTGAAATCTTTTATTGAACACATTGGATGAGGCATATTTACTACCTGACCTCTCTCCAAGGAGAGGGAAAGCCTAACGGGTGCCATATTTCCACTGTCAGGAGCTGAGCCGGGATCCACCTGTGCAGGTAACTGGGAAGGGAGGTCAGAGCGTGGATCAACATGTCGGGGAAAGTGCAAACTCATTACTATGCAAAGAAATGTAATTTAAAACAACGACATGGGATGCCTACCTATCAAACTAGCAACCTCAACAAAAGTACAGCAAGCTCTGCTGGGGGGCGGGGAGCGAGTGAAGAAGCCGGCAGGAGCAGCCCTCCTGCGAGCAGTGGACAGCGACCCCTACCCCCGGCAGCCTGACAGCAGGTACCAACAAGCTCTGGCGGTCTGCATACTCTCTGCAGCCTGAGGAAAGAATCGTGTCTGTGAATAGACTCAAAAGCAAAGATGCTCACTGGAATAGTGTTTACAACAGCAAAACCATTGGAAATAGCCTAACTGTCCAACCACAGAGAATTATTAGCTAAATAAATGATGATCCATCCATAAAACAGAATCTTTTGTAGCCACGAAATATAATTTATAAAATATTTAATAGCATGGAAAGATATTATATATATTATATACTGTAATTATATATTATGTATATATGTATAATTACCTATTATGCATATAAATATGTATATAAATATACATTACAAATTATGTATAAATATACTTCGTATATATTATACATAATTATGTATAATTATATACATATGTTGTATATTATAACTATACATAACATAATTATTATATATTATATATAATTATATACTTTTGTATTATATATATACTTTTAATTATATGTAGTAATATAATATGGTAATATAATAATAGTAATATTTATAATATTGCTATAATAATTATAATATAGTAATATAATTATATATAGTATATTATATATACTATAATTATATACAATGTATATATGATAATATATGTATATATAATGTATAGCAGAGATGTTATATATCTTATTGTATATATTATGTTATATACTATGTATATATGTAATAATACATGTTAATATACATGTTACGTATGTAACAAAAGATTGTATAATATAGAGATTAATTTTTGTAAATGGAAATTATAATTAGATATATAACTGCACAGAATAAAGACTGAAAGCATATATATGACTATTTAATGGTGATGAACTGCGGATGGTGAATTACAGATGGTTTTGTGTGTGTGTGTGTTTTCTTACCAGCGTTTCCTAAAACTTCCCACAACAAACATATAATGATTTTGTTAAAAACAAAAAGGTAATTTGTCCTACAAAGGCTGATTGAGCACACACGTGCCAGGCACTACAGGGAGAAATTATTTCAGTCAGGCATGCAGGCTCCAGGAGGTACTAATGGAAGGGGAAGAGTCCACGTAATCCAGCTGCAGCACCGGGAGCCCTGTGCAAGCCACTGGTTGGCTGAACGTGGACCCAATGAAGTACATGAGAAAAGTGGGGTCAGCTCCTCCCTGGACAGCTGGAGCTTCTGCCTACGTGCAGGGGTCAGGACGGCAGGATTGTCCTGCCCCTCCCGCCCCCCCATAAGTCTACTGGGACTCCTGGTCTGGTGAGAGAAGCCCCTGTGCTGTTTGCAATGCCTGTGTCACTCCTGGTCCCCACACCGCTGATCTCTGATTCCCAGGCTCTCTTCAGTGCCAGGAGGCATCCTTCAGGGCGATGCGTTAGGGGAACGGAGGTCCTATCTTAAATCACAGCTGTCAGCATCTCACCACCAAAAACAGTGCTGGAAGATGCTGTAGCATCCCTCTGATTTGACTTATTTAATTACAAGTCATTAAATAAAAGGAACTCACCTCTCTACCCTGACAGATGGACCCATAGCACCAGAGACCGTGGCTGCTCGCGAGAGCAAGGAATGGCACGTCCCTGGCCCCCTCTCAAGGGCGCCTTGGTGAACCCAGCTCGCCGTTCAGTGCTTGCTTCTCTTTAGAGCACACCATTTATCTCCCCTCCTCTTTGTTCTCACCTTTGTTCCCTTTATTTTTTCTTCTCTTGGTTTACTAAGCTCTTTTTAGCCTCCCAACAATTTCCTGGTCTTCCTACTCTTTCCTCCTCCTCCTTTTTCATTGTCACTTGAATTGCCACAGAATCAACCTATTTTACATCAGTCCGGACGCCTGGGGCAGTTCTGTATTTTGTCCAGCAGTAAACCTCCACCAAACAGTGCTGTCCAGGCCAGTAATACCACAAAACAACTGACCACACAGAGCCTCCAAGTCAATGAAATCATTTACCTAGAGAAAGACCCTTCCTTTGGGTTAGGTGGTAAGAACTGTCCACTTTCCCAAAGAATTTAACATAACTTTAATACTACATTTCACTGTATTTCATGCCCCCTGGGTAGATGCAGTGGCCTGCAGATGACTGTTCTCAGTACTAAATATACACACACACACACACACACGCACACACACACACACACACACACACTCACTCACATTCCCACTCATGCTACGTAAACTTGGCTTCTGCCATTCTAAATGCCTCGGCTACCACATCCATCCACCCTCATAGCCAGGAAAACTGATCTCAATTTTTAGTCCTAAGATATGTAGTGAAAATATCTTAGAAAAATATTGAGAAAAAAGGATATATTATGCCTCTATTTTTGGACAACTTAGCACCTCATTTACCATGTTTATTGCAGCATCAAAGAAATGTTGCCAGGACAACAGATCATCCAATCTTCCTGATGCCTGAAACCAGCCAGGATCTGACTTCTCTACCCCAGACTCTTCCTTGCCAACAACTGGAGGAACCGGTTTCTGTCCAGAAAGCCATGATGATTGACTACCTTCTGATTTTGCAGAATTGATAAAACTGACCCCAAACAAGTTGGTGTGTGTTACTAGGGTCAGGGACCTTAAAACTACATGCCATCTCACTTAGCAGAAAGACAGCAATGAAATAACTCTACTTAGTCTTTCTTTCCTTTACCCTGGGGGATCTGCAGCAAAGCTAGGAAGAGAGAATGACAGTGAAGGACTGACCCGCAGGCAGAAGTACCACACCTGCGAACAGGTGGCCCTGTTTATGGAGCGTAGCTTGCAATCAGGATCTTTGCAGTAGAGTAATGGATGTCCTCTTCTTTAATGAAAATTGAGTTCACTGCTTTTGTGTTCTGCCAAACTTTGAACTGAGAAGTGCAGCCGTACTTTCTAGAAGATGACTGAATCTAACCCTGGACAACCAGATAATGAGCAGTGACAGCTGACAGAGAGGTTTTACAAATACAGAGAGCCGTCTGCCTGCATGCAGAAAGGATTTAGGTTCACTGCAGAGGGGCGGGGTGCTGGGGGAGGAAAAGTGAAAATGCCTCTGAGTTTGCATGCCTTGGTTTAAAAAATATTTACTACGTGTGTGTTACATATATGTCTGCTCACAGATATACTACAGATCAGGTTAAACTTGTAGGAAATGCCCTCCAGGAACCTAGATTCGGGTAGAAAGGTACGCATACAAATATTCATAATACAAGTGCGAACGAAGGTGGTAAATACCACTAACATTACATTGAGAGTCAATGTGTGGTGCTCAGAGGAGGATGTGCTGGGACACGGACACTCAGGCTGGTCCTTGAAGGGTGTGTAGGATTTGTGGGTTAGCAGGGAGGCGATCCTGGAGGAGGGATTTATAAGCAAGGACATAAATGCAAGAAAACAGGGGTAACAAAGGCAAATTTACTATCAGACTCGTTAGGAGTAACCCGGGGGTGTTACTTCCTTGTTTTGAGCTTATGTAGGTCCTGCATTATGCAGGTCCTGAATTATGCCCTAGGGCAAAGAGCAACTTTTGACCAATCAGAGCAGACATTTTTGTGTCTCTTGGGTCAAGTCCCTGTCTTCCTAGCAGGTGGCAGGTAGGGTGGCCGGGATGGGAGGAAGCTGGCCTTTGACTGTCAGGACCCTCCCCTATTTCCAGAGTCCAGACAACTATCTCCAGGCCTCTCTTGGTTTCCCCGTGGAAGGCTCCTTATTCCCTGGACCAGGCTAACGGGGTGGAGAGGTAGCATCTGCTTCAGAGGAGGCCATTGAGTAAAAGGCAGTAACACTCTCTCCAAACCAGCTTTTCGTAGCCTCTTACTTACTGTTTAATTTGGCTGCAGTGTATGGAATTAAGTCTAATGGCTGTTAAGTGACTAAGGCACAAGCATGGCCCATCTGCCGAGAAGCCTCCAGGCCCTTGTCTATTTCAAAGGCTAAAGAAAAAAGACGAGTGAGACATACTGTTACACTAAGAGCCTCATCAAATGCCTTTTTATTCACCCTCTGATCTTATTTCTTTCAATGCTAGTGATTTTCCTGGTACCATATTAAGAGCTCAAAATCAGGGCCTAGCTGCTGGGCCATTACCACGGTGGAAAATAGGCTATCTTTGCCTAATCTACAGGATATTGTGATAGGAAAAAGTCTGGGCAGCGGCAAAATGATTCAGTCCATTAAAAAAAAAATATGGAACAACTGTATAGTGTTCAGGGTGTCACAGGGAACACAAGACAGGGTCCCTGACTTCAAGGCGTTTCTCATCTTAGATGGACAGGAGGGAACAGAGCATGTGTAGGAAGAGTTGTAATGCATGGCCAGCACCGTCACAGCTTCCAAGAGGACAGAAAGGAAGGAGAGAGGCCTTGTCTGGGAAGATTGCAGGGGAAGAGTTGTAATGCATGGCCAGCACCGTCACAGCTTCCAAGAGGACAGAAAGGAAGGAGAGAGGCCTTGTCTGGGAAGATTGCAGGGGAGCTGGCAGAGGGGAATTTTTTGAGCTGGGCTTTGAAGACCAATAAATAGCTTATACTTATGGAACACTGCCTCTACGCCAAACCATCCATACACAACAATATCCTGATAAGACAGGTGCCATTATTGCCCCCCTTGGACAGATTATTAAACTACGCATAAGCTCAGGGAAGCGTTATCCATTGGCCAAGCAGACTCAGGACTTGACCAGATTCTATGCTCTTTTTAAGCTTAGGTAGGACCTAAACATGCAAAGAAGGGAGTGAGCTTAAAGGGGAGTGATATTTTAATACCTTGCCCAGTGTAGCACCTATGGCCTTAAGGCCAAAGACATAATTGCAGTTATCACCTTACCACTTAATAAGACAGGAATAATAAGGATAATAAAAATAACAGAACTCCTAATAGTAGAGGCTGACATTTATTGGGTGCTTACTTCGTACCAGGCTCTGTGTCAAGGGTTTTAAATGCATTCTCCCACTTCAACCTCATCATTAACCTAAGGAGGAAAAACGGAGGCTTCAAAAGGTAAATTAAACCAATCACAACCCAGTAGGTGGTCTGGCCATCACTCACATTCAGATCCGACTGATGCCAAAGCCCATGTGATTAAGGGGTACGTCGGCTTCCCCCCCATGTGGTAACTGAGTGGATCAGTGTGTGAGGGGGCACGGCCCAGGGTGATGACGCACTCAGACAAGACCACCAAAACGAGTCAAGGACAGACCTCAGGGCCCTAGCGTCTCCCAGATGTTACATTCATTCCAATGCTTGGTGCACACTTGGGGCATCCCTGCTCCTCTCTCCCTCCCTCCCTTGAGTCCTTTCATCCTTCATCAACCACTTTCTGAGAACTTCTATTCTCCAGGCCCTCCGCCAGCTGCAGGGATTCAGTGAAGATGGACAGACACAGTGCCGAGGACACAGTGGGGTGACAGGAATGCAGGCCCTACTGACCTTGAGGGTAGAGACCAGCTCCAGAGGCAAAGAGAGTTCCTCCAGTGGACCCTGAAGTTATCCCATACTTCATGTGTGTGGTGAGGATGACAATGACATCAGGTATGAGAAGCCTGGTTCGTCAGTGCCAGGTAGGGGAGGAAACTGTAAGAGAGCATCGTATAAAACAGCAGGCCCACCATAATCAAAAGGAGGAAGCTGCACGTAGAGTCCAGAGGCAGAAGAGAAGCCACAAAACAGAGCTTTCCCTATAAGAACAACACAGCATAGAACTGGCCCAGCGATAGTCTGGCAAATCAACGAAATAAAAGAGAGTCCAGAATTTGTTCCAGATACATATGGCCATTTTTATACAATAGAGATGGCATTTCCAATCAGCAGGAGGAAGTAGATTACTTAATAACTGACATTGGGACTCTGAGCCGGTTTTTACAAAAGTAAAGCTTGACCCCCCTCCTGATATAGAATACAATTCAGATGGATCAGCAATTTAAATATAAAAATTAAATTGTAAAAACCATTACGAAAAGAACTCATCTTGTTCATTATCTTGAGGAGGGGCAGGGGAAGATGCCAGAACTCAGAAGTCATAAAGGCCAAGTTTTTTGACTGCACAGAAATGAAATCGTTTATATAGAAAAACATATTTGATAAACAAAATAAGACTGCAAACAACAAAATGGAAAGTAATTTATAATATACATGGCAATGGTCAAATTATCTTAACGTATTACGTACTCTTGCAAATCAATATTAAAAAGATGAAAAAAAGAGAAAAACAGGCAAACAATATAAACAAGCAAAGATAACGAAATAAAAATGCCCAGTAAATGTATGAAAAGATGCCAAACTTTATAGTTAAAGAAATACAAGTTAGCCATTTCTCACCTACCAGTCTGGCGAACGCCAGAAGTTTGAAAACACCCATGACTGGCCAGATTTCCTGGGAACTTCCATACACAGTCAGTGGATCGCACATTACAACAACCTCTCTTTTTGCAATTTTACAGTATTTCTTAAACTTTTCATTTGCATCCCACTGGTCTTCGCAATTCCATATCTAGAAGTCTGCCTCATACAGACACGTGAGCACACCAAGAAGTTCTCGTGGCCTTGTTCAGCAGAGCAGAAGAAAGAAATAACTTGCACGTGAATTTGTAAGGAACTAGTAAAACTGGATGACAGAATACTGTTCATCTAGGTAAAAGAAGTAAGAATAATTTATTCACATTGACAAAAGGATGCATACAGCCAGAACACTGTCTGTAAATGAAAGAAAGCACAGATCAATATGTGTAACACATTTCACTTGTGTACGATCCATATTGTATTCATTGTATTGGGTAGAAATTAATGTGAAAATACATGCAAACTTACAGACCCCTCTGGAGAAGGAGGAGAAAGACCTCTCCAAGCACACTTTCCCTAATTCTTAAAATTCTGAACTGTCTAGGTTTTTATAATGGGCGTAGGTCCTTGTCTTCCTTTCTTTTTCGTTTCCTTCTTTTATTTATTTATTTTTTATTTATTTATTTTCTTTTTTTTGCGGTACGCGGGCCTCTCACCGATGCGGCCTCTCCTCCCTCTTTCCCTTCTTTTAAATAATAATAATAAACTTTTTCTTTTCATTTTAGCGAACGACAAAGATCAGGAAATGTGCCTGTTTGATTCTGAGGCAATTGATTTTAGCTAGGTGGGCCTTGGTACAATTTGTCACGTCTTTGCAGATGAATGTTTCTAGGATTTATAAAGACGATTCTCTTCTAAAAAGCACGTATGGCTGCCCAACCCAAGCCTGCTAAGGATGGAAAGCAGTGAAGCATCCATCAGTGGTCCATTTCCTCATTTCCCCTGGTTCCTGAGAGTCTCTCATGCTGCCTGCAAGCCCCAGCTTCCCAGGCCTGTTTATAGCATCTATCCACCTGATTTATCTCCCTCTCTACCCCGATTCCCTGGATCGCTTTCTCATTCTCCTTCTGGCCAGAATCTGGCTGGGACTTCTGGGTTCTATTCGTCTTCCTTTTAAGCAAGCATCCCCAGTTCATTAGCCATATACAAAGTACAGATACATTCAATCCATCATCCCACGCCATGCCAGTGGCTGTGCCTGGAATGGAAGTTTCTGCCTGCACTGGGAGACACTTAATAGGCAAGATTGCTTATCGCTGGCAGCAAGCGATCTGCCAGGCGCCATCTATTCATTTTAATACTTCTGTCTCCCGGAGATGTCAGGGTGGATGCATCACGGCTAGCAATTACATTTACTCTTCCATGTGGGACTTTGGGATGGTATCAGGAGGTCAATGTACGATTCAGAGGATACCCCCCAGGGGCAATTAACCAAGTAACGTACCCAATTTGCCTTTTTGTTTTGACAAACATTGGCTGGTTGATGATTCCCTTTGAGGTCAGTTCCTCAAATTATTTTGGAAATACTGAATATTGAGGTTAAAAACTTAACACCCATTTAACCTTTTACTCTTGGGATTTCACCTCTTACTATGTGTAGAGAGCAGTAGCTGCTTGCATGTGTTTAAAGGCTCATTCTAGATTCCCTCACCTCACTTTAACCGCCAATGGACCAGGAAGGACAGCTGAGAATGCCCAAGGGGTCAAGAAGCTGCCCCAACCAGGTCCGGTGGAATAAAGGTTCTAAGCGAGCTTGAGGCTGGATGTGCCCACGTTTGCGAGGGTGCTCGGGCTCTCGCTTCTGGCACTGCTTCGAATTAAACACCTGAATGCATTGGTAAGTGTTACGGCAGACCTCTGGCTGTGTGCGCATGTGCGTGTACCTGTGTGACGGGAGATGCTGCTGAGGAAGTAGGGAAAGAAGAGACTTTGCGTTACGCACGTATTTAAAAACCAGGCTTGATTTATACTATTTTGTGAATCTCTCTATAAGGAAAATGCTATAAACCATTAAAGCATATCCTGCTGTCTTCCTGGATTTGTACTCGGTGAAAGGGGAAAACAAAAACAATGAAATCCTACAACACACCAATGGGACTGTGTTTAGTTCAAAACTCCAGGCATGAAGCACAAATAGATCCAGGCTGGGCTTTATCCTTACACAACAGGGGGGATGATAAAACACATCTACTTAGTCCTGCATCTTGAGAGCCAAATGACTCCAAACTGAACTAATCCTGTTCTCTCCCAGGAGCGGTGTTTTCATTCTACACGCTACATATGAAAACATGGTGATGCCGTGGAATGATACATTTCCACGACACCCCTTTGAGTTGAGCAGGCAAACACCCCAACACATAAACGCTCTGTATACATTCGCTCAAGTAAATAATTCATGAAATGGCAAATACCTATCCCTGCAGCAGCTTCCAACTCTTAAACACGGTAAGGATGTTCATCCTTATTTTAAACAGGAGGAGATGAAGTGCATGATTCAATTCAGATGGAGGGGATGCCAACCCACGGGGACCTATTTCGAATTAGTGAGGAGTGAGCTACTGGATATGAGAGCAGCAGGCGGGATTTTATTTCAAGGGCGAAATTCTGAGATTACAAGCTGATAGCATCGTTTCTTGTGTGGAAGCAAGGCGAGGGCAAGGATGTGGATACTCAACTTGCCGGGTGCGTTCCCAACAACTTGTGCACGGACCAGAGAACTGCACAGTCTCTCTCCCCGCAACACGGGGGCCTCCCAAACACAGCTCATAAAGAACTCACCTCTAACCAGCGGCCCCTTTCTCCTGCGTTGAATGCAAGAGGAGCAGAAGGATTAATAAAGCACAGCACAGACTCAACTACCACAAGTCAGTGTCTGGTGATTTTTTTTTTAATAAATGGAGAATTTTACTCAGTGCCTAGTAATTCTGAATATATAGCACTTCATATTTTCCAGGCAAATTTTCTTCACACCAGACAGTGGCATTTTTCAGCTACCAAAAGCATATCAGTGTCACATACAACAGTTTAAAATCACCAGCCCTTTCCTAAGCTCTCACAAAAAAAGAAGGTGTGGGGGGAGGGGGAAACTTGTTTCAGAAAGCTTTATGGGCAGAAAGAGCACAATTTTCAAACACAAATAACACCCAAACAGGGTTTTTATAAAGTTCCTCTAAAAAAGAATCTGATTTAAGGAATATCGGTCTAACAGGTAACTTTTTTTCCTAAAAGGAAAAAAACGTGAGGCAGAATTAGAATGTCTGCCAGGCAGTAAAGGGAGCAGCTCTGGACGTGTGATCGAACGAACAGACTCCGATGCTATGCTTTTGAATATCTGCAATTCTGAAGGATATTCTTGGCTGATTTGTGATCTAATTTGGCAAGACATTTCTAATGACAGAACCGGCACCTGTAGAGAGGAAAAAAAAAGGAAGAAAGCAAGCTGCATTTCTAAATGCTTTTACCCATGCAAAGTGGGCCAGTGTGGAGGGAAGGGACGGGGCAGAGATGCGAGGCCTGAGCTCGGAGGGCAAAGGGAAGCGGGGGAGGCAGAGGGGCTGCAGCCGGCACGCCCCCTCACTGGCCCCTTCCATCCTGGCTGAGGGTCTATCCATTCGTGTCCCTCCTCCCTCTCTTTCCTATTCCTTTTTTGCCGAGGTAATGGGGTAGCACAGAGGCTCTCCAAGTGAGGTCCCTAGACCAGCAGCACCGAGCATTCTCTAGGAACTTGTCAGAAGTGCAAATTCTCAGGCCCCACCCCAGACCTACGGAATCAGAAACTCTGAGGGTGAACTCAGCAGGGAGAAAGGGTTAAAGTGGTGATGCTCACGCTGTAGCATTCATCAGACGCACCCAAGGGGTTTGCTACAAGTCAGAGTCCTGAGCCCCCCGCCCCAGAGCTCTGCTGGCCTCTAGCTCCCCTTCTCCTCTGCGTCACTAGCTCGGAGCTGACACCTTGGATGTGGCGTTGGCTATGCTGAGCCTAGATTGTGTGTCCACACCCGAGGTACCAGGGAATGGGCAGGGCAAGTATGGGGAGGGCGTCCAGAGGGGAAATGGACCCATGGCTGGTCCACGGCGCACACAACAGAGAATCTCCTCCAACAGGAAAGGAGACTGGATGTTGGGCAATCAAACTGGCAGATACCGACCTCAAGGCGGGATGGTGGAAAGGAGGGACAGGAAGAGGACTCGAGGATGCTGCCCGAGATGCCCCTTCCGTTGAGGCCCCCAGCCCCGACTGTGCGGCCCAGGTCTTGTTAAGTCTCTGCCTGGGATGGCCCATCACACTCCCACATGGCTAAACCCTATGCATCCTTCAACAGCCAAGGCAAATGTGGCCCCTGCAGAGTCTTCCTGGGTCCCCGGACTCCTGTTCTCGCTCTCGATGGATATAAGGTTCCCTGTGCAGAGACAATGTTACGTGTCCAACAAACCATTTTCACTTTCCTCCTGGGCCCAGAGCAAAGATGCCTTTTCCCAGCCCTTTCCATCTAAGTGTGCACATCCTACAGTTCTGGGCTCCATTTCCAGGTCTGGGCCCAAGAGGTTTGCATGATTCCCTACCCTCTCTCCCCTGTCCACCTGCAAGGAAGCAAGGGCTCCAACATAAATGAGTCACACAATGGAAAGATCCCAGGCCCCTAAATCACCACCTGGAAGAGGTTACCCAGGGGACCCATGTCACCTGAGATGGACATTGCATGAGTAAGAAATTAACTTGTGTTGGCTCACTAGGATTTGGAAGCTGTTTATTATAGCAGCTAGTAATAATTTTCCTACTAATCAACTCTCCCTTCCGTTTTTGCAAAGCAGTTGGTATCCTCCCATTTACATTATAGTTAGTTGTTTAAGTGTTCATCTTCCCATGAGATTATAGTTTTCTTTACTTTTTTCTCTCTTTTGTTTTTCATCTCCAGCAAACAGCAAAATCCTGGCATAAACCAGAGAATTGATAAATGCCTGCGGAAGCGAGGAGAAGATGCGGAAAAAAGGAAGCCAGTAGAGGAAGGAAAAGCAGTTATACTTAATGTCGATTACTATGAAGCCAACACCTGCCCATCTGAACAGATCTACACCTGACTTAGATTGAAGGGCACTAAAGTGAAGCGGAAACACAGAACCGGGTTGAGAGCTCAAATCCATTATGCTGGGTTTTTGGGTTTGTTTTGACCGCCCCAAGTGAATCATACCTGGTCCCCACTAATAACAATAAGAACCTGTGTTTATTGAGCCATGTTAGGTGCTTGGCAAGCCCTATCTCAATCCTCCTGACACCTCTCAGGCTCCCGGTAGGAGTGAGATAAAAGTCCATCCTTCCTTTACCTGCCTCTCTTCCACAATGTTGTGGGCCAGGAGCCCTGCCAAACTCCGGAGATGCAGAGATCAGACACACACTCCCTGTTCTGCAGGTGCTGAGAGTCTCGGGGAAGAGAGAGACGTAAAGAGACTATGAGGAAATGCTTCACAGCCTGGAAAGCACCACTCAGATGCAAGAACCCATGTCCAGTCTGGGGATCCAGAACGGTTTAGTGAAACAGAGCAGGGACACAGGACCCAGAGAGGCTTGGGTTCGGATCCCAGGTCACCGCTGCTTAGAGGTTAGAGACAGGATCCGAATCCATATCCCTGGGCTCTTTTCCGTGGCTCTTCTGACTCCCCAGAGGGCCCGCGGCCGGAAGGAGAGAAGGGATCAGGGATGCAGCTCCGGGCTCATGAGCTTCTACTCTGCCCACAAATACGAAACGGAAAAATGCCAGACAGTGAGAGTGGAATCAGAGCGACGGATTTATGAAGACAGATAAATGAAAAAGACGGATTTACAAAATACGACCGATGTGTGAGAAACTGTAAAATGTGCCCCTCCTCTCTTTATCCTCTACCGTCTTCTGCCCCTCCACCCCTGAACCCGTCCACATGCTGTGTTCACAGTGTCGTACGACTTTATCCTCTGGTCAATAGACTCACTCAAAAAGAAAGTTTTAATGTATTTGGTGGGAAGGGCTCACTTTGATAAAATATTTTGGTAACTTGCGTCCATATTCATAAATGACATTTTAAAAAAAATCACCATGTCAACTCGTTCACTGATTATGTCACCAAAGTAAGGTTGGTCAATTTATTCAAAAAATTTTCACATTTCAAGGATGTAGCAACATTCGGGTAACATGCAAGATTCAGCAACAAATCTCTCTTCCACACTTAACATTAGTCGGGTAATTAATCCTGTGTCTGGTGTTAGGTGCTCAAATATTCCACTAAACTTACCCAGAATCAGAAAGAGGACGTTCTGCCCCTGAAAATCACAAAGAGTTATTGAAAGAGATAAAATAAGGAAACATTCCTGAAAGATTTGGGACGATCATTTGCAACAAAAGTGCCTGTCACATCTGAGACTCAGATTAGTGAACTCTGTCTGTGAGGGGCTCCGCAATAATGGAATGGTAGGCAACAATATGTACGTTGTGCATGGAAATCTACTCACGTGTATACTTTGTGTTATTTGTAAAACACTTGGGACAACCAAGTAAGCACAGACCCCTACCCAGTAAACTTTACTTATCCAGTAACTTACACCAATTAATGTTTTTACTTGTTTGATCTCCGACAAGCATTCCCCACACCCTTTCCTCCACAATCAACCATTCCTGGGAACAGCTGACAATACTGTGTTGCTATTCCATTGTATTATACAGATATTATATTATATGATACAATAGTATAACTGCACAGGGGCTGCAGGTGGCACTTTGCATTAGGTCAAAAGTGAAAATAAGAAACCACGATTAACCTGTGTCTGGTAAGGCTCACCTTGGAGACTGAATATAAGACAAATCAGATCTCATCAGAACTGTCCATCCCAAGTTGGGATCACCTACAATGAAGCTAAGATCAGTGAGGAAGGTTCTCTGAAGTGAGATGTTCCACACACAGTTTAAAACAGATTTCTTCTGGTTCAGCTCAGATCTGTAGAACAAACTACTCAGACAAGAGGGGAGATAACAGGTAAAAGTCTTAAGGGTTATGAAGAAGCCCACGGTGGGTCTACTCAAATCAAACTTGATACCGTCACCCCTCAGTACCTGTGGGGGATTGGTTCTAGGACTTCCACAGATACCAAAACCCAAGGATGCTCAAATCCCTTCATCAGCCCTTCATAGCCACAGGCCCTGCATCTGCAGACACAGAGGGAGGACTCCGTTATCCTCACACATCTACTGTCACTTAAATACACCCCTCCTACTGCAATCTGGTACCCATCCCTCTTACTCTCTTAATTTGCCCATACGTCCACAGAACATCGTATCATTCATTCAAGGGAGTAAAAGAGGAATCTTGAAAATCCACTTTGTATGTTAAATTCCTCACACTCTCAACAATATCATTGGAAAATTTGTAAAATTATGTAGTGAAATTGTCCCAGCTGAGCAGTTGACAGGAATGGGGGAGGGGGGTTGTGAGAGAAGAAGAAATTCGGAAGCAAGCACCAGAAGTACTGTCACACCGAGAGTGTGCCCCCTTGCTTCTTACAAAGGCCTGCCCTCTGCTTTCGCTCCACCTCTCATCTCTGCTCTCTTGCATCTTAACTATCCCATCTCTACTAGAACCTTCTCATCAGCATGCAATCAGACTCTAGTTAGCATGTGTCTAAACACATACACAAACACACAATAAATTTTATTTGATTCACCTCTCCAATTACCACCACCTGGTTTTGTGCCCCTGCCCTGCTACTCATCTGAAATCCCTATTGCCAAGATCACCAAGCCATCATCTTACCCAGTTGTTACTGAGCCCAAGCTCGTACTGCTCGCCACACGACAGGCCAATAAATCGAGAGACGAGTGGTTGGGGCAGGAGTAGCAACGTGACTCGGAAAGCCAGCAGGCTGAGAAAACAGTGGACTAGTGTCCTAGAGAGCCATCTTCCCAGAGCTAGAATGCAGTCTCCTTTTATACTAAGAGGGGAGGCGGTGTGGTTGCTTGTTGCAAACTTCTTGGTGTCAGAATCCTTTGCTCCTGCAACTGTCCCCATAGGTCTGGTCACAGTGTTCCTATAAACCTCCAACAAGACAAATGTTATTCTCTGTTCTGCAACTTTTTATCTGTATATGAATGGAAACGTGTTATACCTTTAAAGGTCAGAGCCTTGAGAATGGGCTATCCTGTATACTTCAGATTATAGGCAACATTCTTTGAGTGATTAACTTGCAGCAAAAGCAAGAGAATACAAAGGTTTAAAGTAAAAGAAACAGATTCAATATGGAGTCAGATTTGTTCTGCCCTATTACACAATCCCATGGATGTTTCCATGTTCTCATTTTTCAGACTGCTGCTTGTGGCAGCATTACAGAGATTTGGTAACTCCCTCCTTACAACAGCTTCTTCTCTTGTACCTCCGACTCCGCCCTCTCCTGGTTTTCTCCCCGCTTGATTGGCTACTGACTCTCTGCACACTTTCTGGCCCCTCCTCTCTCAGGCTCCAATCCTTGATCCTGCATTCAAGCGACAGCCTCTCCTTATTTCGATGATTTTATCCAGCTTCAAGTTTCTAACAACAACTATAAGCTGACCTCTCCCAAATTTATATCCCCAACTCTCATCCTTTTCCTGAGTTGCACAACCATAAATCCACTTGAACACTCCTCTTGATTCTAAATCTTGCACTGAGTAAACCTCGGACGGCCCTCTCACCTCCTTCTCTCCCCACCCCCACCTACGCCTTCTCCAGTCTTGTCCCTGTTGGTAAAAAGAATCACAATCCATCAAGTGCTCAAGTCAAACCCCTGCAAGTCATCCTTGATTCCTTCTGTTCTCTCATTGCAAATTCCAGCACCAGGCCTTACAATTCTCCTCCAAAAATACATATTTCCACATCTAACAGCTTTCTGCATATTCACCGGTACATCCTCAGTCCGAGCTGCCACCTTTGCGTCCCACCGGCACGACCACAGAACCTCCAAAGTGATCTTTTATCCTTGTCCCCCTCCCGCTTTGCATTATATGTAGAGCAGTCAGGGCATTTTAGAAATAGACACATGACCGAGGCGTTCTTTTGCTTAAGACCTCTAAGCTTCTCATCGCCCCCGGAGAAAATGCAAAGGCTCCTCCCTGGCCAGCAGGGCAGGGCGTGAGCTGGTGCCTGACCGACTACCTGGCTTCCCTTATGGCTCTGCCACTCTTGTCACTGTGCTCAGACACAATGATATCCTCTGTCCTCCCCAAACATGCCAAGACAGTTGCAGCCACACAAGCTTAGTACTTGTTCACTCCTCATTATAATTCTGTCCTTCCTTCCAGGCTCTCTGCCTGGTTGACTTCTTCCCACCCCTCAAGGCTCAGTTCAACGACTCCCAGCTCCAGAGTCCATTCCAGGCCACCCTGCCCCGCTTATTTTCCATCACATCACTGCCTCCTTTTCTTCTCCACCCTTGTATAATTGTGTGTTTATAATCTGCTTTTCCCACTAAGATGTGAGCCTTCTTGAAGGCCAGGACTGAATCTTGGTCACCCGTGTATTGCTCGCCACCTGGAGTAACGCCAGCACGTGGTAAAGACTCAACGTGTGTTAGGCAACTGAATACATGAATGAAGAAACGATGCGCACCAGCTAAACTGACAGCAAGATGCCCATCATCACCCTGACATAACGGACAGCATTATTTTGAGATCTGCCGCAATAATCGTACACAAAAAGCCGTCAAGTATAGAGGACAGGCTCTGAACAGCCTAAAAGAATTTCACCTTTTCTCTGCCCCTTGAGACATTTGGCTGAATATCCCCTAGGAAATAACCTTAATCCACACCTCATGCCCTTTATTATAACTCTAACATAGGGGCCATCTCTCTAAATGGAATGCTGGATATAAAGAAATTAAGATTGATTTCTATAGTTAGAGCCAGAACCCGATTATCATGGTATTAAGTGCAAAGCATCCCCTTGCCTAGGTGAAGCTCTAACTAGAGAAATGGGAACAGAGTTGATTCCAAAAGTCACTTTCAGATGAAGAATTCCGCATCAGCCATGAATGCCTTTGCTATTTCATTCACCTCTGCCCAAGAAACTACCCAGCACACCTCAATTCTGTTTACAGTGATGAGAAAGCCTCACTGCATCTCACACCCCCTGCCTGCCACGGATACCCACGTAACACGGACCACTGCCGGTCCGCGCGTTAGAGAGGGCTCCCTCCACAGACGCCTGCCGAGCCTCACATTTGATCTCCCTGCCCTATCTGTCTAACAAGACAAGAAATAACACATAGAATATGAAAAAAAAAACATTAATAGCCAGAATAAATTATTAATTCATTTAGAGGACTAGTCCAATAATGATTCTTTTTCATTGCATTTATTAGAAGGAATAATTGATTGCTAAGAGGGTATTTAAAAAAACACACATAGGGACTTCCCTGGTGGCGCAGTGGTTAGGAATCTGCCTGCCAACGCAGGGGACACGGGTTCAAGCCCTGGTCCGGGAAGATCCCACATGCCACGGAGCAACTAAGCCCACGCACCACCACCTACTGAGCCCACGTGCCACAACTACTGAGCCTGTGCTCTAGAGCCTGCGAGCCACAACTACTGAAGCCCACGAGCCGCAACTACTGAAGCCCGCACTCACCTAGAGCCCATGCTCCACAACAAGAGAAGCCACCGCAGTGAGAAGCCCGTGCACCGCAACGAAGAGTAGCCCCCGCTCGCCGCAACTAGAGAAAGCCCGCGCGCAGCAACGAAGACCCAACGCAGCCAAAAATAAAATGTATTTAATTAATTAATTAATTTTAAAAAAACACACGAAACCTGTTGACTCTAACTCCCGAGTGAAAGTGCAGAACTTCTGTGTCTGCAGGAATAACAGAGGAGGTGTGCTGGATACAGCTATAGACGGGCACCCTTACTCCTTCTCCCTGCTTCTCTTTGTTTTCACAGCTGAAAACTAAAGACTTAAAATAGTAGGTAGGTTGGACTTTTTCATTCCGACCTAGGACAAGAATCTTCTTTGGGACTATAAAGGAAACCTGGTCATTTGGGGGAGGGGTTCATGTTATTTAACTTTTCTGGGTCTCAGTTTCCTTACCTATAAAGTGGGAATAATAGTAGAATCTATGGCATAGATTGTCATGAGACAGACGTAGCACTTGGAACACTATCTGGTTCTTGGAAGTGACTGATGAACCCTGGTATTAATTCTGCATAAGATCTACGTGCTCTTTGGTTCCATTACTGATGCCTCACAGGTAGGGTCTCTTTTCTGGCACAGTGGCTGATCTTGAGAACCAGTTCCCTTTGGTGAGTGGTTTGATAACCCACCATTTAGCCTATCCAAGGCTTGAGAAAAAGACACTCAAGGGAACCACTTGCTTGAAAGACACTCAAACCTAAGAGATAAGAAACATGCATTTTCCAGTGACACCTCGGTTTGCTGGTTTTATGTAGAGAAATGCAATGTATCATATAAATGAATGTTGAGACAAACTGAAGTTTAATTCTATATGCACTGAACTGATCACCTTAATTTTAACCGACTTTAATGACAAATTGCTTAAAATATATGGCTCACTCCAATGCCTCTGGAGACTAAGTATGCTGAATGTAATTTAATATATTTTAAAGTGTTGGTGTCTCAGGTTCTTCATTCTGAACACCAATTTTTATACTGATACTTTTAGGAGTTAATGAGATATTTGAGGATCTGCTCTCTATATACATGTATAGCTATGATTTCCTTGATTCCTCTCTTTTTACCACTCCTAGTTATTACAATACCTGAGCAAAATTAACATCCTGGTACTTTAATGCTGATCCTACATAAGAACAAAATACCAGTATTAATGACAGTGAATGCTAGTATTTTATTAAAAAGTGAGCTATGTCACAGCCCTCGTCTGCACAACCTTTGTTCTTTGTTCTACGGGAGACAGGGCTTGCATCCAGGGCTGAGATTCCTCTGTCCTCTTGGACTAAGACTCTACAGGTAAGTAGACTCGAGAAAGAGACCCTAAGTAAAATATATTATTCTATGGAAGACTAAACCAGGTCCACAGAAAATATATCTGCCACTGGGAGTTAAGTGGGAGGGCTGCAGAGGGAATTTGGTGAATTAGGGCAGGGAACTCTCCACCTCTCCTTCCCCTCCTCACCAAATCCTTATCATACCCTCCTTCTATTTTCCTTAATTATCGGTGATCATCATACAAAACACATATACACACACACACCCCAGTCCAATTCTAAAATGACTCCATTAGGAAATTTGGATATGGACTTAGACACAAAAAGACTCTCAGGAAAATATTTATGACCAATAAACAAGAAAAAAATCAATTTCAATTTCATAAGTAAAGTAGGAAAAGGGAGTAAAAAAAAAAAAAATAGGTGCCTCTGAATGGGTTTTAAGTAGGGGGAGGTGGGGTGATGCTTTCTAAATCAGAACATCCATGTTTGATTCAAAGTAGTGATATGGCAAATAATTTTCTGGGTGCATCTCAAGATGTAAGTAATTCATCATGTAAATGCCACAACAATGAGAGTCCAACAAAACCACAGTATTCTGTTAGTTTAAAGTAGCACAGAGTACAAGTATCGTAATCACCAGCACCCTTACACTAACTCCATCAGCCTAGTCTGGTTAACCAGCAAACATACCTGTAGCATCTCTCCATTTTTACTACCTCCAGCACTGTTAAATCTGCTGCCATTCCTCACCTGGATTCTGCATAACCTCTACAGGTATCAGAGTTTCCACTCCTCAGCCTTTGAAACCACTCCCCAAATGGCCAGCCAGCACCATCTTGCTGTAACCCAGTAACTCAGGCCATGTCATGGCTCTATTTAAAATGCTCTGATGGCACCCTCTCATATAATGAAATGAGACCCAAACCCATCACCTGGCTTTCAGAGCCTTGCCCGTCTGACCCCTCCCACCTCATCCTATATCCCTCCCCATTGTCCACTCTGCTCCAGACACAATGGTCTCTTTTCTCCTATATCCCTCCCCATTGTCCACTCTGCTCCAGACACAATGGTCTCTTTTCTCCTATATCCCTCCCCATTGTCCACTCTGCTCCAGACACAATGGTCTCTTTTCTCCTATATCCCTCCCCATTGTCCACTCTGCTCCAGACACAATGGTCTCTTTTCTCCTATATCCCTCCCCATTGTCCACTCTGCTCCAGACACAATGGTCTCTTTTCTCTTCCTGCAGCACATGAAGCTCGTCCTCCGTGCCTGGAGTGGTCTATTCTCAGACGCTTCTCTCCATTTTGATCTCAGCTCAACTATCACTTCCTCTCAGAGAGACTGTCACTAACCCACCAGCCTATAGCAGCCACCCAGGCGACCTGGATCACAGCACTTCCTGGTAGTTCATATATTTGTATAGGTCTGTTTGTTGGTTCCCTCATGAGAACAGAGGCTCCAAGAACATATTATGTCTCTCTTACTCACCGCAGAATCCACGGCCCATCACATGCGTGTAAAAAACATTTCAACGAGAGAATGAGTGTTTACTCCGCACCAAGTACTGCTAAATACTTCATACGGACTATTTTATTTAATCCTTAAGACATCCCTACAAGGTAGTCTCTATTAATTACTATTCTTATGTTACCAGTGAGGTTAAGTGAGTAAATTTCCGAGCTGATACCCGAGTCCATTCTCTTAATCATTCCCCTAAATCCTCTCTGTATTACACTACGATATCCTCCAGGGAATAATGTCCCTGATGCGTTTCCACAACAGTATAAAAAGCCTTCTCCTTCATCAGAAAAAGATCAAAGCCGGTTCCTTAGTCTTAGTGTGGGGTTTATTTTACGGTGTCCTAACTGCTTTAAAATTGGTGATTCCATACCCAGCACACACGGAATCTACAAATGGGGACGTGTAAGACGATTGCCACGACTAAGGCCACGGAATCAATGGTCTGCAATCAAACCCCCATTCCTCCAGGCTTTAGGCGTAAGGCCTTGAGCAGGTTACAAAAGTGTCTGTACTCCTGACCCTCATTTGTAAAACAGGGATAAACACACAGCTGCAAGTGTTAAGTGAGGTACCATGTAAGGCACGTGGGGACAGAACAGGACCAAAAATCAAAAGGACTTCCGTGAACGTTGGCTAGAATTGTTATTATTATTAAACATACTTCTGCCTACTTAATTACCCAGTACACCCTGATTCTCACCGAGCTGCATCACACAGATGACAATAAGGCCGACGTATTGCCCCTGGGACTTCTCCATTAAGACAGATCCTTCCTCTCCCTCTGCTTTAGCTTGGGTAGAGGTGCAGAACCCTTGAGCTGAGCCTCCCAGGGCTGCCGGGCACAGGGAAACACTAACTTAATAAAAATCAGCGATAGGACCTGGGAGAGTCCACGCACAGTCCTGAGCCATTTGTCATACCACTCGGGAGGAAACTAACACACAAGGAGAATCTGACTGCATAACATTAAATAATCACCTAGCAGCCGGAGTGGAAACCAGCAAGTTCAGTATCTCTGACCTGGATAAATAAATGTCTTCCTCAGGTTGAGCAAGCCCACTGCAGGAAACCAAAGGATCGGGGACCTGGAATTCCGACCTAAAACACAGAGCTGTTTGGAAAACCGCAGCTTTGGGTTTTAACCTGGGACGCAGTATGGGCAGGGAAGTGCGAGGCCTCCCCAATCGGCCAAGTGTAACTGGAAGTGCTGAGCCCAAGGGAAGCTGTGTGGCCAAGGAGCGGGGCCACGTGGGACTGGGACACGGAGACATGGGGACATGGCCCTCCCCTGACAGCCCAAGGCCGGGGCGCCAACTGGCAGTGGCCGCAGAAGTCGCAGAGAAACAGCGCGGCCCTGCCAGCTCTCAGTGACAAAAGGAGTGTTTATAGCAGGCGCGCTGACAGCTGTCCGAGTGCCACGTTTATTTACAAAATGTTAGTTAAATTACTGACAGTTGGCGCCGTGGAGGAAAAGCTGGGAGGAAAGCTGACATTTCTTGATCTGGCGGGTGCTCACAGCTCTGGTTCTGCTCCCCCATGCACTTATTAATGCCTTATCTGCTTGTTGGTTTATCTATTTACGACTTCTGCCTTCTTCACCAGCCATTGCTGTCAAGAGGCTGTGGCTGTCCCAGCAATTAAACTGCCCCATGCAATCTGCATCCAAAGTCCCTTGGGCTAAAAGTTGCCCTGAGGATTGACTGGACAGCCCCTGGGTGTGCACTGGCTCAGACCCAGCCTCAGAAGCCTCCAGAAAGCCTCCTGAGGGCAGCCTGTTCTCTGCAGCATCCACCCACCGATGAGAAGCGTAGGCTCATGAAGTGGAGCATAATGATATAATCAGCACCATCTCGTTATTCCTCTTCTGCTGATCAGAGACAGGTTTTCCGTGATGAAGCCGGACAAAGTGATTCCATTTTTCGGTCTTTCTGGCAGCGGCAATGAAGGGAGAAGAAGAAACTGTTTGACAAATGAAGATCAGCATTGTGGCTGCAGAGAGGTTTAGACAGTGGAACACATTTCTGATACACATACACAATTCCCCTCCCTCAAAAATATATATTGCCTTAGACTGGTCTCTTTAAACTTTTTTTCCTATTGCGTTTCTTCTGATGTCAAAATAATGTGTTTTGGGGGCTTCCCTGGTGGCGCAGTGGTTGAGAGTCCGCCTGCCGATGCAGGGGACGCGGGTTCGTGCCCCGGTCCGGGAAGATCCCACATGCTGCGGAGCGGCTGGGCCCGAGCCATGGCCGCTGAGCCTGCGCGTCCGGAGCCTGTGCTCCGCGGCGGGAGAGGCCACAACAGTGGGAGGCCCGCGTACCGCAAACAAAACAAAACAAAATAAGGTGTTTTCGCTGACAATTTAAAATATACACGTAAGTATAAGTTTGTTTTCTGTGTCTGTCGGTCTATTTGGAGGGACAAAGTAGCAATTTGGGATTAACATATACACACTATTATATATAAAATAGATAAGCAATAAGGATCTACTATATATCACAGAGAACTATATTCAATATTTTGTAATAACCGATATGAGAAAAGATTCTGAAAAAGAATAGACATGTATAACTGAATCACTTTGCTGTACACCTGAAACTAACACAACACTGTAAATCAACTCTACTTCAATTAAAAAAACACAAAGTGAACCACTGAAAAAAAAAATACAGATAAGCAATGACTAAGACCACAGGCCTCGTCTGACGTCCTACTTGAAATCACGGCCTTCACCCCCTTCCCCATCTCCCCACACTCTCCAGTCTTCTCCGAGGCCTGCGGCACCAATTAATAGATTCCATATGTTGTATGTATTTTGTTTCTGCGTGTTTTTGTGTTTCTCCCAGAAGGAAGGTCCATGAGGACAGGGACTGGTTTGTTAACCAGTAAGTTCCACAGTGGCTAGAACTCTGCCTGGCACATGCCAGCAGACAACAGATATCTACTGAATTAAATCCAACGTGACCTGGCCACGCAGAGCGCCCACTGCTCAGTCTACATGCCGACAGACCCCGACTGCTCGAGGCTCAGATTTGAAATGGGTCAAGTCCCTCCCCCTCTAGGAACGGGCCAGCTTCAGAGAGTGACCTCCTGCTGCTCCAGGCCAGTGTCACCTTCTGGCCTCGGCAGCCCAGCTACCCACAGTCCCTCCCTGCCTCCACCCCAAAGTCCTGAGTCCCCTTCCGGGCTCCTCCGACCCACCCCTCCCACATCCTACATCACAAGCGGCTCCCAGACCAGCAGTGGGATCCTTCCCAACCTCTTTCTGAGGTCCTAGTTCTGAAGCCTCCCCTACCTGGCCGGACTGGAGGCTTGGTGAGGGCAGGAACTGAGCCCTACTTATCCTTATAGCCCACATGGGGCTTAGCAATGTCCCACACAAGGGAGCACGTGTGCAAAGAGTTCTATGACCCAGACGTGGCGACTTGGGCTCAAAAGGTAGGTTATTTTTACTTTTATTAGATTTTATAACATTGGCCTCTTTCCAATTTTGGAAAACTAAAACTTGATTTTTAAAAATCTAATAAAAATAGGGCTTCCCTGGTGGCGCAGTGGTTGGGAGTCTGCCTGCCAATGCAGGGGACACGGGTTCGTGCCCCAGTCCAGGAGGAACACACATGCCGCGGAGCGGCTGGGCCCATGAGCCATGGCCACTGAGCCTGTGCGTCTGGAGCCTGTGCTCCGCAACGGGAGAGGCCACAACAGTGAGAGGCCCGTGTAAAAAAAAAAAAAAAAAAAAAAAAAAAAAAATCTAATAAAAATAGAAGACACAAGAAGAAAATCAAGGTCACTCATAATTCCACGACCCAGAAGGTTTATGAGCATTTTTGTGTTGCTGGAAGGGCCTTTCAGTGTTTATTATTTTTAGCAGGCATTTATGTGTACACACACTCCCATTCCAGGGCTCTGAACCATTCTTGACTGATGAATTATAGACCAGTTAATTATCTGAAATGACTTAGAGGTCTGCCTTTATTCACACTCAGATGATATTAATTTCAAATTATTAGAAAGATAAAGAAGATGTGATTCATATACACGATGGAATATTACTCAGCCATAAAAAGGAACGAAACTGGGTCATTTGTAGAGAAGTGGATGGACCTAGAGTCTGTCATACAGAGCGAAGTAAGTCAGAAAGAGAAAAACAAATATCGTATATTAACGCATATATGCAGAATCTAGAAAAATGGTACAGACGAACCTACTTGCAGGGCAGGAATAGAGATGCAGATGTAGGCAACGGACGTGTGGACATGGGTGGTGGGGGGAGAGGGGGAATGAATTGGGAAATTAGGATTGACATATATACACTACCATATGTAAAATAGATAGCTGGTGGGAACCTGCTGTATAGCATAGGGAGCTCAGCTCAGTGCTCTGTGGTGACCTAGATGGGTGGGTTGGAGGGAGGGGAAGGAGGTGTAAGAGGGGGGGATATATGTATACACATAGCTGATTCACTCTGTTGTACAGCAGAAACTGACACACCATTGTAAAGCAGCTATACCCCAATTAAAACAACAACAAAAACTGATTGGGTCAGAATTGTTAATGTCATGAAAGACCAAAAATAAATAAATTTTAAAAGAAAAAGAAAGTACCTAACGTTAAATGAAGAACACTTGCAGGATAATAAATAAAATTTATTTTTATATAAAGAAAAAAAACACAAAACTGTATCCAAAGCAATATACTGTTTAAGGATATTTATATTTGGTTAAACTCTTTAAAAAAAGAAGGAAATGATCAAAAAGTTCAGGGCTGTGGTCAGCTCCTCAGATACAGAGTATGAGACAACGGGAACACAGGTGATGGAAGAGTAGGGGAAGGGCACACAGGTGACCAATTTGTTACGTATTTATATACAGATACACTACATACACATTGATGTATAAAATATTTCACAATAAAAAGGAAAATAATCCATCTTTGGCTCCCGGGATACTTAAAATATTGCGCTACTCAGGTAAACATTTTATCAAACCTTTACTAAGGGCCTGTCATAAGCCAGGCCCAGCATGAGGGGCTAGCAGGCCCCCAAAATAAACACAGACCAATCTCAGGGTGAAGAGTAACGCATATCCTTCATCACATCCGTCTGCCTGGGCCATAACCCCATCCCCACTTTCTAGTAGAAAAGAATTTAGATAAAGAATTAATAAAAAAATAAATTACAGAATTAAGAGAAATTATAGAATTAATAGAAAAGTTCAAAATGTATTTCTGATAGGAACTATATGTAGCTACCTCCTTTAAAAATAGGAGTATGTTTCATTAACATTTTACCTGCAATTTAGCAGTATTATTATAAAATACAGACCCAAAACACCATCGGTGCTCACTGAGGTCAATCAACAACCCAACATCAGCCAAGGCAATAATTACAAAGCAAAACCAACAGTGATTATTTTTTAGAAGTAGGGAAACATGTTTTAAATTAAAATAATAAAGTGAGAATAGCAGGTTTATGGCCTTTCTGCTAAAGCATTTATTACAAATCATTCTTTCAGGACATTTCACCAGTTGCGACCATCATTAAGATCATGAGCGACAGGGGCCTGGTGATGTGGCCGAGGCCTTGATCATACAGGAAAATTAAAGTCTAGGGATGGCATACCGTTTATTCACCCAGGAAGCCAACGGCCTTGTTCTCGGGGGGGAATTTCTTGTTCCACCAAGGAAATCCTCACAATGTAACAGTTGGAAGTGTCCTCATACTTTGTGAATCAGTATGAGTCTGACCAAAGACAGAGACACAGGAAAAGAGCTTTTCCCTACATTCTGGTAAGTGCTGATAAGACGAGGAGGCTCAGGTGATTTGGGAGCTCCAGGGACCTCGCTGAGCCAGGTGCAGGCCCTGGCTGGTCCCTGACACAAGGATACAAGGCAAATATGCGCTTTGCTTTTAAAGAACTTATAACTGAACAAGGGTGGGACGGGAAAATAATAATAAAATACAGAAAAGTGAAAAAACATGTTAATATACAGCAGCCAAAATGATCAAACTGCTCCAGCGGCTTCCAAAATACTAAGAACAAAATGGGGAGTGGTCACCGTGATGCCTGTGGTCACCGCGGCCAAGCGGCCTGGCCTTGGCTCTGCCGTCCTCTGCGCCGTTTGTTGGAGCCAAGGATGCCCCAACCTGTGCACCTGGGTGTTTGCTGTGTTTCTGCCCAGAACATCCTCCCCCTGTGTACACACACTCACTCCCTCCCTTCGTCAGATCTCACTCAAAGGCCCCATCTCAGAAAGACCCGCCCCAACCAGTGTGTCTCAAATTAGCACCTACTCTCCACGTTCCTGGTGTTATTTATTCCCATTTCACAGATAAGAAAATAAAGGCTCAGAGAAGTTAAGAATTTCCCAAATCAAGTTCCAGCTCAAAGCTGTCCCAACTCCGAGTCCATCTTTTTTTTCACTTGTAATTTTCATTTTATTTGCCATTTAGTTTTCCCATTTTTGTCCAACTTTCTTTTTTTCTCACTTTCAATATTCTTTTTATTGAAGCATAGTTGATTTACAAAAACCTCTATGGAGTCCATCTTTTTTCCACTACATAACACATTCTCAATTAGCATGTTTTATGCAGATGATCAAGAACTGAGTAGGATATATGTTTAGGATCTGCATTTGTCTATGACATCTAACCAAGCTATAAAGAAAATCCACAGGGCAGGCATCCAGCTATTGGAAGCTGACCTGTGTTACCCATCTCCTTTAAGTCCTATGATTTCATGTCTCTGTTACAGCTTCAAAAAGTCGGTCTTTCTCGGGGTCAAATTCTATACTATCAACTGGTCCACCTTTCATTCCTCTTTCCTTTTTGTTAGTTGGGAAAACCATGTTGTGAATAGGATTTTGAAGATCTGTTGAAAATGTAGGCTTGAAGGGAGAGTATAACCCAGAAGGGGCAACAGCCAGTGCACTTGGTCTAGCAGGACAGGCACGAGCTCTAACACACCTTAGGTGAAAACAGAAAGCAACAGGGAAATCATCTGGTTTGGATAAAAATTCAAAAACTTGTATCTCTAAACCTCTCATCTACGCTGACTCTCCAAGTCTTCCAGCCGGCGCACTGGAAGGTCAGGCCCATCTCTCCTGAAGACTAGAACTGTCTGGGGATGGGGCAGGGCTTGGCCTCTGACGACTCCCACCACCTGGTCTGAGCCAGCCCAGCATCCCAGGGGGCTCCTTGGAGCCCGGCACCAATCACTATTCCGTATTAATGGTAACAAGCAAGGCAACTATTTATTTCAACACCAAAGTTCACCCTAAGGGCAGGGAAATGTCAAACTGGATGCTTAATGAAGTTGGTTCAAAATGCTCTAGGGGTGCAATGTGAAATTTTCAGGCATAAACACAGATGATCCAAGGAGACAAAAAATGTAAAGACCTCACCTCCTTAGCATACACAGCGTGTAGGTTTGATTACTGAACAGAGATATGAAGTATGTGCTAAATAATTCTTCTCAACAGCTCATTAGGCCTAATCCATCTCTGATTTCTACGAGTCCATTAATTCCAAATATGTGTCTGCTATACATACGCACATCCACACACGACTGTGAAACACCGGCTTAATTTCACTGCGTAATATCCTCAAAACGGCAACAGGTAAGACATCAAATCGGATATTAGGCAGATTTTAAACGTTTACAATTTTCGCATGTGATAAATGAAAATGACAAAGAATAACGGACTCAAGAAAGATGACACTTCAGTTAGAAAACACTAGACGGGGACTAAGCACCTAGTACTGGCTGCCACACAACCACGAAAGAGCGCGAGCCTGGACAGACTCCACACGGAAACTCCACGGAGCAAATAACATCGACACAGGTGCTGGCTTTGTTTATGTGGGATTTTATTTATTTCTCATCCCCTAAAATTGGAGCTGCTTTCATCATGTGCTCCTGCATTCTGATTAGTTCCTGCAGACACTCAAGCTCCTAAATCCATCTTTTCTCACTCCTTGCTCCTTCTCCAGTTTCTTTTTTTTTTGCAGTACGCGGGCCTCTCACTGCTGTGGCCTCTCCCATTGCGGAGCACAGGCTCCGGACGCGCAGGCTCAGCGGCCATGGCTCACGGGCCCAGCCGCTCCGCGTAACGTGGGATCTTCCCGGACCGGGGCGCGAACCCGCGTTCCCAGCATCGGCAGGCGGACTCTGGACCACTGCGCCACCAGGGAAGCCCTTTCTCCAGTTTTGAGGCCGCTCCTCCTCACCCTGTTCTTCCTTTACTAGGTCACTGACACTGGCTGATTCCTCTGCCTAGAATGTGATTCCTGCCGATCCCTGCAGGGCTGTCCCCACTATCATGCCCTGGGCCACCCTGCAAATGCCCCTGTCCCTACACCCCAGGTCATCCTGCCCCTTACCCATATTTAACTCTTCACCACGCAGCATACTGTTTGTCTCCTTATTTGTGTACTGGCAGCTGGTACCCATTAGGTACAGTTGTGCAGGCTGTGCCCTGATCAAGAGCCCCAGGTGGAGGGGGTTGAATTCCTGCAGGTCTGTCTCTCCAAACAGGAGCCCTAGTGAATGAGTCAGGCTGGAGGAAGGGCACCTGTTCCTAAGTGGTCTGTGCAAGTTGCAGGCTGAGAGAAGACGACGTTCATTCACTGCGTGCAATCTGCAGCCCCGTCTCCCTTTGTAAAGATAGCTCTGTGGGGAGAGGAACTGGGGCCTAGAACGGTGCCTGGCCCGTACAAGATGCGCAGTCAGCGGTGCCGAAGCGAAACATGGATACAGTACAGATATAGGAAGCTGCTATCATGTGCCCGGCACCGTGGATCAACCTGAAACAACAAGGAGCACAAAAAGACCCCACTCCCCGTCCCACAAAATCGTGGAACACAGCCACTTCACATCCTGCTCTCTCTGCATGGCCTCTGTTCCCTGAGGACCCACCCACACAAGGCCCTTCCCTCCTCCCTCTCCTCTTTCCCCAGAGCCGCAGGTGATGGCTCCACCACCTGACTGCTCTTCTGAAATCTGTCCTTTGACAGTGGTTTCTCTCCTTTTTCTTCAACATTTTAAAGAGCAAGGCTACAAATCATCCCACCTGTCTCTTTTCTGTGTGTCAGTTAAAACACTGAATGTTAGAATATCTCTAGCACAAAAGGTTACACTAAATAAGACACCTCCAGCCATTAATGAGCAATTTGTCATCTAAGAGGTATTTTCACTAATTACAGCATGTCTGGAATTGTAGCCATTATGGACGTGTGCTAATTTACTTCAAGGCAGAACTTTTCTTTGTCACTGGTTTCCACGTACTTGTAGAGTACAGCACATTTTTACTTGGTTCAGAGATGTAGAGACTGAAGCAAATGGAAATCAAACACTTGAGGCTTCAGTTTGAAAAGGCCATAGTTCCCACTTTCAGACACATGCAAAAGCCACCAAAAGCCTCGCCAAGAAATTTGAATAAGTGCTTAAGTTTGGATTAAAAAATATATCTGTGTATTTCTATGCAGCTGAAATCAGACAATATGAATTATAATAGTTGTACTGGATTAGATAGGGTTATGTTAGCTACCGTAACAAACAAACTCCAGAATCGCGGAAGCTTATCACAAAGGAAGTATATTTTAGTGTATTTTTCCTCCACGCAATAATCTAAGGAACGAGGTTGCTGGTCAGCTGGCAGGGCGGGGGCCGAAGCCCTCTCTGCGCGGACATTCAGTAACTCCGCTCACGAAACATCTGCCAAATGGGACACGGTTTCCAAGGTAATTTGGGGCATCAACATCCAGATGGCGTACGGAGAAAGAGCCTGAAGTATCTCACGTGGGAGCTTTTTAGGGGCCAATCCAACAGAACTTTTGCTCACCTTCCTTTGGGTAGAACTCTGTCACGTGACCACACCTAAATTCAAAAGAGGCTGGGAAATGCAACTGGGAAAAGCTTTGGGCCAGGAGGTGGATAAACAACTTACATGTTTTTGAACAGCTAAGACTCTCTTCGTCAGGTGTAAGGAACTGAACAGAGCAGAATGGATCCTGTTCTCATTCCCCACTTGGGAAACGGGGGCTGGGCACGCTGATTTTCTTAGCAGCATCCCACGGTGGGTTGTGACAGAGCCAGGACGAAAACTCAGGTCACCCTAGGGGAATTCCCTGGCGGTCCAGTGGTTAGGACTCTGCGCTCTCACTGCCGTGGGTGCAGGTTCAATCCCCGGTTGGGGAACTAAGATCCCAAAGGCAAGCGGCACGACCAAAAAAAAAAAAAAAAAAAAAACTCAGATCACCCTAGCCTTAGACCACTGCTCACATTCCAAAAACAATGAAACTTACCAAGACTTTTCAACATCTACCTCTACCAAGATGCCCCTGTAGCTGCAGAATCTGAACCAAGCATCGCCAGCCTGGGCTCCAGTGCCCATATTCCTGTTCCACGTGTCTCTGGGCAGTGGCCCCAGGATCACGAGACACAGCAGCAAGATTTGCCCACGGCAGATACATGTCACGCTCTGTCCTTCCCCAGCTGTAAAAAGCTAATACTTCCTGAGTGCTGGGCACTGCTCTAAACGCCCCATATTTCACTCCTGGATCACTACTCCTATTATTAGTTCCCTGAAACAATGACAAATTGAGGCCCAGGGAGGTCAATCAAGGTGCCAAAGGTCACACACTTGCCAAGTGGCAGAACCAGGATTGGAACCCAGAGAGAGGCTTCGCCCTAGACCCTGTGCTCAATCATTGTGCTCTACAGCCTTAAGGTAAAATTTCCTTCATCAAGAAAGTTTCAAATAAAATAATGGACATTGGATACTGTGTTAAATTTCAGGCTCACAGGCTGATTTCTGCCTACCTGCCTTTTCCTTCCCTCCCCCCAAGTTCACGGGCCTTAAGCTAGAAACTAATCCCGATTTTCAAGTGTTTATTAGATTTTCTATAAAACCGCTGGTGAAAGTGGAAATGTAAAGGTCCTTTAGATTCCGCATGTGCAGACTTTATGAAGTATGTCACCCTGTCCCGTGATTCCCTCCACAAGGCCTGTCCTACTCGCTGTCCTAGAAGACAAGGCTGGATGACACACACCCCATCTGAGCTCTGTGTATGAACCCCTAAACCTAGACCAATAAAGAGCTACACCTGAGCTTCCTGTTTCCAATAAAAGATAGTTTTCACTATTAGCAGCTTACTGTCATTCCTAATGAACTTTTCATTCACTCGAAAAATACTCCTTGATACACGCCATGTTCCAGGCAGTAATTTAGCCACTATAAATGAGAGCAATGAAGTCAGTGGCCTTGGGGATCTTACATTTTAGTGGAAGAGGCAAGAAATAAGTATCAGATAAATAAATAACAGAATTTCCTAAACGTTAAGGGCTATGGAGAAAGCTGAAGCTACGTAAGGGGACGGAGTGATGTAGGGCTGGGGTATGGCTATTTCAAACAGCATGGTCTGGAAGGTCCTCTCTGAGGATGGGATATTGGAGCAGACACATGAACGGCATGAAGGAGCCACCATACAACATTAGCGGGTCCTGGGAGAGGAAGGAGCATGTCCTCAGCAAGAATGGACTTGGTGGGTTCAAGAAGGACAGGGAAGTTCAGTGAGCTACATTCTCGTGAGCAGGACGGGACAGAAGGTGTCTGATAGGTAGGCGGACACCAGTAATAACGCCTTTTATGTGCATTTCATTCTAAATATAACTGGAAGCCACTGCAGGGCTTTGAACACAGTGATGTGATCTGGTTTATGTTCTGGAATGACAACTTGGTCTACCAGGTGCAGATGGACTCTGGGAGAGCAGACGTGGTGGAAACGGGAAGACCAGATGAGATGCCACGGGAACAGTCTTGGAAAGGGTGGATGGCAGCTTTGACTAGAGAGAGAGTGTTCCAGATGGTGAAAACGGTCCGCTTCAAGATGCATCTTTTTTTTTTTTTTAAATAAATTTATTTATTTATTTATTTTTGGCGGCGTCGGGTCTTCCCTGCTGCGCGCGGGCTTTCTCTAGTTGTGACGCGCGGGCTTCTCGTTGCGGTGGCTTCTCTTGCTGCGGACCATGGACTCTAGGCATGCGGGCTTCAGCAGTTGTGGCTCGCGGGCTCAGCAGTTGTGGCTGCGTACGCTTGAGCGCAGGCTCATTAGTTGTGGCGCACGGGCTTAGTTGCTCCGCGGCATGTGGGATTTTCCCAGACCAGAGCTCGAACCCATGTCCCCTGCATTGGCAGGTGGATTCTTAAGCACTGAGCCACAAGGTAAGTCCCAGGGTCTATCTTAAAAGTAAAGACACTACAGGATTTATTGATGGACTAGATGTCGCATAAGAGACAAAGAAAAAATATATCTATGAGGCTTTTGGACAGAGTAGCTGGATGAATGGTGGTGTCCATGCCCAAGATGGGGACAGATGGAGGGAATCAAGTTGGTGGTGGCTGGCAATGGGTTACATGGAGGTGGTATCAAGAACACCGCTTGGGAGGCAGAGCTTGAAACACGTGAGTCATAAAAGTGGATTTGAAGATTCATACTAGGATGTACAGCCTGGAGCTCCAGAGTGAAGGAGACTGGTCAGGATAGAGAGTAGAAAACTGCCGCAGGAAAGGGCTGGGGGTACACGGTGTGCGATTCAACGTAACTGGGGATTCTGAGAGATGGGAAAGGAAATGTCCTGAAGCCACAGTAAGTAATGAGGAGAACATCTCTCCAGCTCTCAGGCCTCATGGCAACAAGGATACAGGAGAGAGACAGCCACCGCTGATCGGACTCTAGGAGTGGAAATGATCCAGGGAACAGCCAAGTCTCAGATTAAGCAAAAGCTGAGGGGAACATTCAGAGAGGAGAGAGGGGACACAGGGATTTCGCTGGTGACAGGTCATAGAGGCCAGAGGGTAATAAAAAGTTTCAGAAGATTACAGAGAGTTTTGCAACTGGGTCAGATTATCGATTGTACAGGACCCTATGACAATAAGAATCAAAAAATGATGCGCAGTCTGGTAGATCTTTGACTTCTGAGGTGGCTAATAAGATAACTGAAAAGTAAGATGCAATAAGGTTTGTTCTGATGGTCTGTTAGGAAAAAGAGAGTAATCAATTCTAACTACATTCCTACTCTGGGTCAGCCTCCCAGACATCTGTGAGGAGTCTGGGAGCTGATGACTGGGGGAGGAACAGTCATACCAGGAGCATCGTACACAGATACTATTTAAGCAATCTCTTTATAACACCCATGTGTATCAGTTTCTGGGTTTGTTACAACAGAGCATTACAATATGCATGGCTTGAAACAACAGAAATGTACTGTCTCACATTTCAGGGGGCCGGAAGTCTGAAATCAAGGTGCTGCAGGGAACATTCCCTATGAAACCTGCAGGAGAGAATCCCTCCCTGCATCTTCCTAGCTCTGGTGCTTCATGGGCAACCTCTGGCACTCCTTGGCTTGCAGCCTCATTGCTCGAATGTCTCTGTCATCACATGGTTTTCTCCCTGTGTGTCAACTGTGTCTCCGCAGGTCATCTTCTTATCAGGACACCAGTTGTATTGCATTGGGGTCCCACCCTACTCCGGTGTGAATGCATCTGAATACCTAGTTACATCTGCAATGAACCTATTTCCAAATAACGTCACATTCTGAGGTACTGGATGTGAGGACTTCAACAGATCTTTTTCTTTTTTTGGGGGGGGAGGGTGCGGGTCAGGAGGGGAGTGATCCAATTCAACTCACAACACTGAAGTACTGCTTTTTCCAGTTTTCATGTATAACTTGTGCACCAAATAAAAATTAATTTGCATATATTTTTTCTTTCTTCCTCGTGGGTTCTGACCAGTTAGAATTGTTTTAGATTGAGCTTTCCTGACGAGTAAATGTGTCCAAAGATGATTATTCTGAGTGCAAGAGCACTTTTCCCCTCATCCACTACATTTATAGCCTGTTTGAAAGCCACAGAAGATCAAGAAATTATTTTCACACAAACATATCTTCCTTTCCTCTATGCGGCCAGCAAAGCTTTATCTGAAGGTTGATGTCAGTTTTGTCATTTTCCATCAGCCTGGTGGTTGATGCTGTTTTCATTAAAAATTCTATTATTTTAAAAAATCCATCAGCAAGATTGTAAGATTAATTCATATGTACTTTGTATAAGACAAATCTAACCTCTCAAAAGGTTTCTAAGCCAAAACATCTCACACTGACAAGGCAGCAAGTTGGCCAAATACACCCAAATAAACCCAAATAACTCAACCATGTGAATCAATGAGATCTGGGGAAAACAGATCATGAACAACTGAGACTGCTATATATAATTTAAACTACTTTAAGCCCCACGGCACACGGCTGCAGGGAGAAGGATTGCTCCTGTAGTTCCGTCAGCAAATTCCGAGATCAGTTTCTCACGGCAGACACACTGGTCTTGCCCCAGAACTGCACGGGAGAAAAATGACCAAATGCAGAGAGGCCCCCTTTTCTCTTGTCACCATTGCTGTGGAAGTCCTGAGCTGGCCTCTCAGTGAACAGGTGAGAATGAGGGGAAATGCAATCACAGGGCTGCAAAGCTGGAAGGGCTTAACCACCCCCAACAGTCGATGGCATCCCTACCCTGGCTTTCCCAGCTGACTCCAGTGGACTTGTCATGGAAGAACCAGTCTTCCAAGGAAAAACGGTCTACAAGTCCTAAATCTATGCATGAACTCCTGACCCCATTATCTGTGTCAGATAACCTGGCTCCATAGAACCTTCCATATGTTTGCTGTTGTTGTTTTTTTTATCTCGTAGGAAATTCATCTTCAGAGCCATGAACTGTCATAACTTTCTATGCAACAATCTTGTGATGAAAAATAAAGGAATACCTTTCTCCTCACTCCCTCTCTGATATAAAATAGCTCAAGAAATTATTTGAACAGAAGAAGATTCCTAGGATCTAAGCAGACGTGTAGGAGAAACACACAGAGAAGTATAATTAGACATGGATGGAGAGGCATTCCTCTCCTCATAGACCTTCCAGAAGCCAGACACAGTACGTCTATCAAAGTGTTGCCACATGGGTGTTTAAGCTACAATAGGTTATAGGGAAAGCTGCTAAATGCGTGGCTATATGCACACACACATGTATACACATGTGTGTACATCTGTACACATGGAAAGAAAGAGACTAATTATATAATTACAGACTAAGCTTTGTGTACACCGTTTCATTTTAACCCCAAACGATCCTTTGAGGTAGGTAGTAAATGTCCTCTTTATATGGAAGAATGTTTAAAACTTGCCCAAGAGAACACAGAGAAAGTACTTGAGTCCGAGTTAGCGGCACCCTGTCTTCCAGTCCGTTTTCTCTCTGGCACACCACTCCCGCTGGAATATGAGTTAGGAAGGTCTGGTTTGTTGAAGAGCTTTGTCTCCTTCAATTGCACTCACGTGAAACATTCCTACTGCTTCCTCCCTGCCTTTGGCTCACAAGTGCAATTTGAAATTGCATCCTAAACCCAACCGATTCTTGATTTCCTAACAACACTATTATTTGACCATCTGTGTGATGTTAATGGTATTATTTATTTGTTACACCAGGAAGCCATCAACCTGCTCCCAAGGAAGCAAAATGATCTCAAATCATGCAAAAATAAAGTTGCATTTTACCCATCAGTGGAGACTTTGAACTTAAGAGAATAAATGTGCCATTCATATTAATTATAATTTGTTCAGGCTTCCCCAGGAGAGATGCCAACGGTCCTATTCCTAGCGCAACAAAGAAGGTGTCACCTACTCTGCCTCGCACTGCTAGGGCCACCAGAGAGACTGGCTCGTGGGCCTCAGAGAAGTGCGCTTCCACCTCAATGTGCCGCAGACATCCCACTCCAGAGAGATACATGGTGATTCTGAGGAATTATTAACTCCCTGTGAGAGGGTCCAAGATTGCTGATATCTGAAGCAAACGGGTGGAAGAAGAACCACCCATTTGGGTAAAATTCTGACTTGAACAATGTATGAAGATTCTATGATCCTCTGATGCGAAGGGACCTCTAGAGGCCAGCTGGGTCATTCCCTGTGTCCCCATCGTGCCACAGACCACACCACACCTGACCCACTCCCATACCCAATTCCTAAAATACCTCCAAGGAGGTTCTTGTGCCCCAGAACAAGGAAGGACCACGAAATGCACTCGGTTTCTGGGAAGAGAAGAAGTTGGCAATGAAGAAAAGAAGGAACAGAATGAGGAAAGCCCTTCGGTACGAAAAGAGAATGAGCTTCGTATTCAGACAAAACTGGCTCTCAGCCCCAGGCACATTCACCATCCAACGGTGTGATCTGGGAAGTGGCTCACTCTGCCTTCCAGTGCTTTGCTTTCGGGATCTGTAAAACTGGAATAATAACTGTCTCCACCTCATGGAGCGCCTATGAGCATTCAACAGGTCTGTGCTGGTAGAGTGGTCAGTGCCTGTCTGACACATAGTAAACAGAGCTGTCCCACCAGCCCAGAGGCAGAACTGATAAAAGCTAAGAATGCCAGCTTTAGTAGCAGAGGGAAGCAGCAGTTAGGAGACAGCATGAAGATAAACGTTAGCCAATTCTGTCAAAGGCACCCACAGTCAGTAAGACGCTTTTGCACTTAGTAGGACAAGGTGACCTTGTCTCAGGCACAGGTAGCCCTAGGCCAGGGCTCACGGCTGTGTGATGCAGTGTGGCCGGATGTCAGCTCCTTCTCACCCTTGCAGGAAGCCCCCTTTGTGGGAGACTGGTTATCACTAGCCTCATTATCTGAAAAACCAGGTGGTTGAACTCCCTGGGCTCTGTAATCCTTTCAAACTCAAAAGAAAAGAGAAGCATTTCTGCAAAGCACCAAACCTTGCAGGTGAGGAGTGCTGGAGAACCGGGCTGCCCCTCTTCTGTAAGTTCTTTAGGTTCTCCTGGCAACTGGCATTGTCCTTTCTCCCGCTGCCCCACGCTCGATTGGGTGTTCAGTTTTGCCATTTTAGTTGCTGGCTCCTCAACAGGCTGTGTGTGCTTCCAGGAGCCTCCCTCCACAGCCCCATCCGTCCATGCTCTTCTGAGACCCGGTCCACCCGATGGATGCCTGGCAAGCCCCAGAGGTGAGCAAACAGGGGTCCATCCCGGTAGGGGCCAAAGCAGCCAGAGCAGCACACGCTTCCTGAGCGGCACTGCTGTTCTGAACAAGTTAACTCAGAAACAACAGAACCGTAGTTACATGACCAGACACCCACTGACAGCAGACCCCAAATAGAAAGAAGGATGGGCAGAGACGCACAGAAGGATGTGCCCCTCTTTATCTTGAAAATGCTAATTTCCCTGAGGTCTACCTGGGGTTGAGCACATCGTCAGAGAGTAGCATTTCTTCAAAGGCTTAAGGACTGGATAGGGGAGTGACCCGGCAGAAAAATGGCATACGTTATGGGTGCAGCTATGAAGTAACAGACAATGGACACAGACCATCTGTGTCCTGGACAGAAAGACACCGGCTCAATTACTGACGTGTGTCTGTAACCTCCACCAGAGCAATGTCACACCCAACGTAGCATGACCCAGACACAAAGGACAGTGAGCCAGGAACACATCCGGGGCAAGGACAACACAAGACAACTCAGGAAAAAAGGGCAGAGAGGGCAAGGAGAAGATGGTGATCGCAGGCATTCCTTCCTTCCTTCACTCACGCAACAGCTATTTACTGAGCATCTTGTGTCTGCCAGACACTGCACAGAATAAGACCGAGAAGGCACTCATCCTCAAGGAACTTACAACCCAGTTGGGGAAGACAGATCGGGAGCAACTAACCAAATAAATGAATGGGAAAATCTCAGGTACAGATGATCGCTCTGAAGAAATAATCCAGGATGCTATGCCAGTGTAAGCCTGGTGGAAGTGGTAGGGGATCACTTTTATTTGGGTGTCAGGAACAGCTTCAGGGAGGGGGTTTCACCTGAGCTAAGGCCAAAATGATGAAGAGCTGCCCATGGGAAGATCTGGAGGAGGGGTACCTCCACAGTGGGGGCCACGCGTGGGAAGGCTCTGTAGCAAGAGAACGTTTTCTGTGTTCACAAAACAGGAGGAAGGCCAGGATGTCTGCGGCAGAGTGAGTGAAGGAAAGAGGGGGACCCGCACTCAGAGTTTATTAGCACAAGCCCTGGTCCCAGTCATGCCCTAGGAACTAGGGACAGAAACCTGAAGAAGGTGGAGTTGTGGCCTCAAGAGGCCATGGAGCAGCTGGAGAGACCAACAGAGAATCCATCAGCTTCGAAAACGAAATGCTAAATGCTTTCCATGATGTGAAGAGCATGCCACAGTCTCCTACAGCTGCAAGGGGCCCCCACGGCTTTTCTCAAGTACGGAAACCACGTTGCTCTCTGCTATTCCGTGGAACTGCTATACCGAAACCCAACTTCCTTCTTGTGCATTTCTCAGACCTTTCATTTTTAACTCATATTTTTTAAAAAAGCACTTAGCAGATGACCCCCAAGGAAACAATTCACTTTACTGGTTGCGGCCTTATTTGGGGAAACCATGAAAACATGAAATGCATCCATCAAAGTTATCCAGTGACGTGCTGACATTTAGTGACAGTCTCTAATTAATGAGACCCACACGCCGGGCCTCTCAGGCTCTCCTGCCCCCATCAGAGGGCTGCAGCCCACCCACTGGGAGAGAGGAATGCAGCCCACCCACTGGGAGAGAGGGCGCTCTTCTCTGACCACCGGAAGACCACCCACCCACGCGATGATGGGCACAACTGCGTCCACGGCTGATGACCTCTTCAACCTCTGCGTCCACAGACTGGCCTTTTGAGTTGGACCCAAGGCCCTGGGGTGAGACGCCTCAGCCTCAAGCCTTTCCACAACCAACACCCAGCTCGTGCCCTTCGTGTAAGAACCACTCCACACATCTTAGTTGGTCGAGCCCAGCTGTATAGAGGCTAGGGGATACTTCTGTTTGGCTTTCAGTCATCTCATCTGTTCAGTACCCATGTGGGAGCACACGGTGCTCAGGGCATCACAGGGCGGGATCCTCGCTTCCAAGAGCTAGCAGCTCCCCATCCACGTGGAGAAGGAAAACAGAGAGATAAACAGCATTGCAAGGCAGGGTGCGAGACAAAATGAGCGGAGAGACGATGCCAAGTCTCCGCAAGGAGTTGCGAGAACACAGAACGCGGTGGGGAAAGCTCGCCCTGCAAAAAGCCAAGGAGTCAGCATTCCAGCTCGGCCACGCGCTAACTTGTGTGATTTTAGGTAAATTCCCCTCTCCAGGCCTCAGCATCCTCATCTATAAAACAGACATAATCTAGTCTATTTCAGAGAGTTGTGGTGAGGATTAATTGTAACTAACCAATAACTGATGGCACCATTCATCATTCAACATTATTATTACTACTCCTCGTAATCTGGCTTCCAAATCTCCTAGCTATGCAACCTTAATCAAACTATGTAAACTCAGTTTTCTCATCTGTAAAATGGGATAATCATAGCACCTACAACCAGAGGGGTTGTATTAGGGTTCAATGTTAATGTTATGAGGTTGGATGATGGGTGAGATAGTGTGTAAAACACTTAGAATACTCCCTAGGACATAGTGAGTACTGGAGAAACTTCAGTTCATGTTATTATCATTGCATATTCTATTTTATGAAACCTCACCATTTTTAAAAAAAAAATATGCGTACAGACTACTGACAGGAGGGCAGAAAGACTAGGAGACTGCAAATTGTCTGTAATTCTATTCAGACTGTGGATGCCGTATTAGGTGAAAGGCTTCCCGATACGTCTACGAGGATCATTAGTGTTAATTGGAGGAAATAAAACATTCTAAAAAGTTTCCTCACATTAGAATCTGCTGCTGAAGCATTCGTTCTTTGGGAACTGCAAAAGATCCTCAAAAAATGAAACTGGTGAGAACAAAGCAGCATCAAATGAAATTAGAGCAAAAAAGTCCTCTGCTGGTTGAGACGAAAACTACAAGCATGAACCCCACGGTCACCTGCGGTGACAGGGAGAGGGTGGTTCTCAGGGCAGAGCAGGGATGGCTGTGGTCTGTGGAGCTTGGTCACATGCTGAACGAAAAAGAAAGAGGTGAGGATGGGAGGAAGGAAGGAAGGAAGGAAGGAAGGAAGGAAGGAAGGAAGGAAGGAAGGAAGGAAGGAAGGGAGGGAGGGAGGGAGGGAGGGAGGAAAGAAAGAAGGAAGGGGAGGGAAGACAAAAGAAGGAAGAGACGACCCACATACACACAATAAAAGCAAAAGGGAAATAACCCAGAGCCCTGAACCACTCGATTGTTGCAACCTGGAATCAGGTTACGTGCAAATTTAGCAATTTCTATGCAAACAAAATACATTCTGAAATTCCTGCTTGCTTCTTTGCACACAGCATCACGAAATGCAGAGCCTGTGTTTGAGGGTTTAAGGGCTTTTCCGCTCCACAGAAGTGCAGCCCAACACGGGGCCCCTCCTTGTCTAGTGCAGGAGGGCCTGGGGAGGACGATGGCCATCCTGTGGAGGCTTGAGTGCCATCTGCACGGCCCACCTGCTGCCCCGCTCACATCCTAAATTAGGCCCATGGCCAACAGGTTGGTGTCACGCAGATCCCAGCTCCTCTAATCCCTGCCCTGTAGGGCTCCCTCCACTGGGAGGGTCTTCCTCCTACTTGTCGGGAAGACAGTCAATCTCAGTGGCTGGCCCTGGATGTCAGGAGATGTTCCAGGAGGGCTTTTTTATGACAGGGCTGGGCTGAAAAAGCCCCACCATATCCCACTCCCTCCATCTACAACCGGTCAAGCCCAGTGAGTCTACAGCATATGTGACAATGCAAACAAACGTGAGGGCACGAGAGACAAGGAGAAGGGCCTGGAGTCAGTCAGGAAGAGGCATGGAAGCAAAGACAAAGAAAGAGAAGCCAGCCAGTACACGATAATGCGATTTTTCAGAGGAGCTGCTCCAGGCCCCAGCTGAGCACCTGACAGATCCAGCAGAGTCCTCATTCTCATAGGCCTGGGGACTGCCCTCTGAAGACCAGATCCCTCCCTGCCCAAATCCCCTCATTGTTCCTACGATACGGCAGCTACATCTGTCAAGGCCCCGTGGCTACTTCTTTATCCCCAAATCTCTACAGAGCTGACCGCCTTCCTCCTTCTCCTTGAAAGTACCTTCCCATCCATTTCTAAAATGTTCTCAGTATGAGACTGTCTCCATCTTGTTTCTTGAGGGCTATATCTTGCAGCCAAGGGTTAGGGGAAAGGGGGCATCCAGAGGGCACTAAATGCCATCGACTACATTGCTTATAGGTTTGTTTTTCTTTCTAAATAGTCTGAAATCAGGGCATATTTCAAGTTTCCACGAAATCCTTTATAAAGCAGACACACAGTTATTTCAGGTGTGAGGTGTGAGGCAGTTAGACATTCAACCTTTGCTCAAAATAGTCCCTAACTCAGGGCGCAGTGGAAGAGGTGGGTTTCCGGAACCAGTGAGTACCCTGGGGGCATGAGCACTAGCTCGCCAAAGACAAAGGAGCATGGGTGCTTGCAGACTATGACAGGCCCTTAAATCACACGCTTCCTTTGGCAATGTCCCGACAAGTCAGCTCTGTAACCCAGTGTCCCTTTTGCAGCATTTTCTATCCCATGGGTATTGCCTTACATGCACCAGCCATAAACCTTAGAAGAGCCACCTTAGAAGAACAGTCACAGAAGGTGTAAAAGAGTGGGCACCAACACCAAGGTTCTCTCTCCAAGAATCTTCACGTACAAAGGATGGGAATACTGCCATCCTGCCTTACAGTCAGCTCAATGGCCCAGTCTGGAAAACTTTATTTAAGCAGGCATACATTCTTCCCATGGATCTTCTTAACTTCTACCTCCAGCTGACTCTCAGAAACTCCAGAGAGTTAAGATCTCCCATTGCAATCACTAATTCTGCGTTGCCCTTCTGTGAGTGGTATGGTTTGTAGACACTGGAAACTGAGTTAGCATTTCAGGAGGCCAGGGGGAAAGGGAGACAGATTCACCCGACCTTACTCAAAACATAGTCAAGATTCTTCTTCTCCTTCTCCAATTCCTGTCAGCCTTAACCCCAGACGTCAAGCAGGACCCAAGCCAACACTGAGACCCAGTTTCCATTTGGGAGATGAGTTTTGAATATATTGCTTTAGTGGACAGCACAGTTAACCAAAGTAAACGATCTTTTCCACAGACAAATCACACTCATATCCATGGCCTCAATCTCAGAAAGCCGTGTTCAGACAGAGAAAGCACGTCCCTCTGCTACCAGCTCGTGGCATGAAGACACCCCAGGAAAGCTCAGACACAGTCAGACCCAGGACAAAACAGTAGCTCTGCCAGAGTACAGGAGCGGGGCTGGCGACACCCCGGGGCACAGGCAGAGTGATGGCATTCACAGAAAGCCAGACCCGGCCTTCGGGACTCATTAACACCAGAGAAGACTGTTCACGCTGAGCCCCAGCCGGGCCCCCAGTCACCACGGCCACTGGTTGCAGGTACAGACAGTGCTCAGGCCGCTGGCCTCCATCTCTGAGACCCCCTGGCCAGCCTCCCCTCCTGCTTACCAAGTCCTGAGCCTAGGAGGCCAGTTTGGGGGAAACAGCTCATCTCTGGAACCTCTGAGCGTTTCCCTGTGACCACCACCTTTCCGGGGCAGAGCACCCAGCTCAGCCATGAATTGTGCAGCCCAGGGAAGCAGCGACCTCCCCGCCAGCAGCTGCAGAAAACACACCTGCACCTCTATCCCTCTCCCCCATCCCCTACACAAATCACTGTCGATTCAGAGAAGAATGGCGGCTCCCTACCTGAGGGTGGCGCTCTCCCCCTGCCGGACCGTCACGTTGTCCATCGCTTTGGGGAAGGTGGCATCTCCGCTGCGCACGGGCACTCCTGTGGGTACAAGGAACAGCAGCCTGAGAGACACGACCACGAGGCACTTCCAGGGCAGGAACAGGTACCCACAGACCCCCATCCTCGACGGCCACAACTTCCCAGAACTCCGGCAGCCGCTCGGCACACGCCCCCTGGGCGCGCACAGGAAGTGGGTGGGGTGGGGTTTGGCGGAGGAGCGAGCACGGGGCCCCGGAGGCGCGGGCAGGAGAAAAGCGCGCAGACTCCTCCAAGTCTAGTGTTCCTCCCCAAAACCAGCCTCAGCGCTCCAGCCTCGGAGAAGCGGTTTCCACGGAGAACATCCAAAGGGGGCTCCCTCGGTGCTGCTTCAGCCAGGAAGGTGGCGGAGAGAGGCGAAGAGCAAAGACAGGTGCAAAGGTGCGGGCGCGTCTCAGGAGCCCCTTCCTCCCGTTAACAGCTCAGGCATGGCACTTTGGAGAGGAGTAAGCACTTTGGTACCAAAAGGGGACACGGAGTGGGTTAGACCCGGCTACCCAGAGATGGTCTGAATTCCTCAGTTCCAACAAGGGCAAATCCAACACTTTCTTTTTAAGTTTCAGAGGCAGAGTAGCCAGCAGGAAACAGTCTGTAACAATAGCAGAGCCGGAAAGTGGAACACGCGGGAGACGCAGGGGTGAGCCAGGAGGAGAGGCTACGCCGGGCTTCGCGCGATCCGGACCGGGGATGCTGCAGCAGCCGCCTCGGTCAACTTCGTCCGAAACCAAATGCGCGCTGCAGCCTCCGCGATGCGGCCGGTCTCGGCTGGGCGGTCTCCGCGGCGGCGGCTGAGGCGGGAGCGCACGGCGGCGGACGCTCGCTCGCTCGCTAGCTGGGGAAGGC